>NC_060147.1:79763326-80075576 GCF_021461385.2 Schistocerca piceifrons | reverse complement strand
TAACTAAGGACATCACATGCCCGAGGCAGGATTCGAACCTGCGACCGTAGCAGTCGCGCGCTTCCGGACTGAAGCGCCTAGAACCGCTCGTCCACCGCGGCCGGCTAAAATACAGGGAAATAGGAGAAATTGGAATGAGCATCTCGAAAGAATGAGTGAAGAAAGATTACCTCTATACATAAACAGATTTAATCCAGTTCGGAGAAGTCAGGGATGACCGAAGAGGCGTTGGGTGCCGTCCCAGGCAAAAGAAAAAACAGACCTAACGCTTGAAGGTGACGCTGATGAACTTCGTTTCCGCCTTCAGAGTCCGAAGGCTATGTATCTGATACCAGGTTTTGTCGAACGTGTCTTATTACTTCCGTCCGTTGTTTCCTCTTCGTTTCCCTGTCCATCCCTCTCTCGGCTCGCTGTTTTCACGACTTTTCTTGAATAGCCGTTGGTTAGTTATATGGAGAACTTGGCTGCTATCAATGGTAAGCGACACTCGATAGGTAGGAGCTATTGCCATTGTCACGAGTGATGGTGATCATAATGAAATGATGAGGACAACACATACACCCAGTCTCCGGGCAGAGAAAATCCCCAACCCGGCCGGGAATCGAACCCAGGACTCCGTGATAAAATGGTAGCAACGCTAACCACTAGACCTCGGGTACCGACGGATATTAAGCTTATAGGTCCGAGTTGTTTTAGGTTTACAGAAATATCACAGAAATATATACTTCCGGGAAGACATACTAGGTCATGATACTCTCCAAACAGACACAGCTGATGCAAATGGTCAGTGTAACCGACACAGAGGGTAAGAGTCGGAGGTCTGCAGAAATGTACGAAGAAAAAGAGAAATGAAAGAATGGGCTATAAAACACAGGCAGAAAAGGGGTGTTATATGTAAACGTATAGACGCTCCACGTGGGCGCTCGAAAAAGTACTTCGAGCGTGTAAGTAAAGAAGACAAACAATGTATATTCAGGAATTAGGGTCTGATGGATTGCTATCGCACGCAAAACGCATTCCTACATTCCTTATTACAGTCAAAGAATTGTAACTATATAAAAACATTTTAAATTTGTGTTTTAGAGCAGTTTCCCAGTGATGTTTCGTAACTCGCCCAGCAAGTAAACAGTGGGCACTCGACGGTAACTGATGTTAAAGTATAACCATGTTTGCGAGTAAACGATGTCAAATATCCATTAGCGAAATTTTAAGAATAAAATTGTGAGCAGAAGTCATCACTTTAAAATATGTAGTTGCGGCAGTTAACTGTGTAAACAATAATGTAAATTTATATTAAAAATGAAGAAATTCCTCCAGCTGTATTTAAAGTGTCGATTTTATTTTGGCAGTTAGTTTCAACGTTGTAACAACCTTTTCTTCAGGCCCATACACTTGTTGACGTCAACTACGTGCGGCTGATGCTAGAAGTCAGTGCTGAGAAATTGACGTGCTCCGTGTGGAAGGTAAATCGATAGAAAAAACTTCAAATGGTAATTGCATGCGATATCTTAGCTGTAAGAATTTATCGTAACTTTACTGCGAGATTTCTCGAAACTACGTAAACGTCGCTTGCCATAGTTTAGAGCCGTGGCCTTCATTTCCCATTTTCAAACTGAATAGCAAATACTGTCAGCATTTGAAACACTGAATTAGACTGTAGCGAACTCAGTTTGTATTGAAACTTCCTGCCAGATTAAAACAGTGTCCCGGACCGAAACTAGAACTCTGGACCTTTGCCTTTCGCGGGCAAGTGCTCTACCAACTGAGCTACCCAAGCAAGACTCACGACTCGTCCTCACAATTCTGTGAAGTTTGGAAGATAGGAGACGAGATACTGGCGGAAGTACAGTTGTGAGGACGGGTCGTGAGTCGTGCTTGGGTAGCTCAGTTGGTAGAGCACATGCGCGCGAAAGGCAAAGGTCCCGAGTTCGAGTCTCGGTCCGGCACACAATCTGCCAGGAAGTTTCAAAACCAGCGCACACTCCTTTTCAGAGTGAAAATTTCATTCAGTTGTATTGCTCGCAGCGTCACGATCTTAAACGTGCACTGCAATACGTCCGATGTAACTGTTCGGCCCGCCGCGCGGGATTGGTCGAGCGGTCTAGGGCGCTGCAGTCATGGACTGTGCGGCTGGTCCCGACGGAGGTTCGAGTCCTCCCTCGGGCATGGGTGTGTGTGTTTGTCCTCAGGATAATTTAGGTTAAGTAGTGTGTAAGCTTAGGGACTGTGACCTTAGCAGTTAAGTCCCATAAGATTTCACACACATTTTTGAACTGTTCGGCCGCTGCAGCTGAACTGTTTGTAACGAACCGCTATGCTAGTCTGTCATTAGGGGCGAAGCCGATGACACACAAAGTGATTCGGCTCTTTGAGATTACTTAATTTTTTTTAAATTTGTTAACAAAATGACGTTTTAATTGTGTAGTGATAACGCAGCATTAAGAGGTTCTTCCATATTATTATAAAGAAATTCTGAACGTTAATTTCGCAACAAATTGTAAATGAAAAACCAGTTTTGGCGCTCAAGGCAGCGAGGTAATCCGTCCATCCTATTATTACAGCAGTCTGAGCAAAAAACAAGTCAATTCATTGGTCGTCGTTCACCACCATAGCTGTAACTGAGTAAACTCCTTCATACCTCACTTCATTTTATGACGTCGTGCGTCGGCTACTGTACCTTTGCTGAACTGATCAGCCATAACATTGCAACCACCGACCTACTATCGATATAAACCCGTCCTTTCCCAGTTATGGACGGGTTTATATCGATAGTAGGTCGGTGGTTGTAATGTTATGGCTGATCAGTTTAGTCAGATACACGCACGGTGCATGTACTATCAGTGTGCTTGGGTGGGATGAGGGAGGCGCGCGATCTACGAGCGTTGTCCAGAAAGTTAGTTTCGATCGGTCGCGAAATGGAAACCACCAGGAAAATCCGGTAAAGCTTTGCACAGATGTGTTGGGCAGTGTCTCTAGTACGCCCATCGAATGTCTCGCGTTGCTCTTTTCAGTTTTGAGTGAACAGTGAGCACGTAAAGATGCGTAGGGAATAGCGTCTCCCGCCAAGTATGAGGGCCTGGTTAGAGATTTCGCCTGCGTCATGCAGCCCACATAACAAAACTGTCGAGCGGTTCCTCCTTCATGCCAATTCTCGGCCGCACACTGCAGGGGCAATGAAGACGCTCCTGCAGCGTTTCCGGTGAGAAGTGTTCGATCACCCACAGTACAGTCCGTAATTGGTTCCCCCTGAGTCCCACCTCTGCTCACAAGAACCACTGGCTATGAAGACAAACTTTTTCCACAGACAACGAGCTGCAGACTAGTGCAGATAAATGGCCGAAAGCACAGGCGGCTGCTGTCAATGACGAGGATATTGGTAAGTTGATCTTCTTTATTCGTGTCAAAGGTACACTAAAATGAAAATACATACAAACAAAACTATACAGTATTCACCCAGAACTGGGCAACTTTGATAGCACTGGGTGCTGCAGACGTTATGTCTTTCATGCTACAGCTGGTTGGGCATGAGGTACATTTGAAGAGATGCCGGGTTGTCTGCAATTCACCGCATTCGCACAGTGTGGTGTTGGCAGTTGGAAGTTCCATTTTAGGATATAACACCTCGACAAAACTCGAAGTTGGAGCGGCGACTATGTAGAGAAGTAGGTGCAAATAAAACGTTTCTGGTTTTCTCTGTGGTTTCCATTTCGCGACCGATCGGAACTTACTTCATGGGCTACCCACGTATCTGAGCGTCACTGAGGGCAGATTGTGATGGCCCGGAGGCTCAGCATGAGCATTTAGGAAACATCACGACCTGCCGGGTGTTTCAGGAATGCTGTGATATGTGTCTTCAACACATGGCGAAACCAAAGTGGATCTATGCCCAGACGTCGTGGGGCTGGGTGGCCACCCCTCGTTGCCGGTGTCGGGCGTCATAGGCTGGGCAGACTGGCAAAACGGGACAGGTGGCGAACTGTGGTGGATTTAACATCTGACTAATGCTGGCCAGAGTAGAAGTATGTCTGAACACAGAGGGCACTTAACACTCCTAATGATGGACCTCGGCAGCCGACGACCGTGCATGCGCCAATGTTAACACCACGACATCGGCAACTACGACTGAAATTGGGACGTGAACGTCGGCACTGGACATTGGCACAGTGGATGAGCGTTGCATGGCCTGATTACTCCCAATACCTTCTTCATCATGCCAATGGGAGGGTACTAATCCATCATCTCTCAGGGGAACAGCTCCTCAACACCTGTACTGCGGGACAGAGACAAGCTAGCGGTGGCTCCATTATGCTCTGAGGAACATTCACTTGGGAGTCCAAGGGTCCAACGGAGCTCGTGCAAGGTACCATGACGGCCAAGACGTATCAGTGGCATTTTTCAACAAGATAATGCACTTTGACACAAGGGCGGGATGCAATGGAGAGGATTGAGGAAGACAGTGGCGAGTTCCAGTTGACGTGCTGGATCCTCAACTCGCCAGATCTGAGCCCCATCGAACTCTACTGGAATGTGAACGTGCGTCAGAACTCCTCACCCCCCTCCTTGGCATTTACGGGAATTACGGAACCTGTGTGTGCAGATGTGGTACCAACTCCCTCAGCGACCTACGAAGGCCTCAATGCTTCCGCGCCGCGACGCGTCGCCGCTGTTGTCCGTGACAAAAATTGGACATACCGGCTATTAGGTAGGTGGTCATAATGTTCTGGCTGATGTGTGTACATCGCATTAAACCTCGTATTTCGCTTCCCGCACCCGGGTTCCCGGGTTCGATTCCCGGCGGGGTCAGGGATTTTCTCTACCTCGTGATGACTGGGTGTTGTGTGATGTCCTTAGGTTCCTTAGGTTTAAGTAGTTCTAAGTTCTAGGGGACTGATGACCATAGATGTTAAGTCCCACAGTGCTCACAGCCTTTTGAGCCAAACCTCGTATTTGCAAGAGTCGTAAATGTTACTGAGCCGTTCGCGGCTCGTCTTCATCCCGTTTATTGTTTGTCATCTTCTATTACGGCACTGCCGCCCCGTTTTCTTATTCCATTTACCGGCGTCACTAACTTCCTGCCTTACCTGCCCGTGAGTGGCAGCAGCAGCAGCGCTTATCGATAAGTGCACTGTCGTACCATCTCTGGAGCGACCGATAGTATTTCCGGGTCGTCGTGTGTCTAGAGTTCAGTTGGGAGCTCAGTCGGGACGCAGCAGCAGTGAGTCGGCGACGGAGTGCCAGTGAGGTGCGGGCTGCCAGTGCTCGCCGACCGCTGGCGACGCACATGAACTGTCCGACGGAAGGAGATTGGAGCGGGACGACCGTTGGTTGATCGTTCGGTTGGTCGTCTCATCAGGCGACGTGTATTGGGTCTTTTGACCGTTTCTGGGCCTCGTCATTTGGTCATCGTGCCAGACGTGGGTGGGTTCCTTCCTTGCAGAGAGATGTCGTGGCCAATGGCCAAGAGTTACAACTTCATGGATGGGTCCAAGCCAGTGTGCCCGGATCGCCGAGACTCCGAGTTCCGAACGGCAGTGGAGTTGAGTCGGGTTGGAGATGCAGTAAGCTTCGGAGAGCCAAGACTCGCCCAACCATTGCCGACACATGTAACTTGAGTGGGAACGGCCTGGATTGTTAGTTCGTGAAAAAGATTAATGTACTACTTAATGAATCCATGGGCATCATTAGTATGTCAATACGATCTACTCCCACATACTGGTTGGCTATCTTGAGTCACATCCCATCACCTGGTACGAAAGAGAACGCTACAACGTGAATCCCAGAAGATCTTCCAATACTAAATGATGTGAGAGATCAACACGTCCTACTCTTAGCACAGCCAGGATTGTTGATGAACTTAAATGTAAATCTGCGAATGGAAACGCTGCTGACAGCAAAACTGCCACCGACAGTGCCTGCAAGTGCCCTACAGCCAGGAGAAACATGCTGGATTTCACCAGTCTGCAGCCTCCTGGAGTACTTATGATCGCGTCCAAGGGCCAATCTTCTTCACCATAAAGTGACCGTGGTGTTGAGCGAAAGACAGTTCCTCGTGTCAACGTGTCCTACACCTGCGTACAAGGATCGTTCCAGACAGTGACGAGTGGGGTGAAAATCTACCTACAGCTCTTGCTGTTAATCTACACGGCGCTGACAAAACAGGTGAGATAAGAATATGCACATATCTAGATGGCGGTAGTATCTCGCACACAAGGCGTAAAAGGACAGTGCTCTGGCAGAGCTGACATTTGTGTTCAGATGATTCATGTGAAAGATTTCCGGCGTGTCCATGGCCGTATGAAGAGAGTTTACAGACTCTGAACGTGGAACGGTAGTCGGAGTTAGACGCATTCGACATTCGATTTCGGGAATCGATAGGGAATTCGATATCCCAAAATCCATAGCCTCAACAGTGTGGCGACAACACCAAATTTCAGGCATTATCTCTCAATCGATGGCCTTTGATTAACGACAGAGAGCGGCGTCGATTGCGTAGAGTCATCAGTGCAAACAGACAAGCAACACTGCGTGACATAACCGCGGAAATCAATCTGAAACGCACGATTGACGTATCCGTTAGGTCAGCGGGGGCAAAAGTTTGCGTTAATGTGCTATGTCAGCAGACGACCGACGCGAGTGCCTTTGCTAACAGCACGACATCGCCTGCAGCGCCTCTCCTGCCCTTAGACGAATGAAAAACATTGGCCTAGTCAGCTGATTTCAGATTGTGAGACCTCATGTAGCGTTGGAGTGTGGGCGCAGACCTTACGAAGCCATGGTGCCAAGTTGTCAACATCGCACTGTGCAAGCCGGTGGTGGGTAAATAATGCTGTGGGCTGTGTTTATGTGGAAAGGACTGGGTCCTCTCGTCCAGCTGAATCGATCATTGACTGGAAATGGTTATGATGGGACCCCTGAACACCATTTGCATTCATTCATGGACTTCATGTTCCCAAACAACGACAGAGTTTTTATGGTTGAAAGTGCGCCATGTCAGTGGAGCACAGTTGTCCTCTATTGGATTGAAGAAAATTCTGGAGAATTCGAGCAAATGATTTGACCATCCACATCACCCAACATGAATCCCATCGAACATTTATGTCACATAATCGAGTGGTCAGTTCGTGCACAAAAACCTGCACTGGCAAGACTTCCACAATTATGGACGGATGTAGAGACAGCCTGGCTCTATATTTGTGCAGGGGTCTTCAAAAAAAATGTTCAAATAAGTGTGAAATCTTATGGGACTTAACTGCTAAGGTCATCAGTGCCTAAGCTTACACACTACTTAACCTAAATTATCATAAGGACAAACACACACACCTATGCCCGAGGGAGGACTCGAACCTCCACTGAGACCAGCCACACAGTCCATGACTGCAGCGCCTTAGACTGCTCGGCTAATCCCGAGCGGCCTGTAGAGGTCTTCCAACGACTTGTTGAGACCATGGTACGTCTTGTTGCTGAACTACGCTCTGCAAAAGAGGGTCTGACAAGATACTAGGAGGTATTCTGCGATTTTTGTCATCTTTGTCTATAACAGTTTTCATTTGTGTTATGCTGGTGAGCTGTGTTGAATTGTTAATAGGAAGAAGTTTACTAATACTGCATTTGTATACACGTAGTTACTCTTAAATTGTCACTTTTAATGTATGGCATACGAATAATAATCGAGGTCAGGGATTTTCTCTGCCTCGTAATGACTGGGTGTTGTGTGATGTCAAATGGTTCAAATGGCTCTGAGTACTATGGGACTTGACATCAATGGTCATCAGTCCCCTAGAACTTAGAACTACTTATACCTAACTAACCTAAGGACATCACACAACACCCAGTCATCACGAGGCAGAGAAAATCCCTGACCCCGTCGGGAATCGAACCCGGGAACCCGGGTGTGGGAAGCGAGAACGCTACCGCATGACCACGAGCTGCGGACTGTGTGGTGTCCTTAGGTTAGTTAGGTTTAAGTAGTTCTAAGTTCTAGGGGACTGATGACCTCAGATGTTAAGTCTCATAGTGCTCAGAGCCATTTGAACCATTTGAATAATAATAACAATAACAATAATTATAACAATCTAATAATCTGGTAAGAAATGAGAACTTTGTCGGCACAATCGCTGAGGAAAGCAATAGCGACATGAACAACAAACAAGATGATACTATATGTGTTTAAGAAGTTGGTGAATAATTGCCATAGTACTAGAGGCAAAATTGTAGGGGATGGCAGAGATCAGAACGTTTACAGCAGTGACTGAGAACGATATGAGGAAGTTCTAATCTGAGATGAAGTGACTGGCACAGGTGAAGAGCTGAGATATGACGCATCAGACGTATCAGAGGACTGATGACTCAAAAAAAAGTAGGGGCCGAAAACTGTTGGTAGATACGCAGGTGGTGTAGAAAGTTAACAATTCACGCTGATGAGCCAAAACATTATGACTACCTACTAAATCGCTTGTTCTCCGTCTTTGCAATGATTCTACGTATCGGGGATCCGACAGTTAGTTGGTAGGTTTGTGGAGGTATGTGGCATTAAATGTCTAAGCACAGGTCACGTAGTTCGCCTAAATAACGAGCCGCTAATTCGCGTACGCAGTGATGGCGACCAATAGCTACAAAGGAGGGTTCCATAGTGTTTCCATCAGGCAAATTTGATCGCCGAGACGTCAACGTGAGTTCACGATAATGTTCCTCAAACCTCTGTAGCACGATTCTGGGTCCGAGGCATGGACAATTATACTGCTGAAAGATGACGTCGCCATCAAAAATGGTTGAAATGGCTCTGAGCACTATGGGACTTAACATCTGAGTTCGTCAGTCCCCTAGAACATAGAACTACTTAAACCTAACAACCTAAGGACATCACACACATCCATGCCCGAGGCAGGATTCGAACCTGAGACCGTAGCGGTCGTGTGGTCACAGACTGAAGCTCCTAGAACCGCTCGGCCAGAACGGCCGGCACATCACCATCGGGGAAGACATCAAGCATGAAGGTATGCAGATGGTTCGCAGGTGTCAACGTGTCTTCAATTACTACCACAGGTCCCATGTAAGCGCAGGAGGAGGTGTCCCATAGCATAATACTGATCCCACCAGCGTGCGTCCGTGGCGCGCTGCATGTTTCCAGCCGTCGTTCACCTTGTTGACGGCGTTTGTGGAAACAACCGGCGACCTCGTGTAGCAGAAATGTGATTCGCCCGGAGAGCCGACAGGTTTCCATCAATCGACGGTCGCATACTAATGGCCCCGAGCCCACTACAGTCGTAACTGCCGATGTCGTTGGGTCAACATGTGATCACGTACGAAGCAGGAGGGAGGGGGGGGGGGGTCTGCTGCGGAGCTCTATGTTCAATAATGTACGAAGAACAATGTGCTCCGAAAGAATTGTGCGTGCACCAGCACTGTGCCCTTTCGTCAGAGATGCCGCAGATCACTATCTATACTACTTCACAGAGCAGAAAAGCCTCCGAACCCCACGTTTTGTGAAGAGCTGTGAACGTCCAACCGTTCAGCACCTAGTGGTAGCTTCACCTACCTGTTTCCGTAGATGCTGACGACAGTAGCACGCGAACATTCGACCAGCTTCTCCGTTTTCCAGATACTCGTTCACAGGCTCTGCGTAATAATAATCTGTCCTTTCTCAAAATGGCTTCTCTTTATGGATTTCCTCTTTTGCTGCCCATATCTTTGCTAGGTTGATACCCCGTGCCCGCAAAGCCAGCAGGCGGCATCCTATGTGGCGTTGGACAGTTCTCATAATGTTTTGGCTCGAGTATGAACACAGGAACACTTTTTTACACTGGATTAGCGAATAATACGGAGACTTGTCGTTATCCTCCCCCCCCCCCCTCCCCCGTTTCACCCCGCAACCGCCGCACACATTTCCGAAATACACTACTGGCCATTAAAATTGCTACACCATGAAGATGACGTGTTACAGAGACTAAATTTAACCGACAGGAAGAAGATGCTGTGATATGCAAATGATTAGCTTTTCAGAGCATTCACACAAAGCTGGCGCCGGTGGCGACACCTACAACGTGCTCACATGAGGAAAGTTTCCAACCGATTGCTCATTCACAAACAGCAGTTGACCGGCGTTGCCTGGTGAAACGTTGTTGTGATGCCTCGTGTAAGGAGGAGAAATGCGTACCATCACGTTTCCGACTTTGATAAAGGTCGGACCGTAGCCTATCGCGATTGCAGTTAATCGTATCGCGACATTGCTGCTGGCATTCGTCGAGATCCAATGACTGTTAGGATATGGAATCTGTGGGTTCAGGAGGGTAATACGGAACGCCGTACTGGATCCCAACGGCCTCGTATCACTAGCAGTCGAGATGACAGGCATCTTATCCGCATGGCTGCAACGGATCGTGCAGCCACGTCTCGATCCCTGAGTCAACAGATGGGGACGTTTGCAAGACAACAACCATCTGCACGAACAGTTCGGCGACGTTTGGAGCAGCATGGACTATGAACTCGCAGACTGTGGCTGCGGTTACCCTTGACGCTGCATCACAGACAGGAGCGCCTGCGATGGTGTACCCAACGACGAACCTGCGAGCACGAATGGCAAAACGTCATATTTTCGGATGAATCGAGGTTCAGTTTACAGCATCATGATGGTCGCATTCGTGTTTGGCGACATCGCGGTGAACGCACAATGGTGGCCAAGCAACTGGCTCGTCACAATACGCCAGTCACTACTCTCGATGACCTGTGGTATCGTGTTGAAGCTGCATGGGCAGCTGTACCTGTACACGCCATCCAAGCTCTGTTTGACTCAATGCCCAGGCGTATCAAGGCAGTTATTACGGCCAGAGATGGTTGTTCTAGGTACTGATTTCTCAGGATCTATGCACCCAAATTGCGTGAAAATGTAATCACATGTCAGTTCTAGTATAATATATTTGTAAAATGAATACCCGTTTATCAACTGCATTTTTTCTTGGTGTAGCAATTTTAATGGTCAGTAGTGTACTAACCTCACTTCACACCCTTCCACGCCGTCAAGCCTTACAACTCAGTTGTGAGGCCTCTTGAATAGCGGGTAGGGGACACAAAGACGCTAGACTCGGATCTGCAAGGCAGCTCAAATACGGGAACGGAGAGAGGCTGCAAAAGGCAGCTGAATATCGACGGAAGAGCCACGCCCTGTCGGGGGCGGCGCTAGTGCGCATGCGTGTATCGCCCACCTTGCATAAAGTAGCTTCTCTCCTCTGCAGAGCAGACTCGCCCTGCGTACGGGACTTACCGCATAATTACATCTACGAGTACGTCAACACACTGATAATCATGTAGTAGTTCGCTGGGCAGGATATTTTATTTTGTACCATATGCATCTCCATGGATACTCTGAAAACCACTGTGAAGTGAATGACCGAGGGTACTTTACACAGTACCAGTAATTAGAGCTTCTTCCATATCCATTCACGTATGGAGCGCCGGAAGAATGACTGTTGAAATGCCTCCGTGCACTTTTTAACTGGTCAGATCTTGTCCTCTCGATGGCTACGGCAGCGGTGCGTAGGTGGACATACTATATTCCTCAAATCACCATTTAATATTTCTTTTTGAAGCTTTCTAAGTAGGCTTTCTCAGGCGCCTGCCTGTTCCTTCAGTAGCACCGCGATACTCTTCCACGGGTGAAACAACCTATGACCATTCGTGCTGCTCTTCTCGTATACATTCAGTATCATTTCCTTGCTCTATCAGGTACGGGTCTCACACACTTGAGCAATATTTTGGGTTGATGATGATGTGTGTCCTTAGCGCTCGTAATAAATCGTAAGGAGACGAATGGGGAGGAATATCATAATATTACCAACGTGAGAATTTCGAATAAGAACGTAAAGGAGACGGTGAAAAAATAAAACACACCTACACAAAGCAACGGAAACTACAGTGTCAAATCCAGTACAAGGTAAAAGAGGGAAAAAGCACTGGAAAACATTACAAGAAGATAGCAGATACCCGCGGCTGGCCCATCGCTGGATCGCTCTGAACCAGCCAGTGGCAACAAACTAAAATCTCCAGCCCAAAAGATTACGCCAGAGTCCAGACGCATCGCAAAATTTTAGAAGCTTCACCACAAGCGTCTCGTTACCAGATAAAATAGAGGTAACTGTTGTAGTGTGTAGACTATTTACGAAATAGGGATGGTGTTACAGGTCTGTGGCCACCCAAATCGCGTGATTTAACACCAATGGATGTTTGTGTATGGGGATGGATAAAAACGTTTATGAGGACAAAGTCAATACACGTGAGGTATTACTTGCTCGCGTTATGAATGTAGTAGAAGAAATTAAGAACAACCCTGTGAAACTGAAACGAGCAACAAAATCTGCTCATACACGCGCAGATAAATGCATTGAACTCGGTGGCGACATTTTTGAACATTTATTGTGAATGTATTGTGAAATTGTGTGTACACTGTACAACTTCCTTAACACTGAGTTTTGTTTCTCACGGTTTAATATGAATTCACGTGTGCTATGGCATTAATAAAAGCAGATTATCTGACACATTCATACAGTTTCAGTTAACATTATTTCCATAATTTTTCCCAAATTAAATTTTCTACTACTTCTGTTGAAAACTTTGTGCAATTATCTGGAATTTAAAAAACAATGGGCCAAGTAGTTAATGACTTAAAAATTTTACGAAATTACTTCTTTGCTTCTCTGGATGTTCTGGAAAACTACTGCAGGCACACGTATGGGACATGTTTTGTTAGATTCACCAGACCAGTAACAAAAAAATAAATGGAAATCGTGCATTTCTTTGACGTCGAACAGTTTTGCTTCAAGTTGCTAAATTTCAGGCAAAATCTTTTATTAGCCGTAACTCCGTAACAAAACATTTGCTGACCTATGTTTATTTGATCTTCTTTCTTTAGCTTTAATTGGATAATAACATATTAAAATATTTGCATATCTTCATGAATCACCCTGTGTATGTGAACTTTCAGAACATACTGCAGACTCTCCTACTTGTGTATCTTCGTCGAGTGGACGTCAATGGTATCCGTGTCTGCTTCCTAGTGTTGTGCTTTTGACATTATGTATGATTTGCGGCAGCGTAATAGCACCACGCCACGGAAACAGGAAACAGCATTCCAGCCTTTAAGAAGGGTGGCGGAAGAGAGTCGCAGAACTAGACTCCTATATCATGACTAAAACTTGCTGTAGAATTATGCACGTGTGTGTGATGAACCAAAACTTTGTTGATCGTGGATGCAATGGAAACTTATCGCCCATGCCGGATGCATCACGTTTCTTGTTAGACCAGTTCGAAGGTCGCCTGTGGATATGCCATCACCCATGCGACCAACTGTTCAAAAAATGCACTGCACCACGGATGCAGGCTGGCAGGGCAGTATTACGCTATGTAGAACATAGGATTCCATTATACTTATGGCGATAATCCATTGCACCATGGCCATGTCAACATTACTGCGGACCACCTGCATCCCTTCATGCTCTATGTCTTCCTCGACGATACAGGGATCTTCCAGCAGGATAACTGTTCATGTTAGAAGGTTGTAACCGTGGTGAAGTGGCTTCAGTAGCACGGTAGTGGACCCACGTTGATATATTGTCCATCAAATTTACCTGATTTTAACCCTATGAAAGACATCTCGGATGGTACTGGTTGCCAGCCCTGTACTCATATACCATTCAGACCCAAAAGGTACCGCTGCTGTCAGTGAATCCAGCAGTCTCCAAAATATTGTGAAGGTAACAGTGTGCAACGAACATTTGGATTCGGCTACCTCGTTAAAGGCCATTGCTCAACTTGGCTCATATTGCTGCACGTCTCCAATAGGCCAAAGAACGTAGAAAGTGGCCAGTTGTCTAATAGGTCGCAGTTTTGCCTGTTCTCAAATACACTGAAGTCCCGATGACGTGCCGGCCTTTGTGGCCGAGCGGTTCTAGGCGCTTCAGTCCGGAATCACGCTGCTGCTAAGGTCGCAGGTTCGAATCCTGCCTCGGGCATTGATGTGTGTGATGTCCTTAGGATAGGTTTAAGTAGTTCTAAGTCTAGGGGACTGATGACCTCAGATGTTAAGTACCATAGTGCTTAGAGCCATTTGAACCATTTTAGCCCGATGGCGTGTTTCCCCTGGAGTTTGTGCAAAGTGTTCTGGCTCACTTAAACCTAAAGGCTGTGTTGGACAGTATTGGCGTGATGTTTCCTGTCAGTGACTTTTTGACCAGTGTTCTTAATTTTCAGAGCTCTCTGATTAAAATTTCTTAATATGAATGTGTCGCCACCCTATTGTTTTCCTTCTCTCTTTAAAAAAGATCCTTCGGCAGCGTAATATTGCAGCAGAGTTTTAATGCAAATAAGCTGTCAACTGGATTATGCGGGCGCTACACCGCCTTGAATGCTATTACCCTGTCATAAAGTAACTCACAACCAGCGACGTGATGTTCACGCTGGGCGATATTAAACTGCACGACAGCTGCCTCATAAAAGCCCCTGTAGCCTGCCTTTATACGATAGACAACCATATTCAGGGTATAGTCAAAATGACGAGGCTGCTAGATTCAGAGCACTGTAAACTTTTTATGTGTCTCCCAGAATAATTCCACCAACACTTATTAAGTTTGATAACAATGCGCTATATTTCCAGTATGTTCTGGGATCATATATGCAGAACAAAGATTTGTGCCTGCAAGCAACTCTTGTGTGTAATGGTTATATTGTAGTAAAAAGCGGGTGGGTCATTTCTGATCGTCAGCAATAACAGCACCAGCAAAATTCATTTCATAATCAGTGCAGTTTAAATGGGAATGCAGGCTTTCTTGGCGATTTTCGTTGGTGAAATCTTCTCGGTTTATTAGCAGAGTAGAGGCGTCAAATTGTCGCTACATTTCGGCAAGTTTTCTACTTACAGCGAAATGAATGTCCCTAGCTGCATACAGGCGTTGATATAAGTCAACGGGAATAGTTGAAAACGTGTGTCCCGAGCGGGACTCGAACCCGGGTTCTGCTGCTTATGTGACAGACGGCAGACGCTCTATCCATCTGAGCCACTGAGGGCACAGAGGAAAGTGCGACTGCAGCGACTTATCTCTGTGCACGCCTCCTGTGAGACCCAGATTCCCAACTAATCGTCCCGCGCTACGTTCATAGTGCCCCTGCCCATTATACTCATTACTTGCGGTTTTTTACCCATTCCCGTAAGGGTTCGGACACTGTTTGTGCATCCGCATGTCCGAAAGAACAGATACCATCTTCATATAAATATAAAGTTTTCTACATGTCATCTTTGGGCATCCTTTACAACCGCTGGACGAGAGACTGCTATGCTGAGAACCAAGTGTGTAGCTGCTGAAGAGATGTCAGTGCCAATGGGTGGGAGATCTGGTTCCCGCGACGTGTTGGAGGTGCTCTGTGTCTCCTGAAGAGATTTTGTACCAAGTGGTTGGGATGGGGTGTGAACACGAACGCCTCCAGAAGTGTTGAGTGTGGTTCCTGCCTCCTGAAGTGATGTTATGGCTACTGAGTAGAGGATGGGATGTGTGGAAGCGCGCCCCTAACAGGTTGGATGGAGTTTGTGCCTGCTGAACAGATGTCAGTCTGTGGATGAGGAGCATGGGGTTTGTGCCTTCTGAAGCTGTGGATGGTGGGTGGAGGAGGAATCAGGGTAGGGTATGGAGGTTGGATGGGCCTGTTGGGATGGAGGGAGATAAGGGAAACGAGTAAGAGGTGATATTGTCAACCAGGACAATGGTTTGCAACCAAGCTCCACAGAGAGTGTGGTGTTCACAAAAATACACTACTCGCCATTAAAATTGCTAGACCACGAGGATGATGTACTACAGACGCGAAATTTAACCGACAGGAAGAAGATGCTGTGATATGCAAATGATTAGCCTTTCAGAGTATTCACACAAGGTTGGCGCCGGTGGCGACACTTACAACGTGCTGACATGAGGAAAGTTTCGAACCGATTTCTCATACACAAACAGCTGTTGACCGGCGTTGCCTGGTGAAACGTTGTTGTGATGCCTCGTGTAAGGAGGAGAAAACGTCCCATCACGTCTCCGACTTTCATAAAGGTCGGATTGTAGCCTATCGCGATTGCGGTTTATCGTATCACGACATTGCTGCTCGCGTTGGTCGAGATCCAATGACTGTTAGCAGAATATGGAATCGGTGGGTTCAGGTGGGTAATACGGACCGCCTTGCTAGATCCCAACGGCCTCGTATCACTAGCAGTCGAGATGACAGGCATCTTATCCACGTGGCTGTAACGGATCGTGCAGCCACTTCTCGATCCCTGAGTCAACAGGTGGAGACGTTTGCAAGACAACAACCATCTGCATGAACAGTTCGACGACGTTTGCAGCAGCATGGACTATCAGCTCGGAGGCCATGGCTGCAGTTACCCTTGACGCTGCATCACAGACAGGAGCGCCTGCGATGGCGTACTCAACGACGAACCTGTGTGCACGAATGGCAAATCGTCAGTTTTTCGGATGAATCGAGGTTCTGTTTACAGCATCATGATGGTCGCAATCCGTGTTTGGCGACATCGCGGTGAACGCACATTACAAGCGTGTATTCGTCATCGCCATACTGGCGTATCACCCAGCGTGATGGTATGGGGTGCCTTTGGTTACACGTCTCGGTCACCTCTAGTTCGCATTGACGCCACTTTGAACAGTGGACGTTACATTTCAGATGTGTCACAACCCGTGGCTCTACCCTTCATTAGATCCCTGCGAAACCCTACATTTCAGCAGGTTAATGCAAGACCGCATGTGGCAGGTCCTGTACGGGCTTTTCTGGATACAGAAAATGGTCGACTGCTGCCCTGGCCAACACATTCTCCAGATCTCTCCTCAACTGAAAACGTCTGGTCAGTGGTGGCCGAGCAACTGGCTCGTCACAATACGCCAGTCACTACTCTCGATGAACTGTGGTATCGTGTTGAAGCTGCATGGGCAGCTGTACCTGTACACGCCATCCATTCTCTGTTTGACTCAATGCCCAGGCGTATCAATGCCGTTATTGCGGCCAGAGGTGGTTTTGTGGATACTGATTTCTCAGGATCTATGCGCCCAAATTGCGTGAAATATAATCACGTGTCAGTTCTTGTATAATATATTTGTCCAATGAATACCCGTTTATCATTTGCATTTCTACTTGGTGTAGAAATTTTAATGGCCGGTAGCGTACACCAAGAGTGAATCGATGTAAATGTAGAGATGCAGTAAACGAAACAGACAGGCTGCGCCAAGGGTTCACACCTGCGTTCACTCTGTCGGAATGCTTCGTCACCACTGTCGCGGCTTGCCTTCCTGAGCTATGAGATTGGCCCACAAGTTGGGCCCCCGGGAGAGGGTTCTAAAGTCCAAAAGTGAAAAAGGAATTAACAGTTCCAGATTCCTTCAGACACCTCAGTACTTATAACAGAAGTCACTGCAATACTATACTAGAGGGACTGAAATATCCTGATAGTTTATGTCAAGGTAGAACTATTGTCTGACAGACGTGAGATTAGCGCTGCTACTCATATTACAGCAAGTTGTAATAACACCAACAGTTACTTGCTGCTCCGGATTATAAACCGTTCTACAGAACAACAGAGCCCCAAAAAGCAATTATCAGGCTGTGGGACCTGCTCAGATAGCCAAGTACATTAACACACTACTTCCAAGATATGGGGAGCCTGACTCATATCGAATTCACCTCACAGTTCAATGACAAGGCTGGTGAGCTGGCCAACCTGGATGTAGCTTTTAGGTGGTTTTCCACACCCTACTAGGTGAATATGGGGCTAGTACCCACATCCTACCGCATATATTAGCACATGAGATTTACTCTAGATATGATACACAGATTCTGTCCTGGGGGCGAATAAGAACCTAGTGACATTTACTCTCTTTAAACTCATAATCGTCATCTTCCCCACCATGTCACCTTTTGACAGCTTGAACTCTGTTGTTTTCCTTCAGGTGTCTAAATGTCTGTGGAGGACTGGTTGCCCACTCTACCTCTGGAGAATCACAGAAGGTCGTGTTCTTTGCTTCTAAATCATTCCAAAGATTTTCTATTGGGCTCAGGTTGCGACTACCGGCGGGCAAGTCCATTTTAGAAACGTTATTTCCCACTAACCATTGTTCACGGATACTGCTTTATGACAGAATGCATTGTCCGCCCCGATAGCTGAGTGGTCAGCGTGACGGATTGCCGTCCTACGGGCCCGGGCTCGATTCCCGGCTGGGTGTGGGATTTTCTCCATTCAGGGACTGGGTGTTGTGTTGTCTTCATCATCATTTCATCCCCATCCGGCGCGCAGGTCGCGCAATGTGGCGCCGACTGTAATAAGACCTGCACCAAGGCGGCCGGACCTGCCCCGTAAGGGGCCTCCCAGCCAATGACGACAAACGCTCATTTCCATTTCCACAGAATCCATTATCGTGCTGATGTAAACAGTCATTATCTGTGAACTATTCTTCTACTGCACACACTACGCAACGCTATAAATTGTGCTTATATCCTTCTGAACTTAGCGTTTTCCTAAGTGGAGTAATGGGACAGCCACAGAAATGTGTTGGTTACAGAAGGTTAACAAGCAAGGCGAAAATAAATCACCGCATTTTCGGCGGGATTCTATTTCGATACTAACAAAAGTGGAGGTAACAGCAGGTCTTTTTAAATGGTCACCATGCAAGTGCGGGCGAGGAGGGGTCCCACTTAATATTTACAAAAACATTGCATGTAGGCCCCCCATGAACCATGGACCTTGCCGTTGATGGGGAGGCTTGCGTGCCTCAACGACACAGATAGCCGTACCGTAGGTGCAACCACAAGGGAGGGGTATCTGTTGAGAGGCCAGACAAACGTGTGGTTCCTGAAGAGGGGCAGCAGCCTTTTCAGTAGTTGCAGGGGCAACAGTCTGGATGATTGACTGATCTGGCCCTGTAACACTAACCAAAACGGCCTTGCTATTGTGTGATACTGCGAACGGCTGAAAGCAAGGGGAAACTACAGCCGTAATTTTTCCCGAGGGTTTGCAGCTTTACTGTATGATTAAATGATGATGGCGTCATCTTGGGTAAAATATTCCGGAGGTAAAATAGTCCCCCATTCGGATCTCCAGGCGAGCACTACTCAGGAGGACGTCCTTATCAGGAGAAAGAAAACTGGCGTTCTACGGATCGGAGCGTGGAATGTCAGATCCCTTAATCGGGCAGGTAGGTTAGAAAATTTAAAAAGGGAAATGGATAGGTTAAAGTTAGATATAGTGGGAATTAGTGAAGTTCGGTGGCAGGAGGAACAAGAGTTTTGGTCAGGTGAATACAGGGTTATAAATACAAAATCAAATAGGGGTAATGCAGGAGTAGGTTTAATAACGAATAAAAAAATAGGAGTGCGGGTAAGCTACTACAAGCAGCATAGTGAACGCATTATTGTGGCCAATATAGACACGAAGCCCACACCTACTACAGTAGTACAAGTTTATATGCCAACTAGCTCTGCAGATGACGAAGAAATTGAAGAAATGTATGATGAGATAAAAGAAATTATTCAGGTAGTGAAGGGAGACGAAAATTTAATAGTCATGGGTGCCTGATATTCGACAGTAGGAAGAGAAGGAAACGTAGTAGGTGAATATAGATTGGGGCTAAGAAATGAAAGAGGAAGCCGCCTGGTAGAATTTTGCACAGAGCGTAACTTAATCATAGCTAACACTTGGTTCAAGAATCATGAAAGAAGGTTGTATACATGGAAGAACCCTGGAGATACTAGAAGGTTTCAGATAGATTACGTAATGGTAAGACAGAGATTTAGGAACCAGGTTTTAAATTGTAAGACATTTCCAGGGGCAGATGTGGACTCTGACCACAATCTATTGGTTATGACCTGTAGATTAAAACTGAAGAAACTGCAAAAAGGTGGGAATTTAAGGAGATGCGACCTGGATAAACTGAAAGAACTAGAAGCTCTACAGTTTCAGGGAGAGCATAAGGGAACAATTGACAGGAATGGGGGAAAGAAATACAGTAGAAAAAGAATGGGTAGCTTTGAGGCATGAAATAGTGAAAGCAGCAGAGGATCAAGTAGGTAAAAAGACGAGGGCTAGTAGAAATCCTTGGGTAACAGAAGAAATACTGAATTTAATTGATGAAAGGAGAAAATACAAAAATGCAGTAAGTGAAGGAGGCAAAAAGGAATACAAACGTCTCAAAAATGAGATTGACAGGAAGTGCAAAATGGCTAAGCAAGGATGGCTAGAGGACAAATGTAAGGATGTAGAGGCTTATCTCACTAGCAGTAAGATAGATACTACAAGTACTAAGCAAAGAAGGGAAAGCAGAAAGGTGGAAGGAGTATATAGAGGGTCTATACAAGGACGATGTACTTTAGGACAATATTATAGAAATGGAAGAGTATGTAGAACAAGATGAAATGGGAGATATGATACTGCGTGAAGAGTTTGACAGAAGACTGAAATACCCGGGTCGAAACAAGGCCCCGGGAGTAGACAACATTCCCTCAGAACTACGGACAGCCTTGGGAGAGCCAGGCGTAACATAACTCTTACCGTCTGGTGAGCAAGATGTACGAGACAGGCGAAATATCCTCAGACTTCAAGAAGACTATATTAATTCCAGTCCCAAAGAAAGCAGTTGTTGACAGATGTGAAAATTACCGAACTATCAGTTTAATAAGTCACAGCTGCAAAATACTAACGCGAATTCTTTACAGACGAATGGAAAAATTGGTGGAAACCGACCTCGGGAAAGATCAGTTTGGATTCCGTAGAAATGTTGGAACACGTGAGGCAATACTGACCTTACGACTTATCTTAGAAGAAAGATTAAGGAAAGGCAAACCTACGTTTCTAGCATTTGTAGACTTTCTTTCCACGAACAATAAGAGACTGGAATGGAAGGGAGAACCGATAGAGGTACTCAAGGTACCCTCCACCACACCCCGTCAGGTGGCTTGCGCAGTATGGATGTAGATGTAGATGTAGAAAGCTTTTGACAGTGTTGACTGGAATACTCTCTTTCAATTCTGAAAGTGGCAGGGATAAAATGCAGGGAGCGAAAGGCTATTTACAATTTGTACAGAAAGCAGATGGCAGTTATATGAGTCGAGGGACATGAAAGGGAAGCAGTGGTTGGGAAGGGAGTGAAACAGCGTTGTAGCCTCTCCCCGATGCTATTCAATCTGTATATTGACCAAGCAGTAAAGGAAAAAAAGAAAAGTTCGGAGTAGGTATTAAAATCCATGGAGAAGTAATAAAAACTTTGAGGTTCGCCGATGACATTGTAATTCTGTCAGAGACAGCAAAGGACTTGGAAGAGCAGTTGAACGGAATGGACAGTGTCTTGAAAGGAGGGTATAAGATGAACATCAACAAAAGCAAAAAGAGGATAATGGAATGTAGTCGAATTAAGTCGGGTGATGCTGAGGGAATTAGATTAGGAAATGAGACGCTTAAGGTAGTAAAGGAGTTTTGTTATTTGGGGAGCAAAGTAACTGATGATGGTCGAAGAAGAGAGGATATAAAATGTAGACTGGCAATGGCAAGGAATGCGTTTCTGAAGAAGAGAAATTTGTTAACATCGAGTATAGATTTAAGTGTCAGGATGTCGTTTCTGAAAGTATTTGTATGGAGTGTAGCCATATATGGAAGTGAAACATGGACTATAAATAGTTTGGGCAAGAAGAGAATAGAAGCTTTCGAAATGTGGTTCTACAGAAGAATGCTGAAGATTAGATGGGTAAATCACGTAACTAACGAGGAGGTATTGAATAGAATTGGGGAGGAGAGGAGTTTGTGGCACAACTTGACATGAAGAAGGGATCGGTTGGTAGGACATGTTCTGAGGCATCAAGGGATCACCAATTTAGTACTGGAGGGCAACGTTGAGGGTAAAAATCGTAGAGGGAGACCAAGAGATGAATACACTAAGTAGATTCAGAAGGATGTAGGTTGCATTTCTTCTTCACAGTATATTTTAACATAAAATCCATACACTGTTGTTAAAAAAAAAAGAAAGACTATAGCTGTGTCCGTCTGAAGGTCTCATAGGATATTGTATAAAAATTTTAAGTAAATCGATCAAGCACTTTTCGAGATTTTTGGTAACAATGTTAAACAACGACTTATCTTTGTATAGAAGTGTAGATTACTCTGGCCTTAGAATTTAACTATAGATATTACGTACACTTTTTTTATACAGAAATTTACATACGTGTAAGTATTTCCAAAACTTTGTGTTTCATACATATTATTATTATTATTATTATTACTATTCACTTAGACCCCAGCTGGACTACACGATGCATAACAAAAGATTTTGTTTTAGTTTTTCTATGTGCCATTGAGAAAACCAAAGTAACTTTTCTGTCTACTGCCTTCACGTCTTCTTTCATTGCACCGATACATTTTATTCTTTCGATTTTAGCTTCGCTGCTGGTTTGATAGAATTTGGCCTGTGGCTTTTTATTTCCGGATAAAAGCTGGTGTGCTTTCCAGTTTCTTTATTTTTGCTCTTAGTATAGATGGGCAAAATATATCGCCATACCAAGATACTAATATTCTTTCTTAATGATATAGATAAGTACATTCGATTCTTTAACACCGATTAATCAATATTAAATACTGAATATCGAAAGCGATATTTTTTATCATCTTTTATTGACTCATATGCACTATAGTAGTCATCGGCAGATCTCTTGCCAATTGCCAGCCAGCCGCTAACAATATTTGCAATCTGACAGTATCAGCTGCAACAGTGGACATAACTATGGAAATTCGTTCTGAACATTTGCTGACAGGTCAGTTGTTTCCTGAACAAAGAGCATCAGAGAAAACACAAGAAAACTCTAAGAAGCCTTCAATGTGGTCACGAAATGAAAAACTGTTGTCCCGCAAGAAATTCCAAGTTCTGGTTCGGTCCATAACGAGCCGGAACAATATATCGAACAACCACGTTTAGAATAGAACTGCGGGCCTGCACAGTTCGGGTTGATAGTCGTCATTTCACACCTGTTTTTTCAGAAATTGCTCAGAAATATTTAAAATGGCAATCCTCTTCTGCTTCGTGTGAAAGAGTGGCTTTCTTATTAAATTCTTGAGCCAGATAACAGAACAACACTGACATTGGGATATATTAAATAACACGTTCTTTAAATGTCTGTGGCTGATGATTATTGGTTACTTTAATTCGTTTTTTGAATAAATGATTTTATAGTACGCTGTGAGTCTTTTATTGATTGCTGTTCCAAACAATGACGTATTTGTCAATTTTTAAATGCTTGTCAATCATTTCTGCGACTTTGATCATTTTTTTCTGAATTCCAATAAGTAATAAAAATACAGACCGATAGTTGAATGGAATGGACAGTGTCTTGAAAGGAGGATATAAGATGAACATCAACAAAAGCAAAACGAGGATAATGGAATGTAGTCAAATTAAGTCGGGTGATGCTGAGGGAATTAGATTAGGAAATGAGACACTTAAAGTAGTAAAGGAGTTTTGCTATTTGGGGAACAAAATAACTGATGATGGTCGAAGTAGAGAGGATATAAAATGTAGACTGGCAATGGCAAGGAAAGCTTTTCTGAAGAAGAGAAATTTGTTAACATCGAGTATAGATTTAAGAGTCAGGAAGTCATTTATGAAAGTATTTGTATGGAGTGTAGTCATGTATGGAAGTGAAACATGGACGATAAATAGTTCGGACAAGAAGAGAACAGAAGCTTTCGAAATGTGGTGCTATAGAAGAATGCTGAAGATTAGATGGGTAGATCACATAACTAATGAGGAAGTATTGAATAGGATTGGGGAGAAGCGAAGTTTGTGGCACAACTTGACTAGAAGAAGGGATCGGTTGGTAGGACATGTTCTGAGGCATCAAAGGATCACCAATTTAGTATTGGAGGGCAGCGTGGAGGGTAAAAATCGTAGAGGGAGACCAAGAGATGAATACACTAAGCAGATTCAGAAGGATGTAGGTTGCAGTAGGTACTGGGAGATGAAGAGGCTTGCACAGGATAGAGTAGCATGGAGAGCTGCATCAAACCAGTCTCAGGACTGAAGACCACAACAACAACAACAATATTGAAAAATCTAAATTTTGGTCTCGGCAGTATCGATATCATTTATAAATAGCGACACAGTATATATCGGTATTTTTAAAAATCTAACACACCCTAGCCCTTGGTCAGATATAATTTGGACCAACAAATTTCGTTATCCCTTTTATATTTCTTCAGTGATCCCACTTTTTGTTTAAAATTAGTGTTTCAGCCGCATAAAGACATTCTTGTTTGATAACTGTGTTGTAGACCTCACTTTGATGTGTTTTGAGACGCATTGTTTGTTTATAAGAGTAAGCCTGAAAGCTGTTTCCATTTCGTAAGGATGAAGTTCATAACCAATCTTTTCCAGGTCTGTTTCATGGATAATTTTGTCTCAATATTTGAAAGAGAATTATCTCAGCTTTTCCGTATGTAGTTTCTAGTTTTCAGAATTTTGGGCGCCATGTATTGCTGGACTTTTTTTTTTTTTTTTTTTTGTTCTTCCCAATTTGATCAATTCGTCAATGTAAGCGTAGATTTCAGTCTTCACCACGGAGGGTTATTTTTTCTAATACACGCTTCAAAGCAATGGAGGGAGTTCTTCATCTCGTCTCGTTCGTGTTTTAATTTGAAAATCTTTCGAATTTCTCCTCCGAATTACCTTGCATTTTTTATCATTTATCTTTTCACCTACGACATGCAGTGATTTTGAGTTCCAGACCTTCCTTTCAGAATTTGGGAAGAAACACTTATAGCTTTTTTCTTATTATAATTCTTATTTATGCTTGAGGATTGGTTTTAGAACTAAAGTTATTCTGGGCAAATGTATTTGGTGCGAAACCTGCTTGATGTTCAAGGGTTCTGAATTCAACTTGTTAAGCTCGGTACAGGAGACATTGAGATAGTATTCTGTGTCGAACAGGATGAAGGAAAACCCTATATAATTATTAACGTTGCACATATTTATATTAACAAGAGAAATACACTCCTGGAAATTGAAATAAGAACACCGTGAATTCATTGTCCCAGGAAGGGGAAACTTTATTGACACATTCCTGGGGTCAGATACATCACATGATCACACTGACAGAACCACAGGCATATAGACACAGGCAACACAGCATGCACAATGTCGGCACTAGTACAGTGTATATCCACCTTTCGCAGCAATGCAGGCTGCTATTCTCCCATGGAGACGATCGTAGAGATGCTGGATGTAGTCCTGTGGAACGGCTTGCCATGCCATTTCCACCTGGCGCCTCAGTTGGACCAGCGTTCGTGCTGGACGTGCAGACCGCGTGAGACGACGCTTCATCCAGTCCCAAACATGCTCAATGGGGGACAGATCCGGAGATCTTGCTGGCCAGGGTAGTTGACTTACAC
Organism: Schistocerca piceifrons; assembly: GCF_021461385.2. Classification (NCBI taxonomy): domain Eukaryota; kingdom Metazoa; phylum Arthropoda; class Insecta; order Orthoptera; family Acrididae; genus Schistocerca; species Schistocerca piceifrons. The sequence goes on along the minus strand of NC_060147.1, from coordinate 80,050,129 downwards.
CTTCTAGAGCACGTTGGGTGGCACGGGATACATGCGGACGTGCATTGTCCTGTTGGAACAGCAAGTTCCCTTGCCGGTCTAGGAATGGTAGAACGATGGGTTCGATGACGGTTTGGATGTACCGTGCACTATTCAGTGTCCCCTCGACGATCACCAGTGGTGTACGGTCAGTGTAGGAGATCGCTCCCCACACCATGATGCCGGGTGTTGGCCCTGTGTGCCTCGGTCGTATGCAGTCCTGATTGTGGCGCTCACCTGCACGGCGCCAAACACGCATACGACCATCATTGGCACCAAGGCAGAAGCGACTCTCATCGCTGAAGACGACACGTCTCCATTCGTCCCTCCATTCACGCCTGTCGCGACACCACTGGAGGCGGGCTGCACGATGTTGGGGCGTGAGCGGAAGACGGCCTAACGGTGTGCGGGACCGTAGCCCAGCTTCATGGAGACGGTTGCGAATGGTCCTCGCCGATACCCCAGGAGCAACAGTGTCCCTAATTTGCTGGGAAGTGGCGGTGCGGTCCCCTACGGCACTGCGTAGGATCCTACGGTCTTGGCGTGCATCCGTGCGTCGCTGCGGTCCGGTCGCAGGTCGACGGGCACGTGCACCCTCCGCCGACCACTAGCGACAACATCGATGTACTGTGGAGACCTCACGCCCCACGTGTTGAGCAATTCGGCGGTACGCCCACCCGGCCTCCCGCATGCCCACTATACGCCCTCGCTCAAAGTCCGTCAACTGCACATACGGTTCACGTCCACGCTGTCGCGGCATGCTACCAGTGTTAAAGACTGCGATGGAGCTCCGTATGCCACGGCAAACTGGCTGACACTGACGGCGGCGGTGCACAAATGCTGCGCAGCTAGCGCCATTCGACGGCCAACACCGCGGTTCCTGGTGTGTCCGCTGTGCCGTGCGTGTGATCACTGCTTGTACAGCCCTCTCGCAGTGTCCGGAGCAAGTATGGTGGGTCTGACACACCGGTGTCAATGTGTTCTTTTTTCCATTTCCAGGAGTGTATTTGGTGCGGAACCTGCTTGATGTTCAAGGGTTCTGAATTCAACTTGTTAAGCTCGGTACAGGAGACATTGAGATAGTATTCTGTGTCGGACAGGATGAAGGAAAACCCTATATAATTATTAACGTTGCACATATTTATATTAACAAAAGAAATAAATTCACACTTCGCCCGAGTAAAAAATTTTGTCCAGGCTATACAATCATGATAAAACCCTGCTCCATAAAATCAAAGGTATTAACGCCTGCGCAAAATAATTTATTTCCGACATAACGCTGTTATGCTTCCGCAGCTACAGCCTGCAGAGCGCAAATCCATGCGCGATATTTTCCTGAGCTTCCCCTCGATAGGCCAGCGCAACAGGTTAGCGCATCGACTGGCGACTGCCACTGATGGTTATCGTTACGGTTATGGTCACATCCCACAACCCCTATTTCCGAGATTGCCAGTACCATCTGTTGTACTGGCGATGACCCGCAACTGTAGCACGTGCGAAGCTGTTCTCTACTCTTGTGTGTACACTTGAGTGGCCACCGTGAGTTAACGTACAGTCCGTTTTAGAAGTTCCCGTACTCCTAGGTCAAAAGAGTATATCTTGCGTTAGCTTATACTGATTAGCCAAAACATTATGACCACACGCTTAATAGCTTGTCCGTCCGTCTTTGGACAGAAATACATCTCTGATTCTGCGTATCACGCTTCAAAAAAAAAAAAAAAAAAAAATGGTTCAAATGGCTCTGAGCACTATGGGACTCAACTGCTGTGGTTATCAGTCCCCTAGAACTTAGAACTACTTAAACCTAACTAACCTAAGGACATCACACACATCCATGCCCGAGGCAGGATTCGAACCTGCGACCGTAGCAGTCGCACGGTTCCGGACTGCGCGCCTAGAACCGCGAGACCACCGCGGCCGGCATCACGCTTCAAAAATGGCTCTAAGCACTATGGGACTTACCATCTGAGGCCATCAGTCCCCTAGACATAGAACTACGTAAATCTAACTAAACTAAGGACATCACATACGAGGTGTGTTTTTTTAAGTAAGTACCGTTTTGAAATTAAAGAAAAGACGTGCTAAGATATCTCAATAAATCTATTTTTACATGAAAGCCTGTACCTTAATCTGCGCACTGACGCCATTACAGTCTGATTCTTCCTTGTTAACTTTGTGAACTGAGTGTTTAAGATGCCTCCGATAATCGTGAGTCCCGCCGACTGTGAAGTACGGGCTGTTATAAGATTTCTTAGTGCTAAAGGCCTAAAAGCGATCGATATTCATCGCGAGATCTGTGCAGTTTACGGAGAAAACATTATGAGTGATGGAATGGTAAGAAAGGGGGTGAGAGCATTTAAAGATGGCCGCACAAATGTGCAACGGAGTTGACGTCCTTCGGTCGTTAATGAAAGTTTGGTGCAGGAAGTGGACAATAGGGTGAGAGAAAACAGACGCTTTACGATTTCCTCCTTGCGGGGTGACTTTCCCAATGTTTCTCGTAGTGTTTTGTATGGCATTGTGACCAAGCACTTGAATTACCGAAAATTGTGCGCAAGTTGGGTACCGAAAATGTTGACGGGTGTGCACAAAACCAAAAAGTTTAGACAGTGCATTGACTTTCCTTGAGCGGTACCACAACGACGGTGATGATTTCTTAAGCCAAATTGTTACAGGCGATGAAACATGGCTGGCCTACGTCACATCAGAATCAAAGCAACAGTCCATGGAAGTTGAGCAAGGGCATCGTTTTGCTGCAAGACAATGCCCGTCCGCATGTGGCGAATCAGACGAAAGATCTCATCACATTTTTTCGATCGGAAACTCTAGATCATCCTCCGTACAGCCCCGATCTTGCGCCCAGTGACAACCATCTGTTCCTGCACTTGAAGAAACACCTCGGCGGTCAGCGTTTTCAGGACGATGACGAAGTCAAAACAGTTGCGATGCAGTGGTTAACAAGTCAGGCGGCAGACTTCTATGAGGAGGGTATTCAAAAACTGGTACAACGTTATGACAAGTGCCTCAATATTGACGGAAATTATGTAGTAAAGTAGATTAATGTACAGGCTTACGCGTAAAAATAAAATTATTGAGATATCTTAGCCGGCCGGAGTGGCCGAGCGGTTCTAGGCGCTACAGTCTGGAACCGCACGACAGCTATGGTCGCAGCTTCGAATCCTGCCTCGGGCATGGATGTGTGTGATGTCCTTATGTTAGTTACGTTTAAGTAGCTCTAAGGTCTAGGGGACTGATGACCTCAGAAGTTAAGTCCCATAGTGCCCAGAGCCATTTGAACCATTTTTACACTACTGCCATTTTTCCAGCCTGTCATTGCCTCGTATAACGGCGATCTTCCATATGCGTGTGCTGACTATCAATCAATGTAAGAGTTCCCACACTGAATGGAATTTTGCATGCGCGTCACTTTATTAGTCCCAAATCTTCCTTGTCAGGAAAGTGCAGCGCACTATTTTTTTTTTTTTTTTTTTTTTTTTTTTTTTTTTTTGTAACATCTTATCGGACCAGACCAAACTGCTTAGGACATCGGTCACTAAGCTTACACACTACTCAATTATCTAACTTAAACTAACTTACTCTATGGACAACTCACACACCCCTTGGCGGTTGTTCAGGACACACTGTTCATGTCAAATCTCCTTAAAATTCTTCCACTGTTGAAGGAGATGCCCCCACCATAAGGCCACCATAAAGCCACTTCATGCACGTCCAGGTACGGTCCAAAGTCCATAGCACGACGTATCTGCACTCGCAATATTCAATTTCCTTACACACAGACGCCTAGTGTAAAAGATCGTCAGTTGAATAGTCCTCCTCAAGATTTCCGTATGCTCTGTTTACGGGAGTCATCAAGTCGCCACTGCATTAGTTTCTTTTACTTCCGTCATTGCTTCTTCGATCCAGGGACCAATTGCATCACCGTATGATACCGTTTTTAAGGCGAGCACTTCGTTCTTGGTCTTCCTTTCTTATTATTCTTTATTGATTTTATACATATTACCAGCCTTTCCCCATAGCTTACACCTATTGCATCATTATACATTCGGATATCCACAATACAATTATTGAACGAAATTCCTTGAGTGTTAACACTGTGGAGGTCCTTACGTAACAGAAGACAGCCGTGATGACAGAAATATTCGTTGGCGTAATAAAAATGCTGTGAATGTTGCATGCGGGATTTGTCATCAAGTTTTCCATTTATCTGATCGACAATGAAACGCTCCTTCCCATTGCGAACCTACATGTATTTACAATAATAACTACATGTTGATATCAATTCCACTGAAGCTAAATCTATCATTCCCGTTGGCTTCTGCAAGCCGAAAGGGCTTCTTTTCCTGTGGTTTCGGAGGAGATAGGTATGGCGATTTCTGCGAGGCAAGTTTATGGCTGGGAACGGCAAAACGGAGCACAGTGGGTGTTCACTTGCAACGATGGCGGCGTCAACGGATGGCAACGTCAATAGTGCAGGGTACACATTCCTGCCACCTATCGGGCGCGCAGAGAACCGACACGAGCACGGCGTGCAGAGCAACACCAAGCCACCCCAACAGATGGCTCTCGCTGTCGCAAAGTGCGCTGATCATACCTTCGTCTGTATTCGTAGAAGTAGCGCTAGGGGAGGGGACTTTGTTAGTGGTGGGGGATCCATAGAGTATGCAGTAGCGAGATGAAGTTCGGCAGCTGCGGAGAAACACGTACCTTGCATAACTTCTAAGCTACTGCCGGCGAGTCTACGAATTGTGCTATTACCTGAGTGTGTCAGCGCAACTAATAATTCGACAAATACAGGTGTTAATACTTTCTCACTAGGTACCTACAAGAAATAGCCGCATAAACAAAGTAGCAACCGAGGAGAACCAAGTTTGCCGGCCGGAGTGGCCGTGCGGTTCTAGGCACTACTGTCTGGAGCCGAGCGACCGCTACTCTCGCAGGTTCGAATCCTGCCTCGGGCATGGATGTGTGTGACGTCCTTAGGTTAGTCAGGTTTAAGTAGTTCTAAGTTCTAGGCGGCTGATGACCTCAGAAATTAAGTCGCATAGTGCTCAGAGCCATGTGAACCATAGCCAGAACCAAGTTCTGCGCACCCTACTAGAAGAAAATCTATAAAATAAACAAAGGGTAAGGAATGTGCTTAAGATGAGGTAAGGCATAGTGAATAGCGTGAAGCTGCCAGCTCTATGGGGGGGTAACAAATCTAGCTAGTAAGAAACTGATCGCCCCCGGTAGCTGAGTGGCCAGCGAGACAGAACGTCAATCCTAAGGGCCCGGGCTCGATTCCCGGAATAAAAACTGTGTTGGAGATTTTCTCCTCTCAGGGACTGGGTGTTGTGTTGTCCATCATCATTTCATCCCTATCCACGCGCAAGTCGCCGAAATTGCGTCAAATCGAAAGGTTTGCACCCGGCGAACGGTCTACCGAACTGGAGGCCCTAGTCACACGGCATTTTTCGGTGTTTTATGGGAGCAGAAGGGAAACTAGAGAGATAGTGGAATGGGCCTGACCTTATTGCATTCTTGCGCTCATCTTACTGCTAAAATAGCGTGTAAATAAAAAATTACCCTCACACCATACTTGAGAAAGTGATGTCTGTCATCTTATTTATTTTTGTTGTAGCCTACTAATGGTTTCTTAATGATTTTACTTTGATATATACTTTTTTTTATACAGGGGGCATTGTTAACATAGCTTGTCAGCTATTAAACTACAGTTTTGGTGCATTGTGAAGATTTTTCTGCTATTATTGGTTCAAATGGCTCTGAGCACTATGGGTCATCTGAGGTCATCAGTCCCCTAGAACTTAGAACTACTTAAACCTAACTAACCTAAGGATATCACACACATCCATGCCCGAGGCAGAATTCGAACCTGCGACCGTAGCGGTCGCGCGGTTCCAAACTATAGCGCCTAGAACCGCACGGCCACAACGGCAGGCTGCTTTTATTATTTTGTTGGAAACAGAGATCTGAGATAAAGAAAACTAGTCCTTCACTAAAGAACATTTGCAGTCATCAAAAATTTGAGGTTGTGGATGGAGTTACAGTGACTACCAGATTCAAAAAAATGTTTTCGAAACATATGTAGCGATTTAAGTACATTAAATATTTTCTTCCGCGATGGAGTCCTCTAGCGGGTCTTACGTCTCGATTCGTATGGCTGTTACGCCTGTGTCGATTTTGAGAACGTAATTTCAAAATTTGCGGCAGAAAAATCAAGCAGGAAGAGTTTCTGCACTACATGGTAAAGTCACTTATCACTAAGGTGTTCCACTATTTGTACTGCTTCATTAATAACCAGTTAAACTTTGTCATTTGTAAAACTCGGTCTTAGTAATTTTTTTCCTTTCATAAAAACTGTGTACGAAATCGTTAACATTATACTTTGCTTACTTAAACAAAAAATCGATTTCCCCCAAAAAATTAAATTGATGCATTTGTTGTGGGTTGGTGGGTTGGTGGGGTGAGAAGATAAAACCCCACACCTTGTGCTAAACTTAGTAGCTGCGCTACTGTGATAGGAGACTTTGCCTGTTAATACATGAAAACGTCACAGAATTTTTCTAGGCAGTTACTAGAACTCATTATTCAGAAGTGTGCGTGAAACACCAGTCTTGTCCTCATTTAACGTCTAATTATATCTAAAAGTTTACATACTTCTGTGGTGCTTCTTATTTTATATGTTTCTACTGTTGTTCATTTTCTAATACCTTCATCACAATCTTTCTTTGCTTTTTCGTCATTTGTACTCATTTTGTCGATCATAAACTTTGTGCAACTGATGCAGCTGTACGACATGGCCATATTACACTGTCAGTTACGAATTTTTGTATTTTTAGAGAACGATTTTTTTACTGTCAACTTCTCTTTCAGAGTCCTTCAGTATAAGTGTTCATCTATACTGTAGTACATATTAAGTGCGTTTTTCGCTCTGTTCAAAGGCTGAAGAGTGGACACATTTCTGTGTATTGTGACCTTATCTTACAGAGCATTCTAAGAGCGCAAATGGGACGATGTAGGACATGCACAGATTGAAACTTCCTGACAGATTAAAACTGTGTGCCCGACCGAAACTCGAACTCAAGACCTTTGCCTTTCGTGGGCAAGTGCTCTACCATCTGAGCTACCCAAGCACGACTCACGCCCCGTCCTCACAGCTTTACTTCTGCCAGTATCTCGTCTCCTACCTTCCAAACTTTACAGAAGCCCTCCTCCGAACCTTGCAGAACTAGCACTCCTGGAAGAAAGGTAGAGCACTGGCCCGCGAAAGGCAAAGGTCCCGAGTTCGAGTCTCGGTCCGGCACGCAGTTTTAATCTGCCAGGAAGTTCCATATCAGCGCACACTCCGTTGCAGAGTGAAAATCTCGTTCTGGAATCATGCACAGATTATTCACAAATAGCACTATTTTAAGCTTTTGTAAGTACGCCTACAAACAGCATAGTGAACGCATTATTGTGGCCAAGATAGACGCGAAGCCCACGCCTACTACAGTAGTACAAGTTTATATGCCAACTAGCTCTGCAGATGACGAAGAAATTGATGAAATGTATGATGAGATAAAAGAAATTATTCAGGTAGTGAAGGGAGACGAAAATTTAATAGTGATGGGTGACTGGAATTCGTCAGTAGGAAGAGGAAGAGAAGGAAACATAGTAGGTGAATATGGATTGCGGCTAAGAAATGAAAGAGGAAGCCGCCTGGTAGAATTTTGCGCAGAGCATAACTTAATCATAGCTAATACTTGGTTTAAGAATCATGAAAGAAGGTTGTCTACATGGAAGAAGCCTGGAGATACTGGAAGGTTTCAGATAGATTATATAATGGTAAGACAGAGATTTAGGAACCAGGTTTTAAATTGTAAGGCATTTCCAGGGGCAGATGTGGACTCTGACCACAATCTATTAGTTATGAACTGTAGATTAAAACAAGAAACTGCAAAAAAAGTGGGAATTTGAGGAGATGGGACCTGGATAAACTGACTAAACCAGAGGTTGTACAGAGTTCAGGGAGAGCATAAGGGAACAATTGACAGGAATAGGGGAAAGAAGTACAGTAGAAGAAGAATGAGTAGCTTTGAGGGATGAAAAAGTGAAGGCAGCATAGGATCAAATAGGTAAAAAGACGAGGACTAGTAGAAACCCTTGGGTAACAGAAGAAATATTGAATTTAATTGATGAAAGGAGAAAATATAAAAATGCAGTAAATGAAGCAGGCAAAAAGCAATACAAACGTCTCAAAAATGAGTTTGACAGGAAGTGCAAAATGGCTAAGCAGGGATGGCTACAGGACAAAAGTAAGGATGTAGAGGCTTATCTCACTAGGGGTAAGATAGATACTGCCTACAGGAAAATTAAAGAGACCTTTGGAGAAAGGAGAACCACTTGCATGAATATCAAGAGCTCAGACGGAAACCCAGTTCTAAGCATAGAAGGGAAAGCAGAAAGGTGGAAGGAGTATATGGAGGGCCTATACAAGGGCGATGTACTTGAGGACAATATTATGGAAATGGAAGAGGATGTAGATGAAGATGAAATGGGAGATACGATACTGCGTGAAGAGTTTGACAGAGCACTGACAGACCTGAGTCGAAACAAGGCCCCCGGATTAGACAACATTCCATTAGAACTACTGACGGCCTTGGGAGAGCCAGTCCTGACAAAACTCTGCCATCTGGTGAGCAAGATGTATGAGACAGACGAAATACCCTCAGACTTCAAGAAGCATATAATAACCCCAATCCCAAAGAAAGCAGGTGTTGACAGATGTGCAAATTACCGAACAATCAGTTTAATAAGTCACAGCTGCAAAATACTAACGCGAATTCTTTACAGACGAATGGAAAAACTGATAGAAGCCGGCCTCGGGGAAGATCAGTTTGGATTTCGTAGAAATGTTGGAACACGTGAGGCAATACTGACCCTACGACTTATCTTAGAAGAAAGATTAAGGAAAGGGAAACCTTTGTTTCTAGCATTTGTATACTTAGAGAAAGCTTTTGACAATTTTGATTGGAATACTCTCTTTCAAATTCTAAAGTTGGCAGGGGTAAAATACAGAGATCGAAAGGCTATTTACTATTTGTACAGAAAGCAGATGGCAGTTATAAGAGTCGAAGGACATCAAAGGGAAGCAGCGGTTGGGGAGGGAGTGAGTCAGGGTTGTAGCCTCTCCCCGATGCTATTCAATCTGTATATTGAGCAAGCAGTAAAGGAAACAAAAGAAAACCTCGGAGTAGGTATTAAAATCCATGGAGAAGAAATAAAAACTTTGAGGTTCACCGATGACATTGTAATTCTGTCAGAGACAGCAAAGGACTTGGAAGAGCAGTTGAACGGAATGGACAGTGTCTTAAAAGGAGGATATAAGATGAACATCAACAAGAGCAAAACGAGGATAATGGAATGTAGTCGAATTATGTCGGGTGATGCTGAGGGAATTAGAATAGGAATTGACACACTTAAAGCAGTAAAAGAGTTTTGCTATTTGGGGAGCGTAATAACTGATGATGGTCGAAATAGAGAGGATATAATATGTAGACTATCAATGGGAAGGAAATCGTTTCTGAAGAAGAGAAATTTGTTAACATCGAGTATTGATTTAAGTGTCAGGAAGTCGTTTCTCAAAGTATTTGTATGGAGTGTAGCCATGTATGGAAGTGAAACGTGGACGATAGATAGTTTAGACAAGAAGAGAATAGAAGCTTTCGAAATGTGGTGCTACAGAAGAATGCTTAAGATTAGATGGGTAGATCACATAACTAATGAGGAAGTATTGAATAGGATTGGGGAGAAGAGGATCTTGTGGCACAACTTGACCAGAAGGAGGGATCGGTTGGTAGGACATGTTCTGAGGCATCAAGGGATCACCAATTTAGTATTGGGGGGCAGTGTCGAGGGTAAAAATCGTAGAGGGAGACCGAGAGATGAATACACTAAGCAGACTCAGAAGGATGTAGGTTGCAGTAGGTACTGGGAGATGAAGAAGCTTGCACAGGATAGAGTAGCATGGAGAGCTGCATGAAACCAGTCTCAGGACTGAAGACCACAACAACAACAACAACAAGTACGCCTTTGGTGCACGAATTGCGCAGTCCTCATTTTTAGGGTTTTCGCATGATATGGTGGCCCAGTGCCGGACTGCATGGGAACCTGACTGCATACCTACTCTTCATCAAGGTTCTGTCCGCCCATGGTAGCTGAGTGGTCAGCGCGACGGAATTTCATACCTAACGGCGAGGTTCGATTCCCGGCTGGGTCGGAGTTTTTCTCTGCTCAGGGACTGGGTGTTGTGGTGTCCTTATCACCATCATTTCATCCTCATCGACACGCAAGTCGCCGAAGTGGCGTCAACTCTAAAGACTTGCACCAGGCGAACGGTCTACCTGACGGGAGGCCCTAGCCACACGGCATTTCATTTCATCAAGGTTCTGGTCAACCACCACTGACCACCTCAAAAGAAGATCACCATATTGTGCGCCAACCACACATCTGTGCCTGCCATCCGAGAACAAGGAAAGCTTTCCTTTCGTTATTCTGTGTTATCCTGCCCATTAGTCGGAGACTAACACCATCCGTACTAGAAAATTTTTTTCCTGTGTGTAATCTGCCATTAACACCACAACACAAACGGCTGCGTATATAGTAGTGCAGTCACTAGGATGCACGGACTTCTGAATTGCGTCGCATTGTGTTCGGTGGTCAATCACTTTTCTGTAACTGCCCCGGATGACCATCGACAAAGACACTGTCGCCGACCTGGGAATATGTCTTATTCTTTCAGTGTCTTGGAGTGGCAGAGCGATGTTACTCCTGGCCCTATGGTGTGATAAGCAATCGGGTGCGACTTCACATGTCGGCTTATAATAATTAAAGTCATTCCGACGGCAGAATGGTACGCCATAGTCATCCTTCGCCTCATGCGACATTTTTCAACAGGGTAATGCTCGTCCCCACATGGCACTGTCTCTATGGACTCTTGCTTGAAGCTGAGGTACCTCAGGGGGCAGCTGGATCACCATATCTATCCCCAAAGTACTGTCCCACTGCCAATATCCAGGACATCAGGGAAAAGTTAAAACAGTTGTTGGCCAGTTTTTCTTCAGGAGATGATACAACAGGTTTTTTTTTTTTCCACTATGGGACTCAACATCTATGGTCATTAGTCCCCTAGAACTTAGAACTACTTAAACCTAACTAACCTAAGGAAATCACACAACACCCAGTCATCACGAGGCAGAGAAAATCCCTGACCCCGCCGGGAATCGAACCCGGAAACCCGGGCGCGGAAAGCGAGAACGCTACCGCACGACCATGAGCTGCGGACATACAACTGTTTCATTATCCTCTTCAGGATAGAAGAAAGAAGACGAAGTAAATATTCCATATTCGAAACCAGAGCCGGCCGTTGTGACCGAGCGGTTCTAGGCGCTTCGGTCCGGAACCGTGCTGCTGCTACCGTCGCAGGTTCGAATCCTTCCTCGGGCATGTGTCCTTAGGTTAGTTAGGTTTAAGTAGTTCCACGTCTAGGGAACTGATGACTTCAGATGTTAAGTCCCATAGTGCTTAGAACCATTTGAACCACTGAAACCAGAACAGCTGTTAGCATGAGTGACATAAAAGTAGATAACTTAGGTGTTGCGAAACAACTCAAATCACTTAAGAAAAGCAAGTCTTCTGGTCCAGATGGTATAGCAATCAGGTTCCTTTCAGAGTATGCAGACACAATAGCGCCTTTCTTAGCAATAAGATACAACTGTTCACTTGACAAAAGGTCTGTTCCTAAAGACTGAAAACTAGCACAGGTCACACCAACATTCATGAAAGTAAATAGGAGTAATCCATTGAATTACAGACCCATATCACTGACCTCAATTTGCAGTACGATTTCCGAGGATATACTGTACTCGAACATTATGAATCACCAAAACCATATCAAACCAAAACCATTAAAAACAAACGCATAATTATCTGTTTAAGACAACAGATAAAAATTCCCCTGATGCCTTCGTAAGAGTCTCCATTCCTTCCAATCTAATTACGTAAGTGTAGACCAGATATGGCGCAAATTTAAAGAGACAGTATCGACAGCAATAGATAAAATTCATACCGCATAAGTTAATAACAGACGGGACTGATCCACCATGGGACACAAAACACGTCAGAACACTGTTGCAGAAGCGGCGAAAAAAGCATGCCAAATTCAGAAGGACGCAGAATCCCCAAGACTGGCTAAGTTTCGTGGAAGCTCGAAATTTAGTGCGGACGTCAATGCGAGATGCTTTTAATAGTTTTCACAATGAAACACTGTCTCAAAACATGGTAGAAAACCCAAAGAGATTCTGGTCGTATGTAAAGCACACCAGTGGCAAAAAACAGTCAATACCGTCACTGCGCCATAGCCATGATGGTCCCACTAAAGCGATGTTTTCGTAATTCCTTCACGAAAGAAGACGAAGTAAATATTCCAGAATTGAAAACATAACAGCTGTTAGCATGAGTGACATAAAAGTAGATGTCTTAGGTGTTGCGAAACAACTCAAATCACTTAAGAAAGGCAAATCTTCCGGTCCAGATGGTATACCAATCAGGTTCCAGGTATGCAGACACAGTAGCGCCTTTCTTACCAATCATATACAACCGCTCACTTGACGAAAGGTCTGTTCCTAACGACTGGAAAGTAGCGCAGGTCACACCAATATTCATGAAAGGAAATAGGAGTAACCCATTGAATTACAGACCCGTATCAAAAAATGGCTCTGAGCACTATGGGACTTCACATCCGTGGTCATCAGTCCCTTAGAACTGAGACCTACTTAAACCTAACTAACCTAAGGACAGCACACACATCCATGCCCGAGGCAGGATTCGATCCTGCGACCGCAGCGGTCACGAGGTTCCAGACTCAAGCGCCTAGAACCGCACGGCCATACAGACCCATATCACTGACCTCTATTTGCAGTAGGATTTTGAAGCATATACAGCACACGAACATTATGATACGCCTTGAAGAAAATGACTTATTGATACGTAACCAACATGCATTCAGAAAATATCGTTCTTGTGTAACACAGCTAGCTCTTTATTCCCGTGAAGTAGTGAGTGCTGTCGACAAGGAATCTCAGATAGAGTCCATATTCCTAGATTTCCAGAAGGCGTTTGATACCGTTCCTCACAAGCGAATATTAATCAAATTGCGTGCATATGGAGTATCGTCTCAGTTGTGTGACTGGGTTCGTGATTTTTTTCTCAGAGAGGTCACTGTTCGTAGTGATAGACGGTAAATCAACGAGTAGAACAGAAGTGAAATCTGGCGTTCGTCAAGGTAGTGTCATAGGCCCTCTGCTGTTCCTGATTTATATAAATGATCTAGGTGATAATCTGAGCAGCCCCCTTAGATTGTTTGCAGATGACGCTGTAATTTACCGTCTAGTAAAATCATCAGACGATCAATTCGAATTACAAAATGATCTATGGAGAATTTCTGTATGGTACGAACAGTGGCAATTGGCGCTAAACAAAGAAAAGTGCGAGGTCATCCGCATGGTTACTAAAAGAAATCCGATAAATTTTGGGTATACGATAAATCGCACAAATCTAAGGGCTGTCAATTCGACTACATACCTAGGAATTACAATTACGAGCAACTTAAATTGGGAATACCACATAGATAATATTGTGGGGAAGGCGAAACAGAGACTGCGCTTTGTTGGCAGAACACTTAGAAGATGCGACAAACCCACTAAAGAGACAGCCTACATTACACTTGTCTGTGCTCCGCTGGAATATTGCTTCGCGGTGTCGGATCCTCACCAGGTAGGATTGACGGAGGACATCGAAAAAGTGCAAAGAAGGGCAGCTCGTTTCGTGTTATCGAGCAATAGGGTGAGAGTGTCACTGATATGATACGCTAGTTGGGGTGTCAGTCATTGAAACAAAGGCGCTTTTCTTTGCGGCGAGATGTATTTACCAAATTTCAATCACCAACTTTCTCTTCCGAATGAGAAGATATTTTGTTGACACCCACCTACGTAGGGAGAAATGATCGTCAGAATGAAGTAAGAGAAATCAGAGCTTCAACGGAAAGATTTAGATGTTCCTTTTTCCCACGCGCCATTCGAGAGTGGAATGGTAGAGAAGTAGCATGAAAATAGTTCGATGAACCCTTTGCCAGGCACTTTAGTCCGCTATGCATCCAGGAGACTCTGAGAGCCATAGACACGGGTTCCCAGGTAGATGGCTTGTTTCTTGACTTCCTCAAGGCGTTTGATAGAGTTCCCCACAGTTGTTTAATGAACAAAGTAAGAGCATATGGACTATCAGACCAACTGTGTGATTGGATTGAAGAGTTCCTAGATAACAGAACGCAGCATGTCATTCTCAATGGAGAGAAGTCTTACGAAGTAAGAGTGATTTCAGTTGTGCCGCAGGGGAGTGTCGTAGGACCGTTGCTATTCACAACATACATAAATAACCTTGTGGATAATATCTAAAGTTCACTGAGGCTTTTTGTGGACGATGCTGTAGTATATCGAGAGTTTGTAACAATGGAAAATTGTACTGAAATGCAGGAGGACCTGCAACGAGGTGCCGCATGGTGCAGGGAATGGCAATTGAATCTCAATGTAGACAAGTGTAATGTGCTGCAAATACATAGAAAGATAGATCCCTTATCATTTAGCTACAAAATAGCAGGTCAGCAACCGGAAGCAGTTAATTCCATAAATTATATGGGAGTAGGCATTAGGAGTGATTTAAAATGGAATGACCGAATAAAACTAATCGTCGGTAAAGCAGATGCCAGACTGAGATTCCTTGGAAGAATCCTAAGGAAATGGAATCCGAAAACAAAGGAAGTAGGTTACAGTACACTTGTTCGCCCACTGCTTGAATATTGCTCACCGTTGTGGGATCCGTACCAGATAGGGTTGATAGAATAGACAGAGATCCAACGGAGAGCAGCGCACTTCGTTGCAGGATCATTTAGTAATCGCGAAAGCGTTACGGAGATGATAGATAAACTCCATTGGAAAACTTTGCAAGAGAGACGCTCAGTGGCTCGGTACGGGCTTTTGTTGAAGTTTCGAGAACATACCTTCACCGAGGAGTCAAGCAGTATATTGCTCCCTCCTACGCATATCTCGCGAAGAGACCATGAGGATAAAATCAGAGAGATTAGAGCCCACACAGAAGCATACCGACAACCTTTCTTTCCACGAACAATACGAGACTGAAATAGAAGGGAGAACCGAGAGAGGTACTCAAAGTACCCTCCGCCACACACCGTCAGGTGGTTTGCGTGATATGGATGTAGATGTAGATGTAGATGAGGACCGAAACAAAGTATACATCCAGGCCAGAGGAGGTGCAACGTGATACATGGTCCAGTCACACTAACGTGACCACCTGTCCAAAGCCTGAATAACCACATTTTGCTGCGCCGACCGCTGCGAGACAGTGTCAGTGAAGTTCTGAAAGGTATTGACAGGAATGTGGAGCCATGGCGACTGCAGTGCAGTGACCAGCTGCGCTGAGTTTCTCGGTTGAGGATCCATGGTGCGACAACCAGACGCAGATGGACCCACAGATTCTCGATTGGATTTAAATTGGGGTAGTGTGGTGACCACTGGAGTACAACTCATCCTGACGCTCTTCGAGCCACGCACATACACTGTGAGCTGTGTGACACGTTGCATTATCCTGCTGGTAGATGACACCACGCCGAGGGAAAGCAAACTGCATGTAGGGGTGGATATGGTCCCCATGGATAGATGGATGTTCGTGTTCATCGATTGTGCCTTCCAGAATGACGAGATCACCCAGAGACTGCCACGTAAACATATCCCAGGCCACAATGTTCCCTTCTTGTGCTTAGACCCTCCCGATAATTGTTGCAGGTTCATACAAGACAACGAAGCATACAGCCTGGCCGGCAGGTGTGGCCGAGCGGTTCTAGGCGCTTCAGTCTGGAACCGCACGTCCACTACGGTCGCAGGTTCGAATCCTGCCTCGGGCATGGCTGTGTGTGATGTCCTTGGGTTAGTTAGGTTTAAGTAGTTTTAAGTTCTAGGGGACTGATGACCACAGCAGTTAAGTCCCATAGTACTCAGAGCCATTTGAACCATTTTGAGCCATGTTGGCTGTGAGTTGCTCAACAGCTGGACGTCTATTCACTCATACATATATCCGCAGCCGTCTTTCACCCTTGTCATCTGTGTTGCATTGTCTCCACATTTGGATAGCGCCATTTTACCATGCAAGGTATATTTTATCCACGATGGCACGTTAATAGTTTACATAGCCACAACGAAAATGTTTCCGACTTTGGCCCGAAAAGCCGGCCGCTGTGGCCGAGCGGTTCTAGGTGCTTCAGTCCTGAACCGCGCTGCTGCTACGGTCGCAGGTTAGAATCCTGCCTCGGGCATGGATGTGTGTGATGTCCTTAGGTTGGTTAGGTTTAAGTAATTCTAAGTCTAGGGGACTGATGACCTCAGATGTTAAGTCCCATAGTGCTTAGAGCCATTTTAACCATTTGCCCAAAAGCTCCGTTTCCGCATTACAAGCATTGCACTGTTTTCCGCCTCCCCCGACTCACTTTATATTCCCTGTACTGCCAGTGCTGCCATCTACTGTCTATGAGAGGTTATTACATTGTGACGTCCAACATAGGCGGTGGTCTCATTAATGTTACTGGAACTTGTAATAATAAGTGGGATGATGGAGCCAAGTTCTTTCTAAATTAGTCTCGTTTCCGTAATCATTAAAAAGACCTTACATACCTTCTCAAACTGTAAAATTACATTTTATTGGACCTGCCTCTTGTTGGTGCTTCGCTTTTTATATCATAAATTTAAATAAATCGTAGATATCGCAGTCTTGGTCCAATTTTAATTTATTTGAGCGAATAACAAGTTCGGCATCTCAGCTATCGTTAAATCCGTGACAGGAAAAGAAAGGTATTTGAGAATAGATGAAACATGAAACGCGACATACGAACCAGAAAACAAATACGTTGAAAACAAATAGTGCATTGGTTCTGCCCTAGTGCCCTTTCTACCATTATCGCACAGTTACAGAGAGGTAGTGATGTCAATCAATGTCATCATACCTACGTTTCCTTTACATTTGTTTTACTTCTTATCCTTTGTGCTCTGAGACATATTTTATACTAACCTACTACTTTCAACATATCATTTTGTTCTTGTAACTAATTAATTCACTCTTTTATGTTCAGAAGTTAGCCACTGCACTTTATTATATAATCTCCTTAAAACAATTGTTATATGTAATTGGAAAATGTATGAATATAATTGATGACTACACGTTATGACTTTAATTACTTTCAGTAAATGTTGTCCGATTTAAGTCCTGCCCCTGCCCACTGCACCAGCGCCATGAGTGTCGAGATTTATGTCTTTTGCACAGCACTTGCGACATACATTGTTAATCAATTGAGTTAACGAATACATGTCCTACTACGCCTTGTTCCGAATAGTTTCCGAGAGAGAACACACTAAATGTCATTTTTATACGTTTTTCTTGAATAACTCGAAGTCGGAGGCCTCTAGTGAAAACTTGTACAGAACTAAACTACATTAAATTTCTTACAAATAAGGTCCTTTTCATTTTTACTCTAGGACTAGTACTTTGCGCGAAGAGAGCGATTAGAATATTGAAACTCTTGCGCCACTTGTACGAGCAGTAGCTTAGATAGTTTTGTAGGCCAATTTCAGGTAGTTTCCCAACTTGATACGCCACAAATGTCCCGTACCAAATTGTTCGTCATTCCCTTATCTTCACTACTATGGGAGGTTGTGAAGAAAAATAACGTTGTACATTAAATGCGTTCTATCTCGGAAATCATTCGGAATAGGGCGTATGTCCATATGAAGTTTTTTTTACATCAAATGGTCGTTCTTGTCATATCCCTGAATGCTGAGCATTTGTTCCCAGAGACCTTGCATAAAAGCTACACGTATCTAGAATTCTCGCAATAATAATTCAGGTGGAGCACTTATTGACTCTGCAGCCTATCTTACGTACTAGTCCATTTCATATCCCTTTTCAACGTCACGCCTGTTCATTCGGCATGACTGTTCAAGGAGGGCACCACTAATATTACATTCGAACATCCTGGCAAATTAAAACTTTGTGCGGGACCGAGACTCGAACTCGGGACCCTTGCTTTCGCGTGCAAGTGCTCTACCAACATTTTTTTTTTTAATCTCATTTTGTTCGCTTTTGTTCGTCGCATCTGCTCGGGGCGGACGTCGTAAGACACCCTTTTAAGTTCGTCATTGATCGATTTACTCAGTTTTTTTATTACAGAGGGCAGCTACCCCTCTGACCGAACACGCTGAGCTACCGTGCCGGCGAACCTTGCAGAGCTAGCACACTCCACTGCAGAAAGGAAAATTTCATTCTACATTCGAAGAGTTCACCTTTGTTTTTGGTCTCACTTGTGTTAACTTACCGTTTTCCACATTTAAGCTGTTCTTCATAATTCTGTATACAGTTGGATTTTTTTTTTCGGAGGCTGGCCAGACGGAAATCACTACTATTGTTCCACAAGATTCATTATTGGAGTCTTGTTTTATTCTCTAAGGCATAAGTGTTAAGTATCTTACATATTATACACTTGAAACAACGTAAATTGGTTTGAAGGTGATCAGTCCGATTAGACATAAATCCGCAGAGCAAAGCGTAGCCGGCCGGAGTGGCCGAGCGGTTCTAGCCGCTTCAGACTGGAGCCACGCGACCGCTACGGTCGCAGGTTCGAATCCTGCCTCGGGCATGGGTGTGTGTGATGTCCTTAGGTTAGTTAGTTCTAAGTTCTAGGGGACTGATGACCTCAGCAGTTAAGTCCCATAGTGCTCAGAGCCATTTGAACCAAGCAAAGCCAAAATAACGTGTCTGGAAGGAAACTGTTTATCTTAATTTGACGAATGTCTCGCCACGCCTTTTTATCTCTCTCCAGCAACGTATTTGTATGTTTTTCAGGCTGACCAGCGGCACAACACAACCACGACCTTCTCCCAAGAGCCATCCAGCCTTAAACCGAAAGAAAGAAGCGATGGACAACGAAATGCACCTTACTGGAAACCAAGTCTCTGCGGTCGGAGGTGTCCCTGGAGCTGACCGGCCGGCCGTTGTGTAGCGCCGTCTGATTAATGGTGGCGGAGTTCGCCTCAGAAGTTGGGCGCCGCCGAGGTAGGTAGGCAGCAAGCGCCAACTCCCTGAGGGCCGCACAAGGACGCCGGCCGTTCCGTGCACAAGGGACAAAACTCTAGTCTCGCCAAACACCTCACCGCTCGCTCCCAGCGACCGACCTCCGGAGTGATTCAGAGAAGAGGGGAAATTTTGAAATTTGTGTTGGTAACACTGGGCGCAGAGCAACATATAAAAGAAACTCACGCCGTCTCGTCAATTAGCTGGCATGGAATTTCCCCATGACATCAGTTTAAGACGCCAGGATCACGTTGCATCAGGACGTGCAGTTAACACATGGATTCAATATTCTGAGCAATGAGAGAGAATCGCCGAGACCGATTGCGAGTCCTTCGTACATCAGGCAGTAGTGTAGTTGTTCCAGCTGCTGCCGTAGGAAGACCACATCGTTCAAATCGTCGGGATACAACCTCTTCACAGCAGCATAGTTCAAGCCGTCGGCAATTTGGGCATTCACAGTTGAATAGTTCACCAAGCCTTCAGATATTTGGGCGGTAAAATACACTACTGGCCATTGAAATTGCTACACCAAAAAGAAATCCAGATGATAAACAGGTATTCATTGGACACATATGTTATACTAGAACTGACACGTGATTACATTTTCACGCAATTTGGGTGCATAGATACTGAGAAATCAGTACCCAGAACAACCACCTCTGGCCGTAATAACTGCCTTGATACGCCTGGGCATTGACTCAAACAGAGCTTGGATGGCGTGTACAGGTACAGCTGCCCATGCAGCTTCAACTCGGTACTACAGTTCATCAAGAATAGTGACTGGCGTTTTGTGACGAGCCACTTGCTCGGCCACCATTGACCAGATGTTTTCAATTGGTGAGAGATCTGGAGAATGTGCTGGCCAGGGCAGCAGTCGAACATTTTCTGTATCTAGAAAGGCCCGTACAGGACCTGCAACATGCGGTCGTGCATTATCCTGCAGAAACGTAGGGTTTCGCAGGGATCGAATGAAGGGTAGTGCCACAGGTCGTAACACATCTGAAATGTAATGTCCACTGTTCAAAGTGCCGTCAATGCGAACACGAGGTGACCGAGGCATGTAACCAATGGCACCCCATACCATCAAGCTGGGTGATACGCCAGTATGGCGATGTCGAATACACGCTTCCAATGTGCGTTCGTCGCGATGTCGCCAAACACCGATGCGACCATCATGATGCTGTAAACAGAAACTGGAATCATCCGAAAAAATGACGGTTTTCCCATTCGTACACCCAGGTTCGTCGTCGAGTACACCATCGCAGGCTCTCCTGTCTGTGATGCAGCGTGAAGGGTAACCGCAGCCATGGTCTCCGAGCTGATAGTTCATGCTGCTGCGAACGTCGTCGAACCTTTCGTGAAGATGGTTATTGTCTTGCAAACGTCCCCATCTTTTGACCCCTACTAAAAACTCTTCAATCCAGCCACACAGCTGGTCTGATATTCCGTAGGCTCTTACTTTGTCGCCTGATAAACAAAGTAAGAGCCTACGTAATATCAGACCAGCTGTGTGGCTGGATTGAAGAGTTTTTAGCAAACAGAACACAGCATGTTGTTATCAATGGAGAGACGTCTACAGACGTTATAGTAACCTCTGGCGTGCCACAGGGGAGTGTTATGGGACCATTGCTTTTCACAATATATATAAATGACCTAGTAGATAGTGTCGGAAGTTGCATGCGGCTTTTCGCGGATGATGCTGTAGTATACAGAGAAGTTGCAGCATTAGAAAATTGTAGTGAAATGCAGGAAGATCTGCAGCGGATAGGCACTTGGTGCAGGGAGTGGCAACTGTCCCTTAACATAGACAAATGTAATATATTGCGAATACATAGAAAGAAGGATCCTTTATTGTATGATTATATGATAGCGGAACAAACACTGGTAGCAGTTACTTCTGTAAAATACCTGGGAGTATGCGTGCGGAACGATTTGAAGTGGAATGATCATATAAAATTAATTGTTGGTAA
Source organism: Schistocerca piceifrons (assembly GCF_021461385.2). Lineage (NCBI taxonomy): Eukaryota > Metazoa > Arthropoda > Insecta > Orthoptera > Acrididae > Schistocerca > Schistocerca piceifrons. The sequence goes on along the minus strand of NC_060147.1, from coordinate 80,028,896 downwards.
GCCGGGTACCAGGTTGAGATTCATTGGGAGAGTGCTTAGAAAATGTAGTCCATCAACAAAGGAGGTGGCTTACAAAACACTCGTTCGACCTATACTTGAGTATTGCTCATCAGTGTTGGATCCGTACCAGATCGGGTTGACGGAGGAGATAGAGAAGATCCAAAGAAGAGCGGCGCGTTTCGTCACAGGGTTATTTGGTAACCGTGATAGCGTTACGGAGATGTTTAGCAAAACTCAAGTGGCAGACTCTGCAAGAGAGGCGCTCTGCATCGCGGTGTAGCTTGCTGTCCAGGTTTCGAGAGGGTGCGTTTCTGGATGAGGTATCGAATATATTGCTTCCCCCTACTTATACCTCCCGAGGAGATCACGAATGTAAAATTAGAGAGATTCGAGCGCGCACGGAGGCTTTCAGGCAGTCGTTCTTCACGCGAACCATACGCGACTGGATCAGGAAAGGGAGGTAATGACAGTGGCACGTAAAGTGCCCTCCGCCAAACACGGTTGGGTGGCTTGCGGAGTATAAATGTAGATGTAGATGTAGATGTAGATCGAGACGTGGCTGCACGATCCGTTTCAGCCATGCGGATAAGATGCCTGTCATCTCGACTGCTAGTGATACGAGGCCGTTGGGATCCAGCACGGCGTTCCATATTACCCTCCTGAACCCACCGATTCCATATTCTGTTAACAGTCATTGGATCTCGACCAACGCGAGCAGCAATGTCGCGATACGATAAACCGCAATCGCGATAGGCTACAATCCGACCTTTATCAAAGTCGGATACGGGATGGTACGCATTTTCCTCCTTACACGAGGCATCACAACAACGTTTCACTAGGCAACGCCGGTCAACTGCTGTTTGTGTACGAGAAATCGGTTGGAGACTTTCCTCATGTCAGCACATTGTATGTGTCGCCACCGGCGCCAACCTTGTGTGAATGCTCTGAAAAGCTAATCATTTGCATATCACAGCATCTTCTTCCCGTCGGTTAAATTTCCCATTTGTAGCACGTCATCTTCGTGGTGTAGCAATTTTAATGGCCAGTAGTGGAGATGTCCTATCATTCTCTCCTTTCTTCTTCTCAGCATTTTCCATATATTCCTATCCTTGCCGAGTCTGCGAAGAACCTCCTGATTCCTTACCGTATCAGTCAACCTTATTTTCAACATTCTTCTGTAGCACCACATATCAAATGCCTCAATACCGTTCTTTTCCTTTTTTCCCCACACAATCTGTTTCACTACCATACAAAGCTGTGCTCCAAACCGACATTCTCAAAAATTTATTCCTTAAATTGAGGCCTATGTTTGATACTAGTAGACTTCTCTTGCAAGTAACGCCGTTTTTGCCAGTGCTAGTCTGCTTTTTACATCCTCCTTGCTCCATCAGTCATAGGTTATTTTGCTGCGTGGAAACCAGAATTTCTTAACTTCATCTACTTTGTGGTCACTAATCACGATACAAGTTTCCCGCTGTTCTCTTTGCTGCTACTTATCATTACTTTCGGCTTTCTTCCATTTACTCTCATTTCACCTTCTCCACCCTTCAGACAGTTCATTCCATTCAGAAAGTGCTGTAATTCTTCTTCACTTTCGTCCGCGAATCATATCATTGACATAATTTCACCCTGAATTTTAATTGCACACTGCAAGCTTTATTTTATTTCCGTCATTCCTTCTGCGATGTATAGATTGTACACTAGCGGGAAAAGACTACACACCTCCCTTACACCCTTTTTAATCTGAGTAGCTCGTTCTAGGTCTTGCACTTTTATTGTTCCCTCTTGACTCTTCTACATTACCTGTCTTTCCGTATAGTTTATATTTGTCGCTTGTCTCAGGTCGACAAATCCTATGACCATGTCTTGATTTTTCTTCAGTCTTGCTTCCATTATTAACCGTGAAATGAGAATTGCCTCTCTGGTGTGTTTACTTTTCCTAAAGGCAAAGTGACATTCAACTAATTAATGGTCAGCTAAGAGCTCCACAGTTTTCTTTTCCATTCTTTTGCACATTATTCTTGTCAGCAACTTGGATGCAAGAGTTGTTAAGCTGATTGCGCGATAATTCCCGCACTTTTCGGCTCTTGCTATCTTCGATATTATGCGCATGAAGTTTTTTTCCGAAAGGCGGATAGTATATCGCCAGACTCATACATTCTACATACGAATCTGAATAATCGTTTTGTTGCTACTTCCCCTACGATTTTAGAAATTTTGATGAAATGTTATCTGTCCCTTCTGCCTTATTTGATCTTAAGACCTCCAAAGCTCTCTTCGGTTCTGATTCTAATACTGGATCCTTATCTTTTCCCTGTCGACTTCTGTTTCTTCTTCAATCGCATCACACAAATCTCCCCCCTCACAGAGGCCTTCAATGTATTCTTTCCACCTACCCACTCTTTCCTCTGCATTTAACCGTAGAATTCTGATTGCGCCGGCCGGAGTGACCTAGCGGTTCAAGGCGCTACAGCTGCAGTCATGGACTGTACGGCTGGTCCCGGCGGAGGTTCGAGTCCTCTCTCTTGGGCATGGGTGTGTGTGTTTGTCCTTAGAATAATTTAGGTTAAGTAGTGTGTAAGCTTAGGGACTGATGACCTTAGCAGTTAAGTCCCATAAGATTTCACACACACATTTGGCGCTACGGTCTGGAACCAAGTGACCGCTACGGTCGCAGGTTCGAATCCTGCCTCGGGCTTGGATGTGTGTGATGTCCTTAGGTTTAAGTAGTTCTAAGTTCTAGGGGACTGATGACCGCAGAAGTTAAGTCCCATAGTACTCAGAGCCATTTGAACCATTTGAATTCTGATTGCAATCTTAATGTTACCGCCCTTCCTTTTAATTTCACAAGAGGCCACATGGACTTTTCTGTACGCTGAGCCAGTCCTTCCGACATTTTTTTTTCGATTTCGTCAGTTTCCATGCATCCGTTTCCACTTAGCTTCCCTGCACTTCCAATTTATTTCATTCCTGTGTGGCTTGTATTTCCGTATTCTTGAATTTCCCTGAACATTTTTTGTACTTCCTTCTCTCATAGACTAGCGGAAGTATTTCTTCTGTTACCATGGTTTCTTCGTAGTTGCCTTCTTTGTATCTATATTTTCCCTTCCAACTTCTGTGATGGCCCTTTTTATAGATGTCCATTCCTCTCCAACTGAACTATCTACTGAGCTATTCCTCGTCGCAGTATCTGCAGTCTCAGAGAACTTCAAGCGTATCTTTTCATTCGTTAGGACTTTCTTATCCCACTTATTCGCACGATGATTCTTCGTGACTGGTCTCTTAAACTTGAGCCTACTCTATCACTACTAAACTGTGATCTGAGTCTATATCTGCTCCTGGTACGCCTTACAGTCTAGCAGCCTTCCGTGGAAGTGAAACGGGGACAGTAGGTGCTTTAGACCAGAACAGAAGATTTTGATATGTTCTGCTACAAAAGAAAGCTGAAGACGAGGTGGGTAGAAATGGTTCAAATGGCTCTGAGCACTATGGGACTTAACATCTGAGGTCATCAGTCCCCTAGAACGTAGAACTGCTTAAACCTAACTACCCTAAGGACATCACACGCATCCATGCCCGAGGCAGGATTCGAACCTGCGACCGTAGCAGTCACGCGGTTCCGGACTGAAGCGCCTAGAACCACTCGGCCACAGCAGCCGGCGCGCTTATGGCGATAATGATAATGATGTACTGGTTTGGGTGCTGGCTGGATATGCAAGAATTTAGCATCCGTACTGAAATACTTACGCTACGAGTCTGCTTAAAACATCAAGACGGGATAAACGCTAAGAAAAAGAGGGCGAGAGAGCTATTTTTTACTTTTGGACAAGACCTGTTTGGACTGTTTTCGCTAGGTCACAACAACTTTGGATTTCCTCACGGTCGCTCAGCAACCAGTACTGAAGTACAGGGTGAACTTAGTCTCTCACTAATTACAAATATTTATTTCAAGTGGGCATGCTAGACACAGCTATGCGGTTTCTTGCAGTTAGTAGTTGCTTTTGAACGGATAAATTCTCACGTCGGTAATGAGGTTTAGCTCATTACGTTTTTATGGGTAAACTTCTGATTGTACTCTGATACCATCCGGGCGCTAAAGACCACACTGTTGAGCGCCCATAACACCATATCCATCCACAACCATGTGATAACATCTGATTTCTTTTCTCTCTCTGTGTCTCCTGTTACAGGTAGCAAAATTCTGGGGTACTGCTGTGACAATGCCGTCTAGGCAGGACGAACCGCACAGTGTTTTGCGGTTTCATCAAAGACGGTCGGCGACAGTTCGGAATGCCTATGGTCGAGAACCACCAGAGGTAAAGAGTATCGAAGGACTGTGTGAAAAGTTTAACGAGACTGGCAGTGTTGCTGACAAGGCAAGAAGCGGTAGACCTGCCGAGAGGACAGCTTTCCAAAGGAGTCAGTGGAAATCGATGTGTCGTGTTTCCAGAGAAAAGGAGGCATACCTTAGAGCACCTTATTAATGATCTTACAAACAAAATGGTTCAAATGGCTCTGAGCACTATGGGACTCAACTTCTGAGGTCATCAGTCCCCTTCAACTTAGAACTACTTAAACTAACCTAAGGACTTCATACACAGCCATGCCCAAGGCAGGATTCGAACCTGCGACCGTAGTGGTCGCGCGGTTCCAGACTGTAGCGCCTAGAACCGCACGTCCACCCCGGCTGGCAATGATTTTACAGAAACATCTGCGTTTCTGCGAGTACAAAGTAAAACAGCCGACGTTTTGCAGCCAGATGATAGTCCCAGACGTGTGTGGGGCTCGAAACATGCAATTGAAACGTCCCCTTAGAAAAAATATGCACGACTGTGCTTAAACTGACACACAATATTTTTAGCGCAACGCAATCTGACTTTCAAAATCCCTACAAAAGAATGGCCCTGACTAACATTAACCTATACCTTTCACAAATCACTTACCTCACAAAAATCTTCGTTACTCAAGTTACAGCAATACAGCGAGCGCCACTACTGCCAGCTAAATAACAGATTCAAACTGCGGAAGGCACTAATTACTGATAGACATAGTTAGCAAATGAAAGATTTTAATAGAGAACAAACACTGTATTTACCTCAATAGTGTTGAAAAATCATAATATACATAACAGATCATGACATCCAGTCTTACAAATTTCCAAACTCCGCCATATCTCTCCCCACATCCACCACTGCTGGCGGCTCACCTCCAACTGCGCAACGCTACGCGCTGTTCACATCCAGCTGCCGCTGCCCAACACTACAATGGCAGACAACAATGCAAACTAGCCACAGACTGCACACAGCACAGCCAGTGATTTTCATACAGAGCGCTACGTAACGTTGCCAATAAGAAAAGATAAACAGCCTACTTACATAGCCCCCATGCTCTCCACAAAAAATTTTACAAATTGTTTTGGGCAGTGGCCAATAATGATTTGATAAAGTTTTTATAATTACAATAACAAAGATATCAAATGCACACACTTATTGATAAAATGTTGGTCAAAAGCTAAAATTTTCTCACAGTCCATAAAGACAGTCCAGATTGTTCATCACAGTAAAAGTGCAGTGTTTTTCTCAAAGTCTGAGCAGTAAAAGAAAATGCACACGAAGTAGTGGATTTCCATGCAGTCTTGAAGAAGTAGTGTTGTCCTTCCAACAGAAAGACAGTGCTGACTCTTGACATGCTGACAGGTAATGGGCCACAACAGAGGAAACCCACAGCAGAGTCATTCGACGTTTTGAAGAATATTGGTAGGTAGGTCATCACAGAGTAGACCCACTGTAGTCCCGGTAGAGATTACGGTATTGGTGGGCCACCAGAGGTGCAGACCCACTACAGACCTTGTAGAAATAATGGTATTGGTGGGTCATCAAAGATGCAGACCCACTGTAGTCCTTGTAGAGATGGCCATCAGCCATCTGTTGTGACTGTGCAGGTGCGCAATCACCATTGAAGAGTCTTGCGGATAATATAGCAAGTCCATAACCACTACTTGTGCACTCACAAAGTGTTTGGAATTGTCCTTAGAACCAACAATGCTGTTATCCAGTCCCTTGCTGAATTACTAACACACGTGCAAACGCTAACAGTCCCTACTTCTCACATACTGTCCATATACTATGACCAACAGAAACGTGAGCAGTGAAATGAAACTTACAAGTTGCTTAATTTGATGAACTGGAGTCAATTACAATTTTATAACATGAGAATACAATAACAAAGGTACAAAATACATCATTAAAGAACATAACAATACAGATAACATTTGTAGTACAGGCTTTACAAAAGAATCGAAATAACATATACATCAGTGTTACAGGAATTATGACATGAGTACATACATAAAAGATCAGAATAACTTTCAAAACATCAACTTCACACATGAGCATTAAAACAAAACAGAATAAATAATGTCTAAACATCTTTACAAAATAAATAACATATTATTAATGCCAGTTATATTTGAGGATAACAGTATTCCTCATCATAGTGAATGTAGCTTAGTATTAGAAGAGAAAAAAAATTCTATGAAACAGTACACAGACAGAGGAAGAAAACAAATACACAAGGGTACACAAACACATGTGGGATAACACAAAAGGAAAGGACAGGGTTCGTTTTCAGTGTAACATTTGGTACTGCAGTCCAACCCAAAACTTCATTCCATAGATCTTTTTTTTTCTTATTTCACCATTTATTTCCACCAAAAAGAAAGTCCTAACCAAGCATGATTTCTGTATTCTGTTCATATCCTCTTTCAAAAATAGTTTTTCTTCACTGTACACTAATTTTTTGGCCAAACCATTTTCTTATAGCTTCTCAATGCATTTCTTCCAATCCATCGCAACTCATTCTCTTATATAGTCTACCCCCTCTTAAGCTAACTTAAATCTACTGAGCTCAGATGCTAAACTAAGGGACGAGGCAATGCAGCAGCACAAAACAATTAACACGAACAGCAATGACAAAAAAATTCAAATTGGCAAAGCAATTGCAATATTACAACTAATATAAGGCACTGTGCAGCAAACAAAAAAAAAAAAAATCCGTAGTAAAACTGGCTTAACAGCGTAATACAAAGTCAAATTCAGTAACACTATGCCTGGCAAACAGCAGCAGCAAATGCTATAACTTATATCTAATCATGACAAAGCTCAAACAGAAAAAATATTACAGTAAAAATGGCCATGTTTAATACCTATGTCACATCTTAACACTAGAGTGATGCATCACAAAAACTTACGCTAGCAGATAAGTTACCAAATCGTAAAAAAATTATTTATGCATTTCCTGCGAAGGGAAATGTCTTTTTGTGCTCCCTCATTTTTTTTGGAGTACATCCATTATAAAGTTATTTTTTACTGGATCTGTAGGCATAAAATATTTATATTAGTACATATATTAAATTTTATTTTAACCAATGCTGCAGTGCAGCTAGAAACTAGATACTAAACGGAATGAGCAAATATATATAGCCTATATAGAGCAATGCATGAAACGTCATTCACTGGGCAAATGTCGTCTCCAAAGGCAAAAGAATCTCTCAACTAGAAAGACAATAAATGTAAAATGTTTCTCATTATTTCATTAGGCATTTCAGTAAATATCATAAATTAAGAGCTCCACAGTGTAATCATATGTTTTCAAGTTTGAGTGTGTCGTACTTGCGATGCTTTCTACTAAGGAATGTCAATAGCGAGGATAATGGCCTCCCTTTTTTTTTCTACCTGTGCCTCTGAAAAGGCTTTTTCTCCAGGCGTCTGACACAGCTGGGTGCCCACGACGCATTACGTGCAGTTGGTCACTTAACTTCCTTACAGAAATATTTACGACAGCAGTTTCCGCTACAGTGACAGTCTCATATACAAAATTTCACGGGTCGAGAATTTGCGTTGAAAATGTGTAGAAACAAAATCTTATGAATATAACAGTGTCCAAAAAATTTTCGCCGGCATTGTGATACATTACGCATATACACACATTTCATAACTCGTAAAGTACGATTCCTGGTTTCCAACACCCTTTTTCACAAGTCAGAGTCCCTAACCACTACTCATTATTCCTTACCTTATTCGTCAACACTTCTTCAATATTTCATCATAACAGATATGTAGCATAATCAAATAACTCATATAGCATCAGCTTATTGATCGTAAACCTACCGCAACAGCATAATACACATAGTCATCATAATAATAACATCATAACACCTCAGTCAAATCTCAAAAACGTCGTAGCTTGCTTCAATAATTTCAACCCCTAAAATATATTCTCTGCTCATTTCAATAGTGTCATCTACCTCAAACGTACTTTAAAACTCATGATCTCATACCAAATACCTCATTCAAAGCTCTCATAGTATCACAATGGTTCTGAAAAAATACGAACAGTTCACAAAGTACAGACAAAATACAATTTCATAAGTGTGAAGTTACCCAACTGTGTAATTGCGTAAACATGTGCCACTGATGTAGTAAAAAATGTTTATCTCTCAGTTAAATGATAAGATAGCTGTGTAATTTGTGTGTTAGAGAAATATGGTACCGATGTGTAAAGTTGTATAAGCAAATACCATATTAGCTAGGGCTGCTTGTGCTTGCCAAACACATGGTACACAAATTAAGCGTGTACCCCCACGAGGATTAATGTAATTATACCCTCAGGTGTTACAGATTACAGCAATGGAATGAAATGTATCACGGAAAACCTTTGTAATTCAAAAATCTTTAAAAATAAATGGTTCAAGTACAAAATTAATCACTCAAATGCGTGTCCTGTAGCGCTAAATGTGCGTTTTGTTGTAAGATAATTCTGTGGAAGTGTCGTAGTTATCGTCCTCTGTAAGCAAAGTTCTGCTGAAGATAATGTACTTACCTCGTAATAAACAAAGTGAATTGCTTTGCGTATAGATATCTTAGTTATTACGCTTATTGCCGTGATGAAGGAAGTACTGTGCTGTAACGTATTGTTGTGCTACGGAAAAGGCTGTCTCATTGTAGCGATACCACAAAAGTTACTACTAAAACATGTTTTACTTTCCAGAATAATTCAGAAAAACTGTGCAGATATTAAACAGATACACCGCAAAAGCAACGTTGTAAATTGTCACTTATTAGTAGCGTCATGATAAAATCGTGTAGTTGTCACGTAAACTAACCACTGTGTCATCTGGTATCTCACAGAAAGTACTTTAAATCCAGAATGTATCTTCAAGCAAACCAAAATGATGCATTAAAATCTCATTAGCAGTACCAGTATATGTCCTAAGTATGTAAGCCTGATAGTCGTTACGTAATCGTGCAATTAACAAGCAAGAATGTACAAATACAACACTGTGTCGTCTGTTCACTATAACAATGCATTCGTAATTTCTGTTTAAAAATGTTCCCTAGGTTCTAGACTGGATATTTAACTTCAAACATTGTTGCATGTTAACAATTTCGTAAGTCTGAGAAAGCATACTAGAAATGTGAAGTGAAAAGTTTTATGGCAAAGACAAAGTTAAAAAGCAGATTATCTTTCAATAAACGGGTTTACATGTGAAATGTGGTGTAAACCTTTACTCTTCCTAGTACGCAGAGTTTCAACTTCAACGCAATTATCATGTGGTATATGTCAGACTCTGTAAGGTCCATTGTAAACTAGAAAGAATTTGTGACTCAAGTGTTTTTTCTTATGTGATAATGAATGAGCTTTAATGAGAACTTTCTGACCAATATATAATTTCTTTGCATTTGCTTTGTCGTGTAGTTTTCTCCTTTTGTCTGCTGCAGATTTTATATTTTTAATAGCTAAATCAATTATGTCTTTGTGTCGAAGTTTACGTGTATTTGGAAAAGGTACAAGCTCTCTGATTCTGTTCGGTGGTTCTTCATTCTTTAGTACAAGAGTAGGTGGTAAAGCAGTGGAGTCGTGAGGCATTTCATTCAGCACGTTTTGAAATAAGTGTAAATATCTGTCCCAATGCTGATGCTTTCTGTGACAATAAATTCTGCAAAGCTTATTGATTTCTTTCAGCCGGCCGAAGTGGCCGTGCGGTTAAAGGCGCTGCAGTCTGGAACCGCAAGGCCGCTACGGTCGCAGGTTCGAATCCTGCCTCGGGCATGGATATTTGTGATGTCCTTAGGTTAGTTAGGTTTAACTAGTTCTAAGTTCTAGGGGACTAATGACCTCAGCAGTTGAGTCCCATAGTGCTCAGAGCCATTTGAACCATTTCTTTCATAATCCGTTCAGACGGGTTACAATGTGGTGAGTACAATGAAATAAAAACAGGTTTGATTTTATGATTCCGAAGCATGCGTGACCAAACAGCAGATCTGAATTGCGGTCCGTTATCTGAAATGACTTTACTAACGTGTCCAACTTCACGTAAGAAATTTGTAACAAAGGCATTGGATACAGACCGTCCAGTGGCTTTGCGTAACGGAGTGAAAGACACAAATTTTGAAGTAAGTTCAACAGTGACTAGAACGTACGAAAATCCATTCGATGTTCTGACAAGGGGTCCCAAGAGATCAACAGCAGCAAATTCTTTTAATTTAGACGGAATGATAGGAAACAACGGAGCACGATGTGAGATAGTAGATGGTTTCGACTTTTGACAAAGTTTACAAATAGACAAGACTCTTCTAATTCTCTTTTCCATATTGTTAAAATAACAAGTCGTTCAAAGAATATGATAACATTTTCGTGGACCAAAATGTGCGTAGCTGAAATGAATGTACCAAATGAGCTTATTAACAAAATCGTCTGGAATGCAAAGTACCCATAGCTTGTCATCAACAGTGCAGCGTTTGAAGAGTATGTTGTTTCTAACAAGATAATAATGCCGAATCTGAGTGTGCAGCTTTTCATGCCATTTAATTTTGATGTCTTTCCAAATCGGATCTTTATCTTGTTCATGAGCAATGTCCTTTAAAGATGTGGTGATGAAGTTTTCAAAGGCGACTTTCTGAATGTAAAGAATACTGAAATTTTTCTCGAGGTTGCCTTCTGTGTTACATTTCTCAAGCCCAGCCGGTGCGCGTGACAGTGCGTCCGCAACAATGTTCTCCTTGCCGGGAATGTATACTATTGTGAAGCGGAATTCTTGCAGAAACAATGCCCAACGTTTTAACCTGTCATGATTTAATTTTGAAGACATAAGAAATTGTAATGCACGATGATCACTGTATACTTTTACGTGCTTACCAGAAAGAAAGAAACGGAATTTGTTAAATGCCCAAACGATGGCTAAAGCTTCTAATTCAGTAACGGAATAATTTTTTTCAGATTTTGTTAGCACTCGGCTAGCAAAAGCAATGGTTTTCTGAACAGTAGTGTCATTTTCTATGGCTTATTGAAATAAGTGGGCACCAAGACCGACTTTCGAAGAATCCGTGCTAAGGCAAAAATCTTGTGAGAGATCTGGTTGAGCTAGTATTGGCGCGTTAAGTAGCGATTCTTTCAAAGAATTGAATTCCAACTGTGCTCGTTCGTCCCAGTTCCAAATAGTATTTTTTCCAGTGAGAGAACAAAGTTTTGGTGTAACTAGAATTTGCATATTCGGAAAACGACGGTAAAAATTTACGAGACCTAGAAAACTGCGGAGTTGTCTTTTTGTGGATGGAACTGGAATGGCTCTGATTGCTTCTAACTTTTCAGGATCCGGCTGAATGCCTTCAGAAGAAATAATATGTCCCAAAAACCTCACCTTTGACCTACCGAATTCAGACTTTTCCAAGTTAACTGTAATTCCAGATTCTGCAAAAATACGTAACAAACTGTTGAGGATGCGATTATTTTGTTCCCATGAGGCTTCTGCTATTAGAATATCATCCACATATAAGGTGATGTGACGTTTTAAGAACTCAGGTAATATGGAATTTAGCGCGCGAATGAATGCTGCCGAAGAAATGTTCAAACCAAAAGGAAGTTTCCGAAATTGATAGCAAACGCCGAAACAAAGAAAAGCTGTGTATTTTCTACATTCTGGATGAAGCTCGATCTCATAAAAGCTGGATCTGAGATCAATGGAAGACAACACTTTTACATGATTAAAATTTTGAAGAAGTTCTTCCATCGTCTGCGACCTGTCTGTTTCAGGAATGATGATAGTATTGATTTGTCTCGAATCTAAGACAAGCCTGATCGATACATTTTTCTTCTCAACAACATGTAATGGATTGTTGTATGAGCTTACTGCAGGCTCAATAACGCCCTCGTTAAGCATAGATTGTATTTCTGTTCTAACACGGTCCCTATAATGCGCCGGAATTACGTATGGTCTAACACAAAATTTAGTATGCTCACGAACACGAAATTGGTATTGAAATCCCTTGATTGTTCCTGTTTTGTGAGTAAAAACTGTGGAATGTGCTTGTAAAATCTCAAAAAGGTCTTGCCTATCAGTGTCATAACAATTCTCAATTGTTTGCATTTTATTCTGAATTAACTCATTAGTATCAAATATGTTGTCGATATCATCCCTGTCAGTACTTGCAGAGTGATTGTTAGTGTCTAGTTCTGTGGAAAATTCCGAACTGTTGTCTAACAGAAGGTAAAGCCGATTAATTTCCTCGTCATGGTTTGAGAGCCAATCTTCAGATTTCAAAACTATTGACTTACCTTCTTTGTCTAAACTTATTTCAGCATCGTGAAAGTTTAAGATTGCTTTGTATTCATTCAAAAAGTCTACTCCCAATATAATTTCCGTCGACAATAATGGAACAATAAGAAAGTTCATAGAGAAGCTGTGGCTTTGACAAAAGAGTTCTAAGTTGGTTTGTTGGCGCACATCTACACTTTTTCCAAAGATTGCACCTTGTAATTTAATCTTACGTAACGGAAGTGTGGGACAATCGTTCGATTGCTAAAGGCTGTTTCACTAATTACTGAAATGGGACTGCCAGAGTCAAGTACTGCCGTAAATTTTACGTCATTTACTGTAATGTGAATCACAGGATATGCAATGTTGTTATGTTTTACGCCGTGTTCCTGGAGTAAGATGTCCCTAATGTCTTCCATTTTTACGTAATTACTAGCTACGGCAGCTGTGTCGTCAGTTTCATAAGTACGTTTTGTGGCTGCCAGCAGTATGAGTCATTGCCTATTGTCTCTTTGTTGGCGCGCGTCGTTATTGGGATTTGGAGACCTAACTTCTACAAATTCGTCTTGTCGAGAGGGCCCTGCTCTGTTTGAATCCCGCCAGTTCTGATGCAATTCAGGTCTGTCGTTACGATCATATCGTCTGTCGTCATGTCGGTAGATTCCATAGTTTCTTTCTTGTCGGTCACGTGGTGGAGAATTTCTCCCTGAATCATAACTGCGCGCTGGACTGTTGCGTCTAAAGTTATTCTGTCTCCCCTGATAATATTTATTTTGGTTCCCATATTGTCTGTTCCTCTGATTGTCTCTGTGATAGTCATTACCACGGAGAGGTGATCTTTCCCTGTAATTATTACTACTCTGCCAACGGTTGTCATATGGGTGGTGTCTGTTTTGGTCACGATATGTGTTGTGAGAATAGCCTTGTCGTGTCCAATTATTATTTCTTTCATCGCGGAATTGCGACGGATGTGACCTTGTTGTGTTCCTGTTTTTGCATTCCGCGATTGTCAGTGTCAATTTCCAATTCTTGTAAGAGTCCCTGAAAAGCTTCAATGTTGTCTTTGCAACGTCCTGCCAAAATAATATGCGTAAATGTTCAGGTAATTTGATTAAGCAAATGCGGATGAGTTCTGAGGGGCTGTATGGGTTTGACAGGTACTGATTCTTGTGCAACATGTCTTCAAAATATTTCACAAGACTGGAAAATTCAGATTGTTCGAAATGTTTCATCATTATGATGCCATGTTTTACTCGGTCTTGTGTGGCTTGCGACCAATATGCTGAGAGGAAGGCATGGTAAAACTCTCCTTCACTGTGACAATCGTGAATAATCGATCGCATTCTTACAGCTGGTTCATTCTCTAAGTAGCCACACATAAATTCTAATCTCTGTTCTAATGACCAGTTGGGAGGAAAACAATGAGAGAATTGATGAAGCCACGCTTGTGGATGAATGTCGTTTCCAGAATTCTTAAATGTTTTGAATTTACGTGTAGTAATGAACAGCTTATAGTCAAAATCATCATGTCGGCGAGTCGCATGTCGGTCATTGTTACGTCGTTTCGGCGGTTCCATCTCAAAATTCGGTGTACCTTGCCAATTTCTTTCATAATTTCCGAAGTGCCCTGTGTTATTATTTTGTGGCTGTTCCGTATTTCTATGTCCCTCTTCCCGTATTGGAGTGCGAGTGTCCTCTGAAATACGTAATTCTTGTATTACCTGTGTCAGCTGATCTTGTACTTCCCGGATTTCTCTTTGGTGTTGCGTATTAATTTGATTCAGATTTTGTTTCAATTTCCTAATTTGTTTGCACTTTTCTGTGTCATTAAAGACTACCGGTTTTGTGTCATTCAGATTATCATCTACCCTCGTAGATAAATTATTTAGCTGATCCGAAAGTTCAACTACTTTCTCTGATAATGAACTAATTTCCTCCATGTGTCTTTCTGAACCAATTTTCGGAGTATCTACTGTGTCCTTTAAGTTTTCCTGAGTTTTTGCAAGTTGCGTAACCGAATCCGTAGATGCAACTGAGTCAAGTTTAGTTTGCAAGGTCTCATGATTTTCATGAACAATAGTTTGCAGTTCTTTTATGGCTGCTTCGTGATTCTGTAATGCATTTTCATGACGCGAAAAAATAGGTTGGAAATGCTCACAAATTTGTGTTTTTACGTCATTACAGACTTTTTGACATTTCGATTCAATGTTATGTAACTCAGCAGTTAAATCTTCACGTGTTTGTTCGAGAGTTTGTTCCAATGAGTCTAACTTTTGAAGCTTTTGCTGTGTTTGTCTCTGATTTTGTTCCATTGTGTGTAACTGTTGCTGTGTTTGTCTCTGGTGTTGTTCCATTGTGTCTAACTGTTGCTGTGTTTGTCTCTGGTGTTGTTCCATTGTGTCTAACTTTTGAAGATTTTGTTACATTGTGTCTAACGTTTGAAGCTTTTGTCCCATTTGTTGCATTAATTGTAATAACAATGCACTGGTGTCTGAAACATGTTCCTCAGTGCTATTCGGCAATGCATTTGAACCGCCAATATTCGCATTTTGAAAAGCAGAAAATGTGTCTTGACTAATTTGAGAAAACGGCGAGGACGCAAAACCTGACTCTACAGTATTTGCAAGATTGTGTCCTGTCATTTCGGATTCCTGAGGCAAGCTGTTGCCGACCGATCGATCGATAATGCTTCCCTGTTCACTAATTGTTTCACTGCCTACACCATTATTTGCAGCCCGCTCCATTTCCCTACGTACAATTACCAAATTACTACTTTGAACATTATTTAGTTCATTACACAGTGGCGCTAACACACTGCATTCGTCTTCACTGTCATTTCTCAGTTTACTTTGGAGCCTAGTATTACGTTTTTCACTCGCCATTACTGTCACAATATTTCACACGACAACACAGAAAAGCACAATTTGAAGAGCAACAATAAGAGAACACATTAACATAGCACTGAAAATAATATCTAGTTAATTGCAGCTGCGAAATACTTGGTGCAAATCTACATGCGTGCCACACCTGTTTTACTGTACAACAATGAAAGACAGCAACTACAAAGGAAATTCTCTCTATAATTACGTGCTAGCAATAAACAATAGCTACACTAATTACACAATCTACAAGAAAAAAATCAGAAGATTCCAGTGAGGTATCCTGGCAGGGTCGCCATATGAAACGTCCCCTTAGAAAAATTATACACGACTGTGC
This sequence comes from Schistocerca piceifrons, assembly GCF_021461385.2. Lineage (NCBI taxonomy): Eukaryota > Metazoa > Arthropoda > Insecta > Orthoptera > Acrididae > Schistocerca > Schistocerca piceifrons. The sequence goes on along the minus strand of NC_060147.1, from coordinate 80,013,088 downwards.
TTAAACTGACACACAATATTTTTAGCCCAACGCAATCTGACTTTCAAAAATCCCTACAAAAGAATTGCCCTGACTAACATTAACCTATACCTTTCACAAATCACTTACCTCACAAAAATCTTCGTTAGTCAGGCTACAGCAATACAGCGAGCGCCACTACTGCCAGCTAAATAACAGATTCAAACTACGGAAGGCACTAACTACTGATAGACATAGTTAGCAAATGAAAGATTTTAATAGAGAACAAACAATGTATTTACCTCAATAGTATTGAAAAATCATAATATACATAACAGATCAGTCTTACAAATTTCCAAACTCCGCCATCTCTCTCCCCACATCCACCACTGCTGGCGGCTCACCTCCAACTGTGCAATGCTACGCACTGTTCACATCCAGCTGCCGCTGCCCAACACTACAATGGCAGACAACAACGCAAACTAGCCACAGATTGCACACAGCACAGCCAGTGATTTTCATACAGAGCGCTATGTAACGTTGCCAATAAGAAAAGATAAACAGCCTACTTACACAATGAGTACCTTGAAATGAAATGGTTGAAATGTCCCTGAGCACTATGGGACTTAACATCTGAGGTCATCAGTCCCCTAGAACTTAGAACTACTTAAACCTAACTAACCTATGGACATCACACACATCCATGCCCGAGGCAGGATTCGAACCTGCGACAGTAGCAGTCCCGCGGTTCCGGACTGCAGGGCCTAGAACCGCACGGCCACAGCGGCCGGCAGTGAGTACCTTAATGAAGTTTTTTCCGATGAAGCGACTTTCCACATCTCTGAGGAAGTAAATAGGCATAATGTCCGGATCTGGGTGCCAGTGACGCCACATACCGTGGTGCATCAGATAAGGGTCAGCCCGAAAGAGAATGTGTGGGGGTGCTTAACACACAACACAACTGAGCCTGCCATTATGGCTTTACTTCGAAGCTCAGTCACAAGAATTTCAGCCATGGGTAGTCTTTCAAGAAGATGAAGCACCACCCCATTGGGCGTTATTTGGTTCGCCAGTTCTTGTATAAAACGTCTCCGCACAGATGAATCGGTAAAGACTGACCAACATCATGGCCACCACGTGCTCTAGACATCGGTTTACATTTAGATACGCTTCGCGCGACATTCCGTGAGGACGAATTTTTGAAGGCTGCAGTTCATCATTGTGACTGGGTCACTAGTTTTAAATATAGCTACTTACTACAGTATTATGGTGTCATGCAATGGTTATTGCATAAACGTGACTTGTAGAGCTGGCGGAGTGGCCGTGCGGTTCTAGGCGCTACAGTCTGGAACCGAGCGACCGCTACGGTCGCGGGTTCGAATCCTGCCTCGGGCATGGATGTGTGTGATGTCCTTAGGTTAGTTAGGTTTAATTAGTTCTTTCTAGGCGACTTATGACCTCAGAAGTTGTCGCATAGTGCTCAGAGCCATTTGAACCATTTGACTTGTAGAAGATAGTAGGCTCGAATATCGTCTGACGTAGCGAAATACTTTTTATTTCTAAATTTAATCAAAGGAGTTTCAGTATTATTTTACTGAATTAATTGGTTTAAAAGTAACTTTTTATTTCTAATACACTCTCATGTCATTTGCATCATTGTATTGACTTTTTTATTTGTGCGCATTTTTCTACCTGCCGTTCTTTTTTCGTCCGGAATATGTCCATGTCGCCTATAATCTGCAACCAAGTGGCAACCAAGATTGCTCACCGGTTGGTAACGCGGCAGTATGAGGACAATTTTAAGTAACCAATTACAGCGAGAAATTATAGTTTGCCTTTAGCGCTGAAACTGAATTTTTTCTGTTTTGAGTTTGCTCGTAGAGATTAGAGTAAATATTCGTGAACAGTGATCGTGATTCCGCCTGAATATTTTTTTTCTTTTTTTGTGCAGTTACGTTGAGGGTAAAGTAGTCAGTTCATCAGTTTATGATGAGCAGAGTCTTTACGGCACGAATACTAAACGCTGTAGAGGCGGCGACAGAAGAGATGTTGCCAAAGGCATCAAGATAAATTGAGTATCGCCTAGACCTTCAACAGGCAACAAACGGAACACATGTGAAAGTGTACCTATGAAAAACTTCATGAGCTAAGCTGCCATTTGGAACATACTGCATGCATAGCTCTGCCTATAGCACTCCGTCTTCAGGTCACAAGTGGCCTATCGGGACCATCCGACCGTCGTGTCATCCTCAGTTGAGGATGCGGATAGGCGGGGCGTGTGGTCAGCACACTGCTCTCCCACTCGTTTTGATGGTTTTTTGTGACCGGAGCCGCTGCTATTCGGTCGAGTAGCACCCCGAAAAATGGCAACAGCGCATGGCAGCCCAGATGGTCACCCATCCAAGTGCCAGCCACGTCCAAAAGTGCTTTACCACAGTGATCTTGCAGGAACCGGTGTATCCACTGCGGCAAGGCCGTTGCCCAGCTCTATCTATAGGCCGATTAAATTACTATATAGCTGACATCTGCCACTTGCCCTACAGTGTTGCCATATCGTCTGCCGGCTGCTGCTCGGTTATAGGGGACACACAAACATGGCGGGTCACTTCACGGATCCTGTTAACGTGTAACGTGGAGGAGTTTTGGAAGTGGTCGCTGCGAGGTATGACGGAAATGACAGATGCTCTATCGGCAGATGATTTTAAGTGACTAAAGAGTGAACTACGGCAGATGACTGACTTTGTAGCCCTGAATTTAAACACATGTCCCAAGCTAACCACGATCCCGTGATATGCAGTGGATCCCAGAAAACGGCATTCAGCAGTCTGCTGCAGAATTAAAATCGTGATCATTTTATTCATGGATATTAAAGCTAATCTCTACGAACAAACTCGAGACAGCTCTAAAGGCAATCTGTAATTTCTCGCTATAATTGGTTACCTAAAACTGTCCTCATACTGAGTACATGAGCTGTCGTGTTACCAACCTATGAGGAATGCTAGTTGGCACTTGATTACAGATTATAGGCGACATGGCATATCCCAGAGGAAAAAGGAATGATAGGTAGAAAAATAATAGCAAATAGAAAAAGTCAATAGGATGATGAAAATGACGTTAACGTATTAGAAACAAAAAGTTACTTTTAAACCAATTAATTGAATAAAATAATAATCAAACTTCTTTCAGGACTGCTAGTTCTGCAAGGTTCGCAGGAGAGCTTCTGTAAAGTTTGGAAGGTAGGAGACGGGTACTGGCAGGAGTAAATGAGATTTTAAAAAAAGGTGGCGGAGCACTTGCCCAAGAAAGGCAAAGGTCCCGAGTTCGAGTCTCGGTCCGGCTCACAGTTTTAATCTGCCAGGAAGTTTTATATCAGTGCACACTCCGCTGCAGAGTGAAAATCTCATCCTGGAATAATCAAACTGTTTAGATTAGATTTAGAAATAAAAAAGATTTCGCTACGTTAGGCGAGATTCGAACCTACTATACTCTACACTTTAGGTTTATGCGCTAACCATCGCACTACACCACAATACTGGGGTAAGCAGTTATATTCAAAACTAGTGACCCAGTTACAACGATGAACTGCAGCCTTCGAAAGTTCAACTTCACGCAATGTCGTGTGAAGTTTATCTAAATGTAAGCTGATCTCTGCGATTATAATAACTGCGTATGCGACGCGGAATCGACTCTTTTGAGGAAGGATCCAGTAGTTTTCGGTCAGTGCTCTGTATAAACGCGTGCATTTCATTAGCATCGTTTTCTGTGACTGTGTGTGTGTGTGTGTGTGTGTGTGTGTGTGTGTGTGTGATGGGACTTAACATCTGAGGTCATCAGTCCGCTAGAACTTAGAACTACTTAAGCCTAACTAACCTAAGGACATCACACAAATCCATGCCCGAGGCAGGATTCGAACCTGCGACCGTAGCAGCAGCGCGGTTCCGGACTGAAGCGTCTAGAACCGCTCGGCCACACCGGCCGGGTGTGTGTGTGTATTGTTTTTGGTCTGGTTACCATGTGTTGTGCAATACGAAATAAAAGTGCGAAACGCATGATACGGGATCCAAACGCATCAAGAAAGGAAGCTGACCAATTGTGGCGGTATGGCAGTGGCGAAAGGTTCGGCCTTGACTCTGAGCGCTCTAATTGGAGGAAACCACCTACAACGCGCCGAGTGTCAACTATCAAGTAACTGCAATCGGATTATAACATAGTTACTTACAAACAATTCGTTTGTAATCAGGGAAATACTTCATGGTCACCCAGACATCCGTGACTGTCGCTACGAATTTCCTATACTTATTGCCTCGAACGCTCGGCTTCATTGCCCCTGACTGACTGCGCAGTGCCTGTGTGTTCGCAGAGTGCTGGAGACCGGACACTTCCAGTGGAACGCATCGGATGGACACTGGCCGAGGCTGTTAAAAGCACATTCGTAATCTACCCTGTAGATCCGGGCTTTTGTAGAGCCTGCTTTACGTCAGAAGCTCGACTCTACAGGTATCTTACGGATGTGAGACTTCGCTTCCAGACGCCGCACCAACATCGCTGGAGCAGACATCGTGACTGACGCCGTATCTACTGCAGCGGAATCCGGCTGACGGTATACTTTATGTTGTAACTACCACCGCCACCTGTTTCACTGTCAGCACTATTTCTATTAGATCATACAATATACAAGAATTTGTTTTTGTCAATTTCAAGACATACATAAATGTTTAGATAGTCCTCTATTTCTAAACTAAAAGGTCGAGTCTTTTCTTTTTTAATGATAAATCGGTTCATTTTGTGAACTGGTTATAAGCTTACATGGCTATGATGAGACAACTCTAAAACAGATATTACACATTAATAAGATACGGTTGAGCCTTACGCATAATAAGTGTGGTGTAGTAACTACCTCGTTTGCCCCCTAAGCGTAAGACCTGTATTGGAAACCCGGCGCTGGCACAAATACTAACTCATTGTTTCAACCTATATCATTATCGTAAATGTTACACTTGATGAGGGAGAAACAAAAACACAGTAAATATCGTTTCCGACAGTGTAATTGTAAACATAGCTGACAATCAACTGATTTGTTTACTAATGGATCTATAGCCATTAAATACTGGTTAAATGAGGACATGTTTCCACTGAGACTGTAATTTTATGTAACACTTTTGTTTGCTATTGTTCAGTTTCAACGTCACGATCATTCTCAAGTATTTTGACGAAGGTGGTCATACATTGACAGATTGTATACGAAAGCAAAAAATAATATACTGGAAAGATTTCCGAGATGCAGTTGAGCCAGTCTTTTTTTACTTATTGTAATTTCATCCCCCTGGCCCCCCTAATATGGACAGGGGTGGGCTGTCAGATATAGTCAACTCGACCTGATGCCAAAGGGTGCGAGGGGCGCTCAATAAGTAATGCAACAATTTTTTTTTCTCAGCTAATTTCGGTTGAAAGAATACGGAATTTGTTGTGGGACATGGTGAAATATTCCTTCTTCTATCCGTAGAGTTTGAGTGACGTGTTCAGCTGTTAGCACACTGGAATTGCATTCGGGAGGACAACAAACCCGCGTCCAGCCATTCTACATCTACATCTACATGGATACTCTGCAAATCACATTTAAGTGCCTGGCAGAGGGTTCATCGAACCACCTTCACAATTCTCTATTATTCCCATCTCGTCTAGCGCGAGGAAAGAATGAGCACCTGTATCTTTCCGTGCGAGCTCTGATTTCCCTTATTTTATCGTGGTGATCGTTCCTCCCTATGTAGGTCGGTGTCAACAAAATATTTTCGCATTCGGAGGACAAAGTTGGTGATTGTAATTTCGTGAGAAGATTCCGTAGCAACGAAAAACGTCTTTCTTTTAATGATGTCCATCCCAAATCCTGTATCATTTCTGTGATCTCTCTCCCACATTTCGTAATAATACAAAACGTGCTGCTTTTCTTTGAACTTTTTCGATGTACTCCGTCATTCCTATCTGGTAAGGATTCCTCACCGAGGAGCAGTATTCTAAAAGAGGACGGACAAACGTAGTGTAGGCAGTCTCCTTAGTAGGTCTGTTACATTTTCTAAGTGTCCTGCCAATGAAACGCAGCCTTTGGTTAGCCTTCCCCACAACATTTTCTATGTGTTCCTTCCAATTTAAGTTGTTCGTAACTGTAATACCTAAGTATTTAGTTGAATTTACGGCTTTTAGATTAGACTGATTTATCGTGTACATCTACATCTACATTGATATTCCGCAAGCCACCCAACGGTGTGTGGCGGAGGGCACTTTACGTGCCACTGTCATTACCTCCCTTTCCTGTTCCAGTCGCGTATGGTTCGCGGGAAGAACGACTGTCTGAAAGCCTCCGTGCGCGCTCTAATCTCTCTAATTTTACATTCGTGATCTCCTCGGGAAGTATAAGTAGGGGGAAGCAATATATTCGATACCTCATCCAGAAACGCACCCTCTCGAAACCTGGCGAGCAAGCTACACCGCGATGCAGAGCGCCTCTCTTGCAGAGTCTGCCACTTGAGTTTATTAAACATCTCCGTAACGCTATCACGGTTACCAAATAACCCAGTGACGAAACGCGCCGCTCTTCTTTGGATCTTCTCTATCTCCTCCGTCAACCCGACCTGGTACGGATCCCACACTGTAACCGAAGTTTAACGAGTTCCTTTTAGCACTCATGTGGATGACCTCACACTTTACGTTATTTAGGGTCAACTGCCACTTTTAGATCCATTAAGATATTTTTTCTAAATATAAAAAATTTTTGTAGTTTGTTTTGGTCTTCTGATGACTTTATTAGTCGATAAACGACAGCGTCATCTGCAAACAACCGAGGACGGCTGCTCAGATTGTCTCCAAAATTGTTTACATAGATAAGGAACAACAAAGGGCCTATAACACTACCTTGGGAAACGCCTGAAATCACTTCTGTTTTACTCGATGACTTTCCGTCAATTACTACGAACCGTGATCTCTCTGACAGGAAATCACAAATCCAGTCACATAACTGAGACGATATTCCATAAGCACGCAATTTCACTACGAGCCGCTTGTATGGTACAGTGTCAAAAGCCTTCCGGAAATTCAGAAATACGGAATCGATCTGAAATCCCTTGTCAATAGCGCTCAACACTTCATGTGAATCAAGAGATAGTTGTGTTTCACTGGAACGGTGTTTTCTAAACCCACTTGACTGTGTGTCAATAGACCGTTTTCTTCGAGGTAATTCATAATGTTGGAACACAATATATGTTCTAAAATCCTGCTGCATGTCGACGTTAACGATATGGGCCTGTAGTTTTGGATTATTCCTACTACCTTTCTTGAATATTGGTGTGCCCTGTGCAACTTTCCAGTCTTTGGGTACGGATATTTCGTCGAGCGCACAGTTGTATATGATTGTTAAGTATGGAGCTAATACATCAGCATACTCCGAAAGGAACCTAATTGGTATACAGTCTGGACCAGAAAACTTGCTTTTATTAACTGATTTAAGTTGCTTCACTACTCCGAGGATATTTACTTCTACGTTACTCATGTTGGCAGCTGTTCTGGATTGGAATTCTGGAATATTTACTTCGTCTTTTGTGTAGGCATTTCGGAAGGCTGTGTTTAGCGACTCTGGTTTGGCAGCAGTGTCTTCGATAGTATCTCCATTGTTATCGCGCAGAGAAGGCATTGATTGTTTTTTGCTGTTAACATACTTGACATACGACCAGAATCTCTTTGGATTTTCTGCCAGGTTTCGAGTCAAAGTTTCGTTGTGGAAACTGTTGTAGGCATCTCGCATTGAAGTCCGCGCTAAATTTAGAGCTTCTGTAAAAGATCGCCAATCTGATTTCGGGTTTTTCCCTTCAGGCAAACGCCGGGACCGTTCCTTTGAAAAGGCACGGCTGACTTCCTTACCCATCCTTCCCTAGTCCCACGGGACAGATGACCTCGCTGTTTGGTCCGCTCCCCCAAATCAACCAACCAACCAACGCCTAAAGTTTCACGAAGTTCCGATAGGTGGCGGTGGTATAAGTAGCCTTCAAAATTGAGTCTGTAACAGAGTTGCGTTGCTAGCAGAGGGCTGTCATTGAGTTTGTTTCGCCTTAAAACCACAGCATCCCAGATATTCATAGGCGTCTTCAGACTGCCTACGGGGACCTGGCAGTGAACAAAAGCACGACGGGTCGTTGGGCTAGGCCTCTGTCATCATCGCAAACCAGTCCCAACTCCCGCATGCCAGCAGGCCTCACACAGCTGTGACTTCCGCAGTGTTGCAACGTATGGACATGCTCAATCATCTCGCTCGTAAACTGGATGTCTCTGTTGGTAGTACTGACACACTCGTCCACCAGTTTGAATACTCAAAGATGTATGCCCGCTCGATTCCTCGTCTTCCGACGTCCATCTGTTTGGCCCAGTGAAGTATGCATTCCATTGGAAGCGTGGATGATGCTGAGGTTATTGATGCACAAACACTTTGACTCCGAAGTCGACCAGTAGAGTGTTAACAAGTGGGCACACAGGCGCTCCCAGTAAGGTGGCATAAGGCAACTGCGTTGAACTGAGATTATGTTGAAAAACTGGGTTTTGTAGCCAAAAGAGTGGGGAATAATATGGTGTATTGGAATCCTGAAATTCTGATTTCAGAAAAAAAGTGTTGCATTGCTTAGTGAACCCCCCCCCCCCCCCCCCCCGTATGTAACATACATATAGACGAAAAACAGTAAAGTAAAAGATCGGGTTCTTAGTAATGATTTTAAAATTTCTACTACTGTGAAGTTACTGAAGATTCTATATCTACATCTACATATATTCCCTGCAAGTCGTGGTACGCAGAGCGAGGGAAAATCGACTATGCCAGCGGCCTTGCCGTAATGGTGACACGGGTTCCCGTCAGATTACTGAAGTTAAGCACTGTCCGGCTGGGCTAGCACTTGAATGGGTGACCATTCGGTCTGCCGAATGCTGTTGGTAAGCGGGATGCACTCAGCCCTTGTGAGGCAAACTGAGGAGCTACTTGATTGAGAAGTAAAACCTCCGGTCTCGGAAACCGACATACGGCCGGGAGAGCGGTGTGCTGACCACATGCCCCTCCTTATCCGCATCCAGTGACGCCTACGGTCTGAGGATGACACGGCGGCCGGTCCGTACCTTTGGACATTCATGGCCTGTGGGGGAGGAGTTTAGTTTTAGCTTTAAAATCGACTATCCATATTCCTCAGCATGATTCCTTATTTCTCTTATCTTTTTGGTCCTTTCGCGACATGTACGTTGGTAGAATGATTCTGCAGTCATCTTTAAAAGATGCTTCTCTAAATTTTTCTAACGAACTAAATCGAACTGTTTGAAAAAAAAAAAAATCGTCAGCGTGACAGACTGCCGTCCTAAGAGGCCCGGGTTCGATTCCCGGCTGTGTCGGGGATTTTCTCCGCTCAGGGACTGGGTGTTGTGCTGTCCTCATCATCATTTCATCCTCATCCGGCACACAGGTCGCCCAATGTGACGTCGAATGTAATAAGACCTGCACCAAGGCGGCCGGACCTGCAGTGTAAGGGGCCTCCCGGCCAATGATGCCAAATGCTTATTTCCATTTCAATACTTAGTTTAATACATTTGAACTATGTTAGAACTGCACTGTCAAAGATTGCAGATGCGGCATCTCATTCACCATCTGAAACATCTTTTTTTCAGCGTTTTCGCATAACGACCTTCTAAGCCGAAAACCGACTAACAAAATAAACTAATACCGTAGAACGTACACATTTTTTGTGATTTTCATTTATAAATATGAATTAAATTAAAACCGGACGTAATCGTTAGTAGTTAGTGGCCAGAGATACTCATTTCTAGAAATACACAAAGTGCACTCCGTCGATCGCTGTTTTATCATCATATTATTATCAGTTTCTGGCAGTGTCGGTCGGTCGCTGAGACCGAGCGGTGCTAGGTGCTTCAGCTGCTACGGTCGCAGGTTCGAATCCTGCCTCGGGCATGGACGTGTATGATGTCCTTAGGTCAGTTAGGTTTAAGTGGTTCTAAGTCAGGGGAATGATTACCTTAGATGTTAAGTCCCATAGTGCTCAGAGCATTTTTGGCAGTGTCGCACATGTTACGATCGTTCACTCAGTTATAAAGTATCTATATATACAATGAAGTGACAAAAGTCGTGGGATAGCGAAATGCACGCTCACAGATGACGGTAGTGTAAGGTAAACCAGTTTCAAAAGGGCAGTGCATTCGCAGAGTCGGCATTTTCACTCAGGTCGTGGTCTCGCGGTAGCGTTCTCGCTTCCAGAGCACGGGGTTCCGGGTTCGATTCCCGGCGGGGTTAGGAATTTTTCTTGTCTCGAGATGACTGGGTGTTGTTGTGTCGTCTTCATCATCATCATTCATTCCCATTACGGTCGGAGGAAGGCAACGGCAAACCACCTCCATTAGGACCTTGCCTAGTAAGGCGGTGCGGGTCTCCCGCATCGTTCCCCTACGCTCTGTAAAGAAGCATGGGACTTCATTTCCATTTCCATTTTCAATTCATGTGACAAGGTTTCCGACGTGATTACGGCCACACGACGGGGCATAACAGACTTACAGTGCGAAATGGTAGTTGGAGCTAGACACATGAGACATTCCATTTCGGAAATCCTCAGCGAATTCACTATCCCGAGATCCACAGTTTCAAGAGTGTGCTAAGAACAAAAAACTTCAGGCATCATCTCTCACCACGGATAACGCACTGGCCGACGGTCTTCACTTAACGACCGAGAGCAGCAGCGTTTGTGCACAGTTGCCAGTGCCAACAGACAAGCAGCACTGCGAGAAATAACCGCAGACATCAGTGTGGGACGTGCGTCGTATGAATCCGTTAGGACGGTGCGGCGAAATTAGGCTTTAATGGACTATGGCAATAGATCATCGACGCGAGTGTCTTTGCTAAATTGACCGAGCGAGGTGGCGCAGTGGTTAACACTGGACTCGCATTCGGGAGGACGACGGTTCAATCCTGCGTCCGGACATCCTGATTTAGGTTTTCTGTGATTTCCCTAAATCGATTCAGGCAGATGCTGGAACGGTTCATTTGAAAGGGCACGGCCGACTTCCTTCCCGAATCCGATGAGACCGATGCCCTCGCAGTTTGGCCTCCTACCCCAAATCATCCCATCCATCCCTTTTATAAATCATCGCCTGGGCTCGTGACTATATCGGTTGGACCCTAGACGACTGGAAAACCGTTGTCAGATGAGTCCAGATTTCAGTTGATGTGATGGTGGGGTTAGAGTGTGGTGCAGATCCCACGAAGCCATAGATTAGTCAACAAGGCACTGTGCAAGATGGTGGTGTCTCCATAATGGTGTGGGCTGTGTTTACATCGAATGGCCAGGGTGCTCTGGTCCAACTGAACCGTTCATTGACTATAAATCTTTACGTTCGGCTACTGAGAGACCATTTGCAGCCATTCATAGACGTATGTTCCCAGGCAACGATGCGCTGTGTTACCGGGCCACAGTTACTCTAGATTGGATTGAAGAACATTCAGAACAATTCGAGGGAATGATTTGGCCACCCAGATCACCCGTCATGAACCGCATCGTAAATTTATGGGACATAATAGAGAGGTCAGTTCGAGCACTTTCACAGTTATGGACGGCTGTAGACGCAGTATGGCTCAGTACTGCTGGAGACTTCAACGACTTGTTGAGACCTAGCCACGTCGAGTTCCAGCACTAAGCCGGGCAAATGATCGTCCAACAAGATATTAGGAGGTATCCTGTGACTTTTGTCACTTCAGTCTGTATCAATATATACCCAACAAAGGCCAACTTATGGTACAGAGCAGAGGATGTACTGTAAACCACTGTCACTACTGTGCTCGATATTAGCAATTTTAAGGTGATAATACAGCGATCGAGAGACTGAAAATTCTGAAAATGGAGTTGATATGTCAAACAGCGATGGAAGACTCAATTATGACGTTAAAAACCTCAACAATTGCAGCTGTATCTAACGATTATCAAGGCTTCGTGATACATATACTATGTGATGAAAAGTATCCCGGCACCCAACCCCCCCCCCCCCCAAAAAAAAAGAAAAAAACGTTTTTCATATTATGTGCGTTGTGCTGACACCTACTGCCAGGTACTCCATATCAGCGACTTCAATAGTCATCAGACATCTTGAGAGAGCAGAATGGAACGCTCCGTGGAACTCACGGATTTCGAACGTGGTCAGGCGATGGGGTATCACTTGTGCCATACGTCTGTACGTGAGATTTCAACACTCCTAAACATCCCCAGGTCCACTGTTTCCGAATTAATTGGGAAGTGGAAACATGAAGGAACACGTACAGCACAAAAGCGTACAGGCCGACGTCGTCTGTTGACTGAGACCGCCGACAGTTGAAGAGGGTCGTAATAGGTAATAGGCAGACATCTATGCAGACCATCACAGAGCAATTCGAAACTGCATCAGGATCCACTGCAAGTACTATGACAGTTAGGCGGGAGGTGAGAATACTCGGATTTCACTGTCGAGAGGCTGATCATAAGCCATACATCACGCCGGTAAATGCAAAACGACCCCTCGCTTGGTGTAAGGAGCGTAAACAATGGACAACTAAACAGTGGAAAAATAAGATGTGTGAAGTGACAAATTACGGTACACAATGTGGCGATCCGGTGGCAAGGTCTGGGCATGGCGAATGCCCAGTGAACATCATCTGCCAGCGTGTGTAGTGCCAAATATAAAATTCGGAGGCGGTGGTGTTATGGTGTGGTCGTGTTTTTCATGGAGGGGGCTTGCACCCCTTGTTGTTTTCCGTGGCACTGTCACAGCACAGGCCTACACTGATGTTTTAAGCACCTTCTTGCTTCCCACTGTTGAAGGGTAATTCGGGGATGGCGACTGCATCTTTCAACAGGATCGAGCACCTGTTCATAATGCACGGCCAGTGGCGGAGTGGTTACACAACAATAAGATCCCTGTAATGGACTGGCCTGCACAGAGTCCTGGCCTGAATCCTATAGAAGGCCTCACCGATCTTCATTGATAACACCTCTGCTCAGTGCAGCACTCCGTGAAGAATGGGCTGCCATTCCCCAAGAAACCTTCCAGCACCTGACTGAACGTATGCCTGCGAGAGTGGACGCTGTCATCAAGGCTAAGGGTGGCTCAACACCACGTCGAATTCCAGCATTACCTATGGAGGGCACCACGAACTTGTAAGCAATTTTCAGCCAGGTGTCCGGATACTTTTGATCACATAGTGTATTTGGATTAAGCCAACAGGCAGGTGTGACGTAGGAAATTGTTGAAGGACCGCTCATGTTTTTCACATATATCAACCACCTCTTGGAATGGGTGTGCATTAATGTGCGACTGCTTACTGACAATGCGGTTAAGTGATTGAGCGGTATTGAGGATGACTTGGACAATCCATGTTTCATGCAATGAATGACAGCTTGCGTGAACTTTAGAAAAAAAGCGAGGTAATGTTGATGGCTAGGAGAGACATTACCGTGATGTCGACTACACCATTAACAGCATTTTACTTGACTTATTCCCGTAGATTAGATATTGAGGCATGATGGTGTGGAATGACATAAAAGGGAGAGAGCAGATAAGATCAGTTATGTAGGAATGTGGTACTGCTGTAAAAGAGACAGCCTACATAACGCTAGTACAACTCATTCTTTGAGTACTGCTCAACCGTTTGGGGTTTTCACTTGATAGGATAAAAGGAAAGCCTTGAAGCTATGCAGAGGCGTGTTGCTAGATTTGTTACCGGTAGGTTCGATCAGTTCGGGAGTGGTACTGAAATACTGAGTGAGTTTGGACGGTAATTCTTAAAGGGAAGAGGCCGATATTTTAAAGCGGAATCTACATTATAGAAGACAAAATATCTTTCAGAATACATGTATTCCAACTTTTGAGGAAGTGTAGAGTCTGGTAAATTCGTGCCGTCATCTTCGCTGTTTGACTGGGACGAATACTTATATTCCGTAGGTAAACTTCGCTTCAGAGGTCTTATTAGTCTTTCAAGGACATTGTATAGTTATAATGCGCTTAGTCTGATTACTTCCATTTTTACAATAGGCTTGTTTCCGCTGAAATGCCACCATCAGGTTACCTGTAAGTAATGATTCACAGTTTTTGTATATTATTTTTGCTTTTATAGGTAAGTATTAAATAAATTTCGTCATTATCCATTTTTACATAGGTCTGATCGTTTAGACATTCATAGTATGTCGATGGTTCTGTCACTATCAATTTACGTGTTAATTACGCTTCTTTGGTGTTACTGCAGAAATAATGCTTGCTTATCACCTTATCTGACTTACTACTTTATGTAGTTGTCAGATTATATTCTTCATATCAGTATTTCCGTGAGTTCTGTTTATCATTGCTGTTACGTAGGTATTGATCTTCGTTACTGATATACTTTTTCTTTATCTGTGTCATATATATATATATATATATATATATATATATATATTGTACGCATCATTTAACTCTGGTGTTATTTCAATTTTTCTAGTCCTATTTCCTAAGTTATTACCTATTTTATCTATTATCTGCATGTTCATATGACATCGTTAGATACTGTCTCTGTAATCTATTTTCGTAGACGAATTTCGGTATTGGCTGTGCTTACTCCTATGTCTTCGTTTGTATTGAATTACAAATGGAACTAAAAATATGTTTCTTGTTATTTTTGTGCAATGAGGTTTTTTAATTTTAGTATGTGCCCCTTCTTATCTGCTTGTTGAAAGGTTTTCCAGCGATGCTGTATTGTTACAGTATTGTTTGTTTGAATGTATATCTTCTTGTGAATTAGGCTTTAGCGTAATCACTGGTTTTCTCGTATTGTTATTTTTATGTATATATCCTTTTACCTGATGAATAATTTTAATAAGGTTTTGTATGTGTTGTTTGTGTTTCAGGTCCATTTGCTCATTTCGTAATTACTGCGGGTATTTGTGGGTATATATATACATATATTTCCATCTCTTCCAGAATGATCATTAGTGGACCTTTCGGTGTTGCATGTATAATTTCGATAGCTTCCTATCAACTGTGTGCTGTTCTGTCTTTAGGTGGTGGAAAACAGTACTTGTTATATACTCAAGAATCTTCACGCTGACATCATCTCCAGTGACTTTACTGCCTCTCTCCTAGAGCGGTGAGGAGCTTTAAGTTCGACACTCCTTTTCCTCAACGTGAAATAAAGTGTAACACCAGCTTCCTGCCAATACAGTTACATCTGATCTACCGGTGTTGCTGTGTTCACAACAGAGCGTCACAGAAACAAAAGGTTTAGGAGTAGGTGTAGTTGCAGTTAGTTGTCAAACTTCTAGTGTTCTGAGGATGCCAATAAAACATCTAGTAATATAAGTTTGACGTTACTCACAACGTAAATGATGATGGCCGAATCAGAGAAGATATAAAATGTAACTGACGATGGAAAGAAAAGCATTTCTGAAGAAGAGAAATTTGTTAACATCGAATATAAATTTAAAGATTAGGAAGTATTTCCCGAAGGTACTTGTGTGGTGTGTAGGCATGTACGGAAGTTAAACATGGACCGATAAACAGTTAAGATAGAAAGAGGATACACAACTTCGAAATGGGGTACTACGGGAGAATGTTGAAGATTAGATAGGTCAGGTGAGAAATGAGGAATTACCGAATAGAATTGGGGTGCAGGGGGAAGAGAGACAGAAGAGGGAGGACAAAGAGAGGAGGCAGAAGGAAATTATGACGTATATCCAATTCCCGTAGATATTTATCAATCCAGACGCATTGCTGGATTCGCGGTTATATCATAAAAACGTTGTAAGTCACTACGAATAATGAATATTAGCTTAGAGGCCACTGCTTCACTCGCGTAGATTGTACTGTCTCCACAGATTTCATTTTTCATCTTCTAAGCTTTCGACGGTAATTAAGACCATATAAGCATGGTCTTTTCCGAATGTACTTCCGATTAAAAAGCTGGAACCTTAGGTCGTTATTAATCTTGTTTCTTGAGTTCCTGTGGTGATATTTCAATAAAAATTCCAATCCCTTAATACGTATTTCTTTAGAAGTCTAAAACCAATTTTCCTTGATTGTGCTTCAAATACATTACAATATAACTAAATATTTTCATAGAAATATTCGTCCTCTGTTTTACCCTCTTAGCTGTTAAACGTCTAGAAAATACTGAAAGACATATTTCTTATATCTAACTAATAAGCCAAATAGTCGTACAAATATTCTTAGATTTATGTTTAAAAATGCTTTCTTAATGAAATACAGGATGATTCAAAAAGAATACCACAACTTTAGGAATTTAAAACTCTGCAACGACAAAAGCCAGAGCTAAGCACTATCTGTCGGCGAATTAAGGGAGCTATAAAGTTTCATTTAGTTGTACATTTGTTCGCCATTTCAGCCAATAAAGTTTTTGGTCCCTTTTTCTTCGAAGGTGCTACTGTAACTGGACTACAGTATCTGGAGATGTTAGAGATTTGGCTGTCCCCTCAGCTCGAACAAGAAGCACAACAATTCATATTTCAGCAGGATGGAGCGCCACCACATTGGCACTTATCTGTCCGTAACTACCTGCACGTCAACTACCCGAGGCGATGGATCGGCCGCCAGGCAGCCCGTGACAGAGCACTTCATCGCTGGCCTCCAAGAAGCCCTGATCTTACCCCCTTCGATTTTTTCTTATGGGGGTATGTTAAGGATATGGTGTTTCGGCCACCTCTCCCAGCCACCATTGATGATTTGAAACGAGAAATAACAGCAGCTATCCAAACTGTTACGCCTGATATGCTACAGAGAGTGTGGAACGAGTTGGAGTATCGGGTTGATATTGCTCGTGTGTCTGGAGGGGGCCATATTGAACATCTCTGAACTTGTTTTTGAGTGAAAAAAAAACCTTTTTAAATACTCTTTGTAATGATGTATAACAGAAGGTTATATTATGTTTCTTTCATTAAATACACATTTTTAAAGTTGTGGTATTCTTTTTGAATCAACCTGTATTATTTAAAAATTTTCATTCCCTATTTACCAACTTAGGCGTTTAATTTTTAAAAACAACTAAATATTTAGAACATTTCATTTGTAACTGAGAAGTGAAATACCGATTTTCATAGTTCTAGTTTCAAAATTACCTTAATAGAGGTATATTTTCAGAACACCTTTCATCCACTAGTACACCCCCTTTTAGATTAGATTAGATCAATTATTCATTCCATAGGCCCATAAAAGTGGGAATACTCCTGGGTGTGGAACATGTCAGATAAACACATAACAAAAGTGTAACTGGAAGAACTTGAGTTTCATTAATTTTAGTGATCCTCAGTCAATAAACAGTAAAATTATGTACATGAATTAAAATTAAACTTCTGATATTTACAGATTTAATACGTACATCTGCTTTCATTAAATCCATCATTCACACAGTAGCTAGTTACTTGGGTTAAGAGTGGAATTTCGAAAAATCTCTTCCTAGGCGACTCCTACCGTATATGATTAACATACTCTCCGAATTTCAGGTTTCTGTTCTTAGCGGTTTGGGCTGGGCGATTATGACATTATCTTGTATTTATATGTCTTCTTCTTCTTCTACGTGATCAGGCCCAGTGGACGACACGCTTCTACAAGTTTCCTCCTCCATTGTATTCTGTCCATTGCTGCTATCCGCCATCCGTCCACAACTATTGACGCTTAGTTTAAATCTTCATGGAGTCCATCCCTCCAACGCTTCTTGGGTGTCCCTGGCGGTCTCTTTCCTGTAGGTGTGAAATCCAGGAGCTTCCGAGGCCATCTGTGATATTCCATTTATACATAGACATACTATTTGTTTACATTTTTTCCAGATAACACTGAAGCGGTACGGAGCTGGTTCGTGAGTGGTAAGTTACTGGGCCCACAAAATAATGTGTACTTGAATATCAGTTTATAACCAGAAACAAACTCTTTACAATGAGCAAATACGTAATTTAATAATCTGAGCACATATGACTACTGAATATGGAAGTTAAAACTAAGGCTTATGATGGCAATAAATACAACTCTTGAAATGTGTGATAATAAGGTGACAGTTTAAGAAAAGGTTGGCTGGCCGAAGTAATATTATCAGAATAAGTTAAAACACCCAGCAGTTGCAGAGAAATTATTGATTGTTAATAGACGATAACAGGACAACAACATCAGCAGATGAAACAACTAGTTACAGTTAGGCGCTGTACTACGTCTTAAGGCCCAATGACAAATTTCTACCACGACGAAGCCAAAATATTTTAAAGTTCTTAAATTTTGCATACAAATTTCGTTAAGGAACACGATGCCTCGGCCATAAAGACGGTAGCACTGATCAACCATAAGTGAACAGAACTTTTCTACAAGAAACTTTAATGGCCTTTAAGACAGTTAGAGGATAACTAAATTAATGGCCATTCAGACAAGTTTTGGAAATGCTGAAGGTGTCTTAACGTTCACATGAAATTTGATTAAAATAAGGGAAATCCATTAGTAATTATTCTGAGAGATATTATGCTTACAATCTGAACACGCCTCCACGGGCAGGCAGGTTATCAGGCTTACAGAGACAGAAAGCTTAACAGTGCAATGGCCGATAAAAACCAGTAGTCTAAACTTACACTAAAGGTCGCCTGTAGATGGTGTTACATTTACTTAAGAGAGACTGAAAAGAAATCAGTTGCTTTAAATCATATACAAATGAAGTATAAAACAGCGAAGCAAGGCAAATGCTTAATCTCAGGGGTAGCAGATAAAGGAACAACGCCAGTAGACGATCAGATTTACAGATGGAATCAGCTAAACTCGGCGAGCAGAAAGCGCTAATAAACAAGTCACGAGATGTTATTACACAGGCGGCTAATTCTGAAAACAGATAATGACAAGTAATGCATTTTTACTAGAATCAGCTGGCCAGCTCTCTTGCCAACGCTCGACGCCTTTTCCACAATTATTTGCAGAACTTACACCGCAAAATGGTGTGATGAATGCTGCTAGACTATTCAAAGCTAACAGTGTGGCCTCTTTGCCCTTGGGTTCGATAAATAAGGCATTACATAATGGCTAACCTGCCCTGTAATACACACATGGAAAGCAGAGTTATTCTAATAAAATACTATACACCGGCGAATAAAACGAGTTTTACAAGCATCGAAAGCTTTAGACACTATTCTAATAAAATACAAGAGACCAATAAACAAAACGAGGCTGACAAGCAATGTATACAAGTAGTGTACAGTTAATTCAAACAGTGAGTATGTTAATCACAATTCTGATAAAATACTACACCAGTAAATCGAAGCTGGTGAGCACTGAATTAATAATATGCCAAAATATGTTGGTTGGTATTAGACTTGATAGAAAGCACGGGCATGCTTATGCAAACAGGCCAGTCACGCATTCCAGTAATGTGGCGAGTAGAAAACTGGAAATCATTTGTAATCCACGTTCGCCACAAATCGAGAATATGTGCCCAGGAAACCTGCTAAGGACAGCCTGATAGGGAAATACGAACGAGCACTTCCGCTCACAACAGGTAATCGGAGGAACATCACAACTATCAGCTATACGCAAAAGAAACCAAGATACACCAGCTCACGTATCAGTTAAGAACGAAATTATTGGCTGTTACAAAACGGCTCTCCGTGAAGTCCACAATACAGGCACACAAAAGTTCCCTCCAGCGTTAGACCAGCTGACGGTTGAACTACAGCTGTACATTACAGGCCAGGCCAACACCTTCCAGCTATTTTCGGCCCAACAGAGCACTCAGATTCACTATATATACTCGGACCTCCGACTGTCCATAACACCGTCAGCACACAAAAGTTCCCTCCAGCGTTAGTCCAGCTGACGGTTGAACTACAGCTGTACATTACAGGCCAGGCCAACACCTTCCAGCTATTTTCGGACCAACAGAGCACTCAGATGCACTATATATACCCAGACCTCCGACTGTTCATAACACTGCCAGCAAGTCATTTCCCTTCCTGCTTGCGTAGCGTGCACCTACACTCATGCTCATAAATTAAGGATAATGCTGATACAGGGTGAAAAAATGCTCTGGTGGGCGATTTGTGGGTTTAAATCACCTCGGGATATGACCATGCGGTGCATTTGACCTGCAGTTGTCGCACGGTGGCGCTGGCAGCAGTCCACATACGCAGCGGTGTTTTGGTGCACGTCAGAGTACGCTGCAGTGAGTAAGTGTGCAGACGTTTTTAGACGTGCTAATGGTGACTGTGTGTTGAAAATGGCTCAAAGAACACATACTGATGACGTTATGTGGGGTAGAATGCTAGGGCGGCTGGAGGATGGTCGAACACAGCAGGTCGTAGCACGAGCCCTCCGTGTGCCACAAAGTGTGATTTCAAGATTATGGCAACGATTCCAGCAGACAGGAAACGTGTCCAGGCGCTACAGTACGGGATATCCACAGTGTACAAAACCACAAGAAGACCGATATCTCACCATCAGTGCCCGCAGACGGCCACAGAGTACTGCAGGTAGCCTTACTCGAGATATTACCGAAGTCACTGGAACAGTTGTCTCCAGACACACAGTCTACAGGCGACTGAACAGACATGATTTATGTGGTGTCACCGCCAGACACCACACTTGCTAGGTGGTAGCTTTAAATCGGCCGCGGTCCATTAGTACATGTCGGACCCGCGTGTCGCCACTGTCAGTGATCGCAGACCGAGCGCCACCGCACGGCAGGTCTCGAGAGACTTACTAGCACTCGCCCCAGTTGTACGGACGACGTAGCTAGCGATGCAACACTCACGAAGCCTCGTTTATTTGCAGAGAAGATAGTTAGAATAGCCTTCAGCTAAGTCAATGGCTACGACCTAGCAAGGCGCCATAGCAATTGATAGTTATCGTATGAAGCATGTCTCATCAAGAACGATGCATACAAATAATGGATTAAAGTTAAGTATTCCAGCAGCTACGTACTTTTCTTTATAGCATTCATTACGTATCCTGTTTCAGACCTATCTCTAGCCTGCGTGGTTTAACGCGTGCATATCGGCTTCCTCACTCAGGTAGTGTTCGTAGTGTTGGCTAACTGCTAACACTACAATTTATGCACCTGGAGAGCTGCCAGGTGCATTCCACTAACCCCTGGTCACAGGAGAGCCCATATAGCTTGGTGTCAAGAACACAGTACATGGTCATTGGAACAATGGTCCCTGATTATTTTCACGGACGAGACCAGGTATAGTCTGAACAGTCATTCTCACCGGGTTTTCATTTGGCGTGAACCAAAAACCAGATACCAACCCTTTAATGTCCTTTAAAGGGACCTGTATGTAGGTCGTGGTTTGATGGTGTGGGGTGGGATTATGATTGGTGCACGTACACCCCTGCATGTCTTTGACAGAGGAACTGTAACAGGTCAGATGTATCGGGACGTCATTTTGATGCAGTATGTCTGCCTTTTCAGGGGCGCAGTGGGTCCCACCTTCCTCCTGATGGATGATAACGCACGGCCCCACCGAGCTGCCATCGTGGAGGAGTACCTTAAAACAGAAGATATCAGTCGAATGGAGTGACCTGCCTGTTCTCCAGGCCTAAACCCCATCGAGCACGTCTGGGATGCTCTCAGTCGGCATATCGATGCACGTCTTCAAACCCCTACGACACTTCAGAAGCTCTGACAGACACTGGTGCAAGAATTGGAGGCTACACCCCAGCAGCTGCTCGACCACCTAATCCAGAGTATGCCAGCCCGGCGGTGCGGCCTGTGATTGTGTGCATGGTCATCATACCCCATATTGTACATGCGAAGGAAACAGTGGCTTCTTGCAGCGCATGTTTTTCAGGATGTTTTTCTCAACTTATGACCAATACTGTGGACTAACAGATCTGTGTCGTGTGTGTCCTCTATGTGCCTATGCTATTAGCGCCAGTTTTGTGTAGTGCCACCACATTCTGCAATTATCCTTAATTTATGAGCATGAGTGTATATTGCACAGCCACATGCCGCCCCACGAGCCAGGGACACCCAGTATCCCAGCAATGGGGAAAGACATGTATGTGGCACATATAATCTATTACAGAGTGCCAAGGATGCCACGTGTGCATGACACAATCAGGTCTAAAATTCATGGCAATAAACTGAATTGAACTGAAATGAATTGATCTTGGCTTTGCATAGGCACCACTGAATATGTATGGCTTGCCGACGTGTCTGGCTTAATGGTAATAAGTTATACACACAAATCGTCCTTGTCAAGTAGTCTGTCCATCAGTTAAACCCGTTACAGATTGTCCCTAGTTTTTAGTGACGTGTGGTTCCTGAAGAGGGGCAGCAGCCTTTTCAGTAGTTGCAACAGTCTGGATGATTGACTGATCTCGCCCTGTAACACTAACCAAAACGGCTGTTTTGGTACTGCGAATGGCTGAAAGCAAGGGGAAACTACAGCTGTAATTTTTCCCTAGGGCATGCAGCTTTACTGTATGATATGCAGCAAGGGATCACCAATTTAGTACTGGAGGGCAGCGCGGAGGGTAAAAATCGTAGAGGGAGACCAAGAGATGAATACACTAAGCAGATTCAGAAGGATGTAGGTTGCAGTAAGTACTGGGAGATGAAGAGGCTTGCACAGGATAGAGTAGCATGGAGAGCTGCATCAAACCAGTCACAGGACTGAAGACCACAACAACTACAGCCTTCATATACACTGAGGTGACGAAAGTCATGGAATACCCCCTAATATCGTATTGGATCACCTTTCGCCCAGTGTAGTGGAGCAATCTGATGTGGCACAGACTCAACAGGTTCTAAATATTGAGCCATGTTGCCTCTATAGCCGTCTATAAATGTGAAAGCATTGCTGGTGCAGTACTTTTGGCACGAACTGTCCTCTCAGTTATGCCACATAGATGTTCAATGGGATTAATGTCAGGTGATCAGGCAGCCAAACTTTTCGCTCAAATTGTTCAAAATGTTCTTCAGAACCAATCGCATAGAGTTGCGGACTGATGACGTGATATCGTTGTTTAAGAAAAGTCCATGAGTGGCTCCAAATAGCTTCCAAGTAACCAAATATAAGTATTTCCTGTTAATGATTGGTTCAGTTGGACCAGAAGATGTAAACACAGCCAGCATCATTATCAAGCCACCACCAGCTTGCACAGTGCTGACTTGACAACCTAGGTCCATGGATTTGTGGGGTCTCCACCATACTCCAACCCTACCTTCAGCGTCTTACCAGCTGAAATCGAGACATCTCTCTGCAGGCCACAGTTTCCCAGTTGTCTATGGTCCAACTGATATGGTCATGAGCCCAGGAGAAGCACTGCAGGCGACGTTCTGCTGTTAGCAAAAGCATCTGTATTGGTCGCCTGCTATGATGGCCCATTAACTCCAAATTTCTCTGTACTGTCCTAACAGATACGCTCGTCACTACATCCCACAGTATTGCTTGTCTGTTAGCACTACTACACTGCTCTTAGTCGTTAAGTGAAAGCCGTCGGCCACTGCACTGTCCATGGTGAGAGGTAACACATGAAATTTGGTATTTTCAGCACACTCTTGACACTGCGGACCACAGAATATGGAATCCCCCAACAATTTACAAAGTGGAATGGCCCATGCGTCTAGCTCCAAGTACCATTCTGCATTCAAAGCCTGCTAATTTCTGTTGTGCGGCCGTAATCATACCAGAAACCTTTTCACATGAGCCACCTGAGTACAACTAACAGCTCTGCCATGCATTGTGTTTTTGTACCTTGTGTACACGATATTAATATCGTCTTTGTATGTGTATATCACTATCCCATGACTTAAGACACCTCAGTGTAGATTGCTGTCAAATGTCTTGTGACGTACCATGTTACCATCAAAGTTATATAGGCTGCCTACTCCTTCCTTATTACTGTGCTGCTTCGCTGGTATTTTAAATGTTGCATGTGTGTGTGTGTACAGGATAGCCGGAGTGGAAGATGGTGGGCAGGAATAAACCATTAGGTCGGTTTTAGTTACTAGGTCTTTTACTAGCAAAATAGCATTGAAATGGGTCACATAGTCAGGCCTAGGGAGGCGAGGGTGAGCCAGTGCATAGTCAGAGGCGAAACGTAGTTCTCGTAGTTAAGGAAAAGTGGTGTCTGCCATTCGGACAAATCTGAATGGCGTGGCAGCTACTGAAAAACAATGTCTGTGGTGCCGCAGCACCGGGAAGGGCAGGAGATGTTTACTGATATGGGGGCGCGATTGAGAGAGATAGCCCTGCCGGAGGGCGGCAGAGTACATCCAGCATGGCCACGTGGCTTCCTCTGCTCTGATTGGTCAGAAGCTGAGAAACCGACAGGGGCGGCATGGAAATTTCCAGTTTGTGGCCTGCTCAGCATCGCATAGACACCATTACTTCGTCAGCACACAAGGGAGACGCGTGATCGAGATTGCCTACCCCAGGGCTGACTTGCTGTTGCCAGACCATGGGACCAGAAAATTACACTGCCAGCTAAGGCGTGATCGTAACAAGCAAATACCTTTTCAAAGCACATAAAAATAAAGTAAAATCTCCTACTATCTGGCTCAACCTTACATGAGTTAGCTTTTTAACATATGACTTCATTTTGCTAGATATACACTACACCAATCTCAGTCCCACACCACATGCCTGAATGGATATTGCCTCTTCATTGGCAACTGTGACGACATGTTGTCTGCATCTGAAGCTTGTTTGAAGAAATCATGCATTCAGAACACTATGGCTTTATTTCCCATAACACATTATGAATACTACAACCACAATACACTATAGCCGTCAACACGCATATGAAAAATTGAAAATAACCACTGGATGTACAGAGAAAGATCAGTTATGTTTGGAACACACATAAATGGCGAAACGACGCCATTTGCTGTAGTATCACGTGCTACTCTATCTGTAAGTAGTGGGCATCTCCAACCACCAGGTCCTGTGTCAGCATAGGAGGCTAATTCTAAAACTAAAGCCCTTGACCAGGCTTTCGACCTGACTGTGAGTAAAGTAATACCTTTCATCTCCGTGGCAGTAGGAGGTGGCAAGTGGTGGGCCCAGATCCAACCACCTTTTACTGCTAAGGAAAACGTTGAAAACAACTTTTTTAGCTGGCTGTCTGGATCTAAGGACATCCTGCCCACGTTCGAGCCCAGGACCTCCAGGGCCTGAGTCTAGTGTTCTACCTGCTAAACCACTACAGCCACCTAATTCTAATACATTATAAGTAACAATTCCCACAAAAAAACAATCACAGCAATCCCATCACAATGGCATATCCAACAACAAATCAAAGGAAATAAAAGATGTCGTCATATAACTGTAATCACGTTAGTAAAGAAAATGTTTTCAACACAAAACTGAAAAATTGTTTAATGATAACGAAATAATATTTGTGAACTATAATAACGTGTAGTGGTTCCGACTGGTGCAAGAGCTTGCAGTATTCAGGTAGCGAACGTCTTATCCACCACGATCATCTTGGTACACTAGCAAGGATGTATGGTAGTAGACCAATGGTATTATTATAAATGGGGGCCCTTCTTCATGGTTGTAATGAGGGATCTACATGAGAGCTGGGATACCTGCCTACTAACAAAAGCCTGATACTGACAGCTGTAAATAATGAGCAAAATGCCGAAAGGAGGCATAAATCGATGAACATTGTGAAGGCCTTCTGCTGGAGTGGTTTCGTAAGTCATGTGAGGAAAATATAATATGGGGAATGTGGACGCCTCGTCGATCACTTAAGAGGGCTGGCTGTGCTCCCAGCAATGGCGGTCCTTGAGACAAATTGAAACATGGCTTTCCAAACCCCTTCGAGTGTCTATAATAATTCACATCAAGTACTTAAGCAAATCTGAATCATCGTCTTTCTCAGATAAATGAGATTCATCCAGTGTCACAACAGTAATTTTAATATCGTTGAAACAAGAAAGTCAATTATTTTTAGTATGAAATATTTTAACAATGAACCTCTGAAACAACTTTTAATCGCTTAGTGCGATTTTAACAAACGACTCTCAGATGGTAGCATTTTACTACAGGTATCATTCCTGAAAGTTATGTATCTATATCCATTTTGTTAAATGATTTACAACGTCGTTTGTATCCCTTTCATTATGCAAATGTTTGTCAGAACATCATCTCCACCACAGTTACACAATAAATAAACACAGCATCCATACCTCATATTGTCATACTTGTTTAGTTATTTAAAACAGTTTACTATTTTGTCAGTAACTTTATTTAACTGTTGATTGTAAGTGCTATTAAAAAACTGTGCTAATGTATAAGTGGCCAATCGCATGCATTAGCGGACACCATGATTGAAAACGTAATCAAAAAATGTCTTTGTCAAGATGGCATAAATAACTGTTTAAACAGTACTTAAGGACAACCTGTTGTCATTTATCATGAACACACTTGCACAAGGACGCTGATTTATTTATTTATGAACCATCTGTTACTTATGTTTATTGTGAATGTTTTGAATGTGATGAATATTTATAACATTTCTTCATTTAAATATTGTCTTAGCATACTAGTTTAGTCAGGAAATGGCCAAGATAATTCAGATCCCGTAAGTATAACCTGAGGACGATGTATCTTGGTGGGGATGGCCTTCAGTCAATCGACAAGCAGACAATACCGGAACACTATGGGAGTCAAAGTGAGGACTGGTAATTCTTCGAATGAAAAGCTCAAGGGAGCGATTCTAGACCCTTTTACTCGAGTTCTGGAAGAAGGCAGACCTATTTATAGTGACATGTGTGATTTGGTCGTCTAGGTGATTTATTCCGGGTGGTGAATGGCCACAGCCATACTTTAACTTCTGAAAGGACTTTATATTTAGAGAGATCTGAATGTGCTCCAGAGCAGGACTCCAACTCTTGTCGCTTGATTTACGAAACTAAGAACAGACACGGTGTGAGTTACTATTCTTTGCATCAAATGTGTTAATTTGTGAATCATTGAGCTCTGAACTGCTTTGAGCTGGTGAATATTTCGTTTATGGTGAGTACAAAATAGACTTAGATTTCAAATATCTTCAATAACAATTTAGTTTGAGGATTTTGTTACCAAACTTGTAACGCTCTCAATGTAACTTTACTAGGTGTGATAAAAGGTATTTGCTGACTGAATTTTAACTAAATATCGTAGAACCACCTCCAGCTGTTTTAGATGTCATTTCTTCGATAAAAAAAATTCAACATAATTCTCTGTTGTCTAAATCAGTTACATACCTTAAAATAGAACCCTTGTCATTAACTTATTCACTTAACTTTTATTTTGTATTTCTGTGTTTTTATTAACTCTCAATTACAGCCAATGTGTAGACTGTTTGACTGCAGGATCACACCTACAGATTACAATTTGCAGCGAGTTGCTTGTGGGACATGAAAGAAGACGTGTGCGGGTCGATCTTATGACTACATTGAGTTATTCTTTTCACACAGAGCCGTGTACAGCCGAAGTACGTGAAGTGTGAGCACCATAGGCAAAGAGGCAACTGATTTATTCGTATGGGATGCTGATTGGATGAGCAACTACTCATTAGGTACCATCACACATTCCACTTCCTCCAAAAGTGATTCCCATAATTAAGGTTCTTTAATCTCAAATAAACTTTACATTACATACATATTGTATTATCTAATCTCTCTACAAGGAGCAATGACCATGTGATGCTTCTATATATTATGTATTAAATACAAATTTTTGCAAGTCTTATATATTGCATTTATAATGGATGTAAATAGAATACAAGTTGCAGTGAAAACCATTTACAAAGAAAAAGTGAAAAGCTGCATTAAATTTTGGACGACGCTGCCTCCAACAGAAAACAGATTTATTGTTTTCCAATTACACACATCTGTGCTATTGCATCATTACCTGGTTTGTTAATTGACGGTAAAAGGTACATTATAGAATGAGTAAATACACATGTGATAAGAGTAATCCAAGGGACTGTAAACAAAAAACTACCTTAGCTCCACATTTGGTCATTCGTGTGGCTAGTACCTGAGAAATAAATTACATGTTTAGGTATATATCAGCTCAATTTATGTGAAATTATGTAAACAGTTATTAGTTATTCATTATCTATTGATAATTCTATGTACAGTTTTATTGTTGCAGGTTAGTATACTTTTGACATGATTTACATTCTGTCCTGTATGTTGTCATGTCTGGAGAACATTTTTGTTATAAATCGTATTATAAAAAGGAAAATCTCAAGGATACTGATCAAGAAAGTTTAGTGCGCCACTAGATGCCAAGGAGTTGGCCAGGATATTTAGAGAAGATAATCCATCTAGAAACGGCTACCCATAGAGTTATCACTTAAAGGTCAGCCAAGGCGATCGCAGAGGGCAATGGCTTATCGAAAGCCCAGGACTAAGGATCGAGGCCACGCTCATCACTGGAAATATTTGATTAGGAACCCAGTCTATTACACGGAAATCATTATGGCCATATAGAGGCGGAATGTTCCAGGAGAGAAAGATGATGAAAGGTATTGGGTACAACCACACTTGATTGTAAAGGCCCTCAAGAAGGATATTTAAAGGAACAGGAAAAGTTAGTATCAAAGCAGTATCAAAGAAGTTCCCCAGAAGAAACCTTAAATAACCAAGCAGGCCCTATTCCCTCTCTACTCTGCTATATAAATATTAATTAAGGGAAGCCTGTTATCACAACAGAACAATATTGTCGTCGACATCCAGAATGAGCCACTCAGCCTACAACAATATATTTGTAGCCTGAACCTTTGCCAGGATGTGACACTGTTTATATTTGCCTCATATATATGTTAAGATTTTTGATATGACTGTAGTCTTCATCTTCATTTCAATTTTGTATTTACATTTACATATAATTACTTTCATCAGTCTGATTTTTTCAGTTTTCCCATTTTTGATGTTAAGTGGGCCTCTACAAGGGTCGCTATGGACAGATCCAGTGACATGAAGAACCTGTTGTGACTTCTCCATCTTGACCCTAAAACTGAAAAAAAAGGCCTTACCAAGTTTCCAGAGCTTTTGTTGCACTGGAATTGATTTCACATTCATCATAACTCACTATTGCATCCTGCATTATTTTGTATTCACTGTACAGTGACTTTTGCATATATCTGTATGTGATACTGTTACATTTACTGATCAAAAATTTAAAATATGAGATATGGTTTTATAGCTTTCTTTTAATTCTTTAGCTGTTTTCACTTTCTGCTTACCATGCTGTTCCACGATATTTTATAAGTTTGTTGACATTAAAATTGAAATGAAACATGAATATCATGTTCAAGCCATTGTTGTTCACACTAAAATTGCACTGTTATACACTATGTGAATTATGAAATGTCCTTACACTTTTTTGAGTAAATGGTACAGGATAGGTTGATTTCAGTAGTGTATATAGTCCTATTCCCTGATGAGAGACATTGTTATTATTATTCTACAGTTTTTTACACCATTACAAAACCTATCTCGTTATTACATATTGAAACAAGTAATATTTATTTCCACAGAAGAAACCCTTTGGCTGGTTCTATCTGCCATCATTGTGCAGATGAGCAGTTGCTTAAAGTTTCTGTTAATGCCCATTCTATTGAATATTTTAATTACTCTTAAGATTTAACTTGTAAACATTCGATTAAGCAAAATATTTATCATCAAATGGTCCAGTAGTTCCATATGAAACATTTTAACTCTGAATTTTACATACATGATTGTCCCTTATGAAGTGCAGTTTGACTTCTGGTGATTTTGATTAAAAATGCTTATATTTAATTTCATACACACACAATTCCTCCAGTGCCTATCATGAAATTTTAAATAGATAGTCAAATACTTGGAACAAATATCAGTAATTCTTATGGACTGAATTTGCAGCATACTTCAGGAGAAGTAATTTATTAACATATCTGAACTCAAAGTCAGCTATACAGATCAATATGTTTATTTAAATGACTCTCATTTGTGATTAAATATATATAGCCTTATCGAAATTATTGATGATGATTCCAAAAACGTACAATTCAACAACATGTGTCCAACAACCTCTTGCTTAGTATTTTCACAAATTTGAGAGTTCACAGTCTGTCACACGAAGAACAACTAAAATATAATCTTGCTCAGGATTGTAAGTAAGTAACAAAGCTTAAAATAGAGGAAAAATTTATCAGCAAATTACAAATTTCAAAAATTGTGATATAATGTCGGTGTACTTCTACAGAAAATTAAATTTGATGTTAGAAGACAAATACGATAAACAAGAAGTATCTCTATGAGTACGAAGCTGTACTGTTACAAACACAAACACACACACACACACACACACACACACACACACACACACACACACACACACACTGATACACACTAACCTTTAAAACAGATTTTAGTAAATATAGATATTAATAAGTATGGGGCTGATTGAAGTGTAACTTCTTACTGAATGTAGCTACTGGTGCATGAACCAGATTACTTACTGTTTCAGTGACTAACTGAAGTTTATAGCTTCCTTTGTAACACTAAAAAGACAGTGCGCTTACAGAGTTCATTCTTTCCATTGTAATACATTTGCAAAAGAATTTATTTCTTTGTATACAGAGAACAGTTCTATGATAAATACTTTGAATAAATGATCCAGAAAAAATCATTTCTTTCAACCGCATTGTCCACTTTTTGCCCCCACACATAGCTTTTGACAAATATTTTTCCAAGATCCAGGTTGTAGCAACTATATTTATATAGAAGCCCTTTTAGCTTGTGCAATCCTTACTAGTATGTCTAACACCATGCAGATTCTTTCTCTGTGTTAGCAAAGTCCATTCTACTCTCCAAGAACCTCTTGTTTTAAATTAGCATTATGCACTCTGCACAGCAACCACTCGCAGACACTGTTATATTACTCTTCTATTGATTTTCTGCCCTTGAGAAACAAATGCCACATCGAAATAGATCTTTCCTTTCCTCCTCGTCTCTCCAGTAGTAACAGTGAACGACTCTGCCTCACACCTTTCCTGTTTCTGATGAATATAATAGGCGTACACATTGCACACAGATGTTATACATATTCTATGTAGACATTTTCAACAAACCCTTCTTGTACCAATATGAATTCATAGACAGTAACTATTCTGATGAGTATATTTTTTACTTCAATTAAAGGTACTGCAGACGCCTCATCTGTATACAAGGTGAACCACAATTCGAATACAAGTCCCACATCGCGATTCCTTGCGTACTGACGATACAACAATGTCTTTAACAAAATTTAGTACTGCAGATATTTTTCGTAGAAAATGGACTTCAAAAAAGTCAATTGTCAATGCTGTAGTTACATACACTTCATGTAGCTTCGTCTATAGCGTATACCTGTGCCGCTCAATTAGTTGAGAATGTACAGTTCTGCGTTAGAATACTCGGGTGTGAGAATTCGATTCTAGGCTCAGGTACAATTTGTTTTTAATCCAAAGTTGCAAACCAGTTGCAACAAAAGGTGATTTTATTCAACCTTTGACCACTGTTTCGATGGATGTAAGCCCTTCTTCTTCTGAAAGACGTGTAACTAAAATTGCACATTGGGAAAACACCAAATAATGCAGAGATCTGATATTTGTCCACTGAAATATGCTGTCAGCCCACATCACTGTATACATTATTAAATATGCTGGCCCCTATGATAAGGGCTTGTTACCTACGAATAGTCTCTTTTTCTATTAGTGAGTGTGCAGCTCTTAACATTATCTGACATTTTATTTAATTGATTTTCTTTCTGTATTTCAACTATTCTTAATTCACAAGTCCTGTTCAAAGCGGCCAGCATATTTAATAATGTCTACAATGACGGGCGCTGACAGCATATTTTCATTGGTCAAATGTCACATGGCTTCATTATTTAATGTTTTCCCACTGCGAAATTTTAGTAACGTGTATTTCTAAAGAAGATGGGTTTACATCCATCGAAACCATGGTTAAAGGTTGAATGAAACCACCTTTTGTTTCAACTGGTTGGCTGCTTTGGATTGATTTCCTGATTTCCAATTGTTGCTTAAGCAGACTTATTGGTCAGAAAAATTCACATGTCATACTGGTAAGCATATACTTACGCAGTGTGGCTACATGATTTGCGTGGTTGTAGAACTACCTGGGATAACACAAGCAGGGATTAACCAAACAGCACTTTCTTTATATTTTGGGGTAAGAGGCACAACTCCAGAGATGGGGAGCATGGTGACAATGAACCAGAAAGCATAGGGATGTGCAGTGTGTGAAAAACAACAGAGTACACGTTAAACAAAAATACGTCTTTGAAAGTGTAGAGATAAAAACGGTTGTACTCCCTTATCTGTGTTAGTAATAAAGATCTGCACATTTTTTGTGTAAGACTGGCTGTAATAGCTGTAAAACAAAACTCCAGCTACTATTTCACCCAGTCTAAAACTATAAAATAAAAAAGAATTACATTCACAGCCGGAATCGAACTACAGAACTCGCATCTTCGAGCGTAAACTTTTACCCACTGTACTATGCACCACAGTTATACTTACCGAAAAAGACACTTGTCGGACATGTGAATACAGTGCTGCGTAATTGCATTACTTTGACGCCCGAAAATATGATCGGGACGAAAAATTTTTTTTGTGTGTGACCAAATTGCTGAGGTCATCGGTCCCTAAGCCTACACACTACTTAATCTAACGTAAAGTAATTTACGCAATGGACAACACACACACCCATGTCCGAGGGAGGACTCGAACCTCCGACGGGGTGGGGGGGGGGGGGGGAGGGGGAACCCCGCGGACCGTGACAAGACGCATCTACCCCGTGCGTCTGCTAAGTTTTTTCACAGATATTTTTGGACTGTTAGAATGCCAGAAACCGCGTAGTGGCACCAAAGTGTTTGACCTTTTGTTTACAGTATATAATATCTAACGATAGGACGATGGTTATACTTCATAAAAGCCTGTGATAAGGGTAATCATTTCTTAAAAGAAAACTGATTCCACACGTGACAGAGAAACAAAAATTTTCAAACTACAGAATGTTGCCACACTGTATTTCACACAACGGAGCGTGCATTTTCAATAAAATTGCCGGAATGATAGCTGGAGACACAGGACTAGTAATTTAGAACAGAAATGACTGGAAGGTAAGTAATAGTAAGAAATGCCCACCCGGTTAGCCGCGTGGTCTAACGTACTGCTTTCCGGGCGGGAAGAAGCGCCTGCTCCCCGGCACGAATCCGCCCGGCGGATTTGTGTCGAGGTCCGGTGTGCCGGCCAGCCTGTGGATGGTCTTTGAGGTGGGTTTCCATCTGGCTCGACGAATGCGGGCTGGTTCCCCATATTCCGCATCTGTTACACAATGTCGGCGATTGCTGCGCAAACACTTTCTCCACGTGCGCGTACGCCATAATTACTCTACTACGCAAACATTGGGGTTACACTTGTCTGGTGTGAGACGTTCCGGGGGATTACACTGGGGCCCGAACCGCACAATAACCCTGGGTTCGGTGTGGGGCGGTGGCTGGGTGAGTGGACTGCTGTAGCCTCTTGTGGGGTTGTGAACCACTGAGGACCTGAGGACTACGGACAGGGACGAAGCTTCTCCGTCGTTTCTAGGTCCCCGGTTCCATACAGTACAATAGTAACAAATACAATGATGCAGGGGAAACAAAATGCCTTCCATGTAACGTATAGTAACTGCTATATATCGCATCGCTGATGTGGAAGTTGGCTATCTGCTAGTCTTCAAAGCCAGAATAATGACTGTCTCTTGGTACGTATAAACTGCACACAATATTTGTAGTGTTAACGAAAACTTAAAAGATGGAACTAATAAAGAGAGCTTATGACAGCTAGTAATTTTTTGGAAAGAAGCTAACGAAACACTATAATCAAGTTATCCCTTTACTAAATACTTAATAACTATATGTCATTCGCAATAATGTTAATAGGTAATTAATAACAAATGCAGTCATTGCAGAGCTGCGTTATACAGTAACTGCTACATTGGAGCCTTCTTGTAAGTGAGTCTCGCATGTTTTGACATTCTAACATGGCTGTCTGGTACGCTGGCATGCACTTTGACGTTAGTAGGTTACTTAACCGTTGTGGACAAAGGGAGGAATTTTCGTCTGCAAATAGTCTGGTCTTCTCAAAGGTGGTATTTCTGCATTTTTTTCACCACAGGCATTTACACACACAAACACCCACCCACCCACCCACCCACACACCCACCCACCCACACACACACACACACACACACACACACACACACACACACACAGTAAGGGATACAAACAAACTAGGTACACTATGCGACAAAAGTATCCGGACACCTGGCTGAAAATGGCTTACAAGTTCGTGGCGCCCTCCATCGATAATGCTGGAATTCAGTATGGTGTTGGCCCAACCTTAACCTTGATGGCAGTTGCCATACTCTCAGGCATACGTTCAGTCAGGTGCTGGAAGGTTTCTTGGGGAGTGGCAGCCAATTCTTCACGGAGTGCTGCTCTGAGGAGAGGTATCGATGTTGGTCGGTGAGGCATGGCACGAAGTCGGCGTTCCAAAACATCCCAAAAGTATCTATAGGATTCAGGTCAGGACTCTGTGCACGCCAGTCCATTACAGGGATCTTATTGTCGTGTAACCACTCCGCCACAGGCCGTGCATTACGAACAGGTGATCGATCGTGTTGAAAGATGCAATCGCCATCCCCGAATTGCTCTTCAGCAGTGGGAAGCAAGAAGGTGCTTAAAATATCAGTGTAGGCCTGTGCTGTGATAGTGCCCCCTCCATGAAAAACACGACCACACCATAACACCACCGCCACCGAATTGTGTTGTTGGCAGTACATACGCTGGCAGATGACGTTCACCGGGCATTCGCCATACCCACACCCTGCCATCGGATCGCCACATGGTGTACTGTGACTCGTCAGTCCACACCAGTGTGCGATATGCAGGGGGTTTTAATTTATGCATCCCAACCTGGGATGTTTATTTCCCACGCACTGGAGTAAAACTTTACATATAATTTAAGTTTGTGGAGCCGAACACTGAAAGTTTTTAATACAGTCGTACTATTAATACTATTAATATGTTTGCTTATTAATTTTGAAAAAGTGATATGTAGTAGGTAAGTATTTCAAAACATTTAGAACTAAACGGCAAGACGACGCACGCCACATTTCCGTAGCATGCCACAATGTTGCCAGACGTCGCCCCAGCGTAAACGAGGCTTTAGAGCCAGGTCTGTATTGTATGGTGGATGTGATGTGTTGCGTACGAAACTAAAACCTGCAATCAGATCCAAACGACGTGGAAAACTGTGAAGAGGTGTCATCCTGCAGCAAGATAACGCTCGCCCCCATTCTGCCAAACGGACAGCCGACGCAATACAGGAGTTGAGATTCCAGGTGCTGGAACATCCACCATACAGTCCAGACCGGGCTCCAAGTGATTTTCACATGTTTGGACCCTTAACGGAAGCACTACAGAGAAGAAGATTTGAAAGTGATGAAGACGTCACTGCTGCGGTGCAAAATTGGTTACAGATGCAACCGATAAACGTATTTACTGATGGAATAAAAAAAAACTCGTAAAACGTCGGGAAAACTGCGTTGAAGTCCAGGGAGGTTACGTAGAAAAATAACGCATGTTTCAGTTTTCTATCATCAGAATAAGTACAGCTTTTCTCAAATGTGCCTTTACTTTTTGAATTCCCCTTGTATATCTGTATGTAGATCATTTTGTAAATAAGCTTTACCTATAATGTACTTTTAAAGATATAACAAGGGATGGCTTTTCTGATAGTGCTTACGCGTGAATAGTGAGCTTCGGCATTAACATCTATTTATTATTATTATTATTATTAGTCGTAAAGCTCCCAACATGGAAGACGCTAAGTAAAGATGGTTCACTTCTGGGGCTTCTTATTCTTCTTGTTTGCCCACCAGGTCTTCATTCTTTGCGAGAATTCAGCTTTTCTTTATTCGCTCCATTTTGTTCCAGTTCTCGGCGCTTTTGTCTCTGGTTTGACCTCCCATTTGTCAACTTTAAGTTTGAAATTGTTTCTTTTGTTCATGTCTTCAGTAGTAATGTTGGCTAATTCCAGATCTTTCTTTACATTTTTGATCCATTCTCCTCCATTAACAAGGAATGCTACGTATCTTACTATTTTTTTTGTAAGTCTGTGATCGGGAAGTCTCATTATGTGGCCATAGAATTTTAGACGCCTCTTCCTCATGTCTATCTCTATGTTAGAATATTCTTCAATTTTAGAATTTTTCTGTAATCTATACCCCTCTTTGGTCCATCTTGGTCCCAGAATTTTCCTAATGATTTTCCTTTCCTCTTTCTTCAGGTTTTCCATATCTGTTTTCCTTTTAAGTGTCAAGGTTTCGCTGGCATATAGCATTATTGGTTTTATTACCGACTTATAATGTTTAATTTTTGTATTTATAGATAGACATTTTTTATTGTAAATGTTTTGGACCAGCCCTAGACCCCTACGAGCTTTTAATATTCTTTCTTGTTGTGAGTATTTTTCAGAAATTATCTCTCCTAAATATTTAAAGTATGGTACCCTCTTAATTTCTCCATATTTGGTTTGTAACTTAGAAATTTCTAGATTTGTTGTTGTAAACACCGTTTTCTCAAAAGATATTTGTAGGCCAACTTTTCCTGCACACTCTTTTAAGGTTTCTATCTGTTTGACTGCCATTTCACTAGAATCTGCCATTATTGCAAGATCGTCTGCGTAGGCTAAGTAGGGGATTTGTAGGTCATCTTTTTTGGTTCCCAGTGATATTGGTTTCCAGTACTTTTCTTTTTTGAGTTCTTTTTCCCATTCTGCCATGACTCTATCCAGAACTAAGTTAAATAACAGAGGTGATAATCCATCACCTTGTCTAACCCCAGTTTTTATCTCAAATGATTTTGAAAGTTTTCCCATGAATTTCACTTTGCATTTTGTATTTGTTAATGTCTGCTCTATGATGTTCCGTGTCTTCTTATCCAGTCCTTGTTCTTCAAGAATTTTAAATAGTGTGGGTCTGTGAATTGAATCATATGCTTTTTAAAGTCGACAAAGACATATACTGTAGGCTTCCTTCGCATTTGTCTCATCCTTGTAATCAATTTCAAGTTTAAAATTTGTTCTGGACATGATCTGTTTGGTCTGAAACCAGCTTGGAAATCTGAGATTTTGGGTTCTAGCAGTTTTTGTGTTCTTTCAAGAAGACAAGCTGATAATACCTTGTATGTGACGGCAAGTAAGGAGATTCCTCTATAGTTGTTCACATCCGATTTATCCCCTTTTTTATGTAACGGATGTATTAGGGCACATTTCCAATCTTCTGGTATTTCTTTATCTATTTATAAATAACTGTTTAACCATGGGTAACGCCACGGTCCAAGCTAGTAACATATGTAATTATACAAACCCCCTAAGACATCCTCCCCCCCCCCCCCCCCGTCCACTGGTAAAAGCACAAATCGAACAGTGGTCCACACAACGTTTATCCACTGTTCATTCGTCCAATGTTTACGCTCCTTACAACAAGAGAGGCATCGTTTGGCATTTACCGGCGTGACGTGTGGCTTATGAGCAGCCGCTCAACCATGAAATGCAAGTTATCTCACCTCCCGCCTAACTGTCATAGTACTTGCTGTGGATCCCGATGCATTTTGGAATTGCTGTGTAATGGTCTGCATAGATGTCTGCCTATTACACATTACGACCCTCTTCAACTGTCGGCAGTGTCTGACAATCAACAGACGAGGTCGGCCTGTACGCTTTTGTACTGTACGTCACCTTTCGCGTTTCCACTTCCACTTCACTCTCACATCGGAAACAGTGGACCTAGGGACGTTTAGGAGTGGGGAAATCTCGCGTACCGACGTATGACACATGTGACACCCAATCACCTAACCACGTTCGAAGTCCATGAGTTCCCGGAGCACCCTATTCTGCTATCTCACGATGTGTAAGGACTACTGAGGTCGCTGATATGTAGCTGGCAGTAGGTGGCAGCACAATGCACCTAATACGAAAAACGTATGTTTTTGGGGGCGTCCGGATACTTTTGATCACATAGTGTACATCTAAGACAAGTAGAGAATGGAAGCTTCTGTTGTGAAAAAGAAAATTGCTTAGATGAGTAGATCGAGATACTGATCAAAATTGGGGAAAAAGAAAACTAATGGCGTAACTCGACTATGGAAATGAGCGTTTGGCGTCATTGGCCGGGAGGCCCCTTGCGGGGCAGGTCCGGCCGCCTTGGTGCAGGTCTTATTACATTCGACGCCACACTGGGCGACCTGCGGGCCGGATGAGGATGAAATGATGATGAAGACAGCACAACACCGAGTCCCGGAGCGGAGAAAATCCCTGACCCAGACGGGGATCGATCCCTTTAAGAAGCGGTAAGTGAATACGATACATCCTGTGACAACTAGGAATCGTCAGTTTGGTAGTTGAAGCAACGTCGAAGTAAACTTTGTATACGGAGACCATGGGGTGAAGACAGCAGGCAAGTTCAAACGGATGTAGGTTGTACTAGTAGGGAGAGTCGGGCACATTTTCCATAGCGGCAAGTTTTGAAATGAGCCGTCACATAACGCTAGTGGGTGAACTGGCCGAAGCAGCACCACAGTACATCTACATCTACATTTATACTCCGCAAGCCACCCAACGGTGTGTGGCGGAGGGCACTTTACGTGCCACTGTCATTACCTCCCTTTCCTGTTCCAGTCGCGTATGGTTCGCGGGAAGAACGACTGCCGGAAAGCCTCCGTGCGCGCTCGAATCACTCTAATTTTACATTCGTGATTTTTTCTTTTTTTTTCATTTATTGAATTTCAATTCCCCCCGAAGGGGGCGGGCTGGCAGCAGCTTAGTATGCCGCTCTTCAGCCGACAGATTTTGTGACAACAAGAGAACAAATAATAAAAAAACAGGCGATAAAATCGGAGACTTAGAGAGTAACAAGGCGAAAAGAAATCGTAGAACTTAAAACAACAACACAGGGATGATGATGCTAATAAAAATACATACGAAGCAGACAGGGAAAACAATAGACAATTAAAAAAACACGGCGACAGTCTGGATTCTGTTCGCAAAGGACATAAAATTCACACCTAGCGACAGCATGGTTTCTGTTCGCAACACGAGAAAGACAAACAACACTGAATAGTCACTGGAACACTGCACGAAAAAGTTGGCAAATGTGACACCACAGTCGAGAGCAGGTGGGGGGAAACGGGACAGAAGATGGGAAAACAAAAAAGGGGGGAAAGGAGAGTAAAAGCGAAGGGGGGGAGCCGGGAAAGGAGCTGAAGGAGGATGAGGACCCATAAGAGGGGCGGGGGCAGGCGCGACAGGGAGTGGGGTAGGCAGAGGAGGGGAATACAAAAGGACTGGGGGGGAGAAGGGAGGTAGGGAGAGGTTTAGTGGGGAGAAAACAGGACGGAAGGGGGGGGGGAAGAGGGAGCCCAGGGAAAGAACACAGGAAAGGAGACGGGGTGAGGATCGGAGTTGATAGGAGGGAAAATGGAGGGAGAGAGGGCATCATCGGGAGGGGGAGTTGAGGGAAGCCACCTTGGGAAAGGAGATGGAGGGTGTAGAGATGGAGGGTAGGGGGGACACAACGGTGAAGACGTGGCAGGGGGCGGGGATGGGAGAGGAGAGGAGCAACCAGGGGGTGAGGGGGTTCAAGACGGCGAGAGGTGTAGAGGATGCGGATGTGTGCTTGGGATTTTCTCGGCCTGTCATACATACAGCGCCTTATGTTACGCATACAGCGAGAGTGCAAGGATTGGCCACATTGTTTTCTGTGACAAATATTACCCGTATTTCCTTACAGCTTACTCCTATTTTCCTCAGAATTTCGAACATCTTGTTCCATTTAATATTGTCGTACACTTTTGTTCTGGTTACGATGCCACGTTTTACTAACCGTGTATATAAGAAGAGGAAGAACGTAGGGAAAAGAAAATTAACACGAATACCAAGTTGCGATACTACAATGAATAAGAGCGCGGAACATCGTCTCTTTGCTGTTTACCGTTTCGAATTAGTTCAGTGTTGCGCCTGTTGTTGGTAGTATTATACTTCTTGTGTAAAGCGGGTAATATGCAGTATGTACAAGAATCAGGAGGGAACAATAAAACCAATTTTTCATGACTTAGCACAGCCAGGATTGTTACACAAATGTCTACACGGAAAGACGCAGAATCCTAATGAGAGCGTAAACAATTTGATTTGGAAAGCGATTGGCCGGCCGAAGTGGCCGTGCGGTTAAAGGCGCTGCAGTCTGGAACCGCAAGACCGCTACGGTCGCAGGTTCGAATCCTGCCTCGGGCATGGATGTTTGTGATGTCCTTAGGTTAGTTAGGTTTAACCAGTTCTAAGTTCTAGGGGACTAATGACCTCAGCAGTTGAGTCCCATAGTGCTCAGAGCCATTTTTTTTGGAAAGCGATTGCTAAAAGGGTGTTTGTAAGCATAAAAACACTGCACTTTGGCATTTATGATGCAATAGCAACCTACAACCAAGGGAACAGTGTGAAGTGTGAAGTTCTGAAGGCATTAGGATTTACAGCTGGGGTGAACACTGTACGAGCACTAAGAAATATTGACAGAGAAAGGATAACAGGAGCAGAAAGAAGAGAAAGGCACATGAAGTATGATGGAACAACAGGCCAGAAAAGAAGACAGAAGAGGAAGCTTTTGGAGGATGAAGAAGAAGGCCCTGATAATCCATCCTATAGTGCAGGAATGTATTGAGAAACTTTGATAGCCGTTTCCCGTAAATTAGAATTTTTCGAATATAAGGAACATTTTCTCAAAATCCACTCAAGCTAGAGAGATGAAATTTTTATACAGCACTCCTAGTGGTCAAACTTACATTGTAACACAGCCATTTGGCAATATGTTCAGTAGTTTCATTTCAGTTTAATTGTAAAGCAATTATTTGTAAAAAAATTTGGGTCATTAATAAAAAAATAATTGGAAGGAAACTAGAAAAGATACTCCAAAATCCCTCTGTCATAACTGCAATACTAAACCACTCTATATGTAAAAAAAAAAAAAAATCAAATTTTTCTATTTGGTAGTGTATTCATAAATGTTACTCAAACTTAGTGATTTTAACATGGGCAGCATAGGCACCTCCGGCTCCCCTTCATAGACCAGCAACACTGCGTGAAATAACCGGTGAAATTGATGTGGGAAGTACGACGAACGTATCCGATTGGACAGTGTGGAGTGGGCTATGGCAGAAGATGAACGACGGGAGTGCCTTTGCTAACAGCACGACATCGCCTGCAGCGCCCCTTCTGGGCTCGTAATCATATCGGTCGCACCCTAGAAGACTGGAAAACAGTGAGCAGTGAGATGAGTCCAGATTTCAGTTGGTAAGCGCTGATGGTGGGGTTCGATTGTGGCACAGATCCCACGAAACCAAGACCCAAGTCATTAACAAGGCACTGTGCTGCCTGGTGATGGCTTCATCATGGTGTGGGCTGTGTTTACACGGAATGGAGTGGATTCTCTGGTCCAACTGAACCACACATTGGCTGAAATGGTTATGTTGGGCTACTAGGAGACCATTTTCAGCCATTCATGGACTTCGTGTCCCAAAACAATGATGAAATTTTCATTTTCTAGATAACAATTCGCCATGTCACCAGGCCACAATTATTCGCAATTGGTTTGAAGAACATTCTGGACAATCCGGGCGAATGATTTCGCCGCCGAGATCGCCCCACATGAATCCCATCGAACATTTGTGGAAATTAATCGAAAGGGTAGTTCGTATGCAAAATCTTCCACCGGCAACAGTTTCACAATTATGGACGGCTATAGAGGGAGCATGGCTCAATATTTCTGCAGGGGACCCCCAATGACTTGTTGAGTCCACGCCACGTCGATTTGCTGCACTACGTGGGGCTAAAGAGGCCTGACACGATAATAGCAGGTATCTCGTGCCTTTTGTCACCTCTGAAGTTAGTACACAACCAGCATTCACCTGTGACCCTGATTCCAACACACTTCATATAAAAAAGCACTCCGTCTTCAGGCCACAAGTGGCCCATCAGTACCATCCGACCGCCGTGTCATCCTCAGCTGAGGATGCGGATAGGAGGGGCGTGTGGTCAGCACACCGCTCTCCCGGTCGTTATGATGGTATTCTTGGCCGGAGCCGCTACTATTCGGTCGAGAAGCTCCTCAATTGGCATCACGAGGCTGAGTGCACCCCGAAAAAAGGCAACAGCGCATGGGGGCCTGGATGGTCCCCCATCCAAGTTCCAAACACGCCCGACAGCGCTTAACTTCGGTGATCTGATGGGAACCGGTGTATCCACTGCGGCAAGGAACACACTTCATATAGTAAAAAGAAATAGTAAACAGAGTGATGCTGTTCTACTCTTCATAGTCAACATTCGCGCAATGGACTAATTGGTCACGACCACATGGATACCAAAACTTGTAATGGACAACATGCTGAATAAAATCTCTCGACGTAAGATTGTAATATTCAGACGAAATGTCTCT
Source organism: Schistocerca piceifrons (assembly GCF_021461385.2). Taxonomy (NCBI): domain Eukaryota; kingdom Metazoa; phylum Arthropoda; class Insecta; order Orthoptera; family Acrididae; genus Schistocerca; species Schistocerca piceifrons. The sequence goes on along the minus strand of NC_060147.1, from coordinate 79,970,547 downwards.
TATAATAAAGATAAGAATCAGAGCTGCAAACAGAGGGGGACCGTGATTAACAAATGTGCAGCATTTCATTAGAGTAGGTGAAAAAACATGACGAAGATAGGTGTGCATTATTCGCACATGGCAAGATACATTCTCAAAACACTTTCAACTGAATGCACAAGTGTTCATCAGATGTCGCGCATGGTTCGTGAAGAACAGAGAGTAGAACTGCTAAGTAATATAGAATGACTAACCAAAATTAACGAAAACTATTTTTATTTCAGTTGAGCACTCAGAAACTGTTCAATTAACAACAGGAATTCTCAGATAAAAAGAAGAAGAAACACCATATAAACTCATATGCACGCTTTCCATCAATGCGCTGGTTTCCCATGGTTAAAATAAAAATATAAAATTCTGGTTCGAGTAGGTAAAGCTTACGCTATTAGGTAAAACAACATTCATATTTCCTAAAATGTACATCAAATTTATCCTCATTAATTGCTATGATTTCAAACAAAGCACTTTGGTCTGTCTAACCATCAATGGTATGCAAACCCATGATTACTAATATGCTCACTTATGGGCAGTAAAACAATGAAAGACTTTCAATCGGCGGGAAATAAACAAACTAGGTTGAACCTGACTAATATGTGAAGCCCACATGGGTGTGGAAGAACGTCACACACAAGTTTTAACTATCAATTTTAACCTTAACTGCCGAGGTGACGTTTCTCTAACGTATAGTGTAAGTGTGACCTCTGGGACGCCAACACTTAAACTGCGATTAGGGGATAAATCATTTGAATTTTTTTATTTAAGTTCTATAGCATTAATTTTTGTGATTATTTCAGTACCTTTCCATTCCAGTACCTTTCCATTTCATAAAAAGCGTTAAGGAACTGTTTTTAAATCTATAACCTAGATGTAAAACCATAAGCTGTGTAAAAATGGACAAATCATGTACTATTTCAGGACAACCACTGAAGATGCCTTGTACAAAAGGCGAAACGCGTCTGGGTGCATAAATAAAAAGAAAAATTTCGATGTGCTGCATGCAAAAAAGGCATTTTCTATGAAACAACTGCAATTTATTTCAGTTTTGTTTAAATATTCCACGTTGATTTTATTGCACTTAATAAAACCTGCAGCATGTTACTTTTTATCACACAGAATCACATACTTTAGTGTGGTTTTTTAAACAGTACATATAAAGAAACTATAAATGGACTGCACTTTTCGTTCTGAAAAATGATTGTACCTCTGTAGCAGGTAAATTTTCACATAAAATTAAATTCCAGGCTTTAAACTTGCACATAAAAACTGCAGTTGCACACGGGAGGACAAATAACAAAGTCTGAGACACTCACTATCACTATTGCGACATACACTCCTGGAAATTGAAATAAGAACACCGTGAATTCATTGTCCCAGGAAGGGGAAACTTTATTGACACATTCCTGGGGTCAGATACATCACATGATCACACTGACAGAACCACAGGCACATAGACACAGGCAACAGAGCATGCACAATGTCGGCACTAGTACAGTGTATATCCACCTTTCGCAGCAATGCAGGCTGCTATTCTCCCATGGAGACGATCGTAGAGATGCTGGATGTAGTCCTGTGGAACGGCTTGCCATGCCATTTCCACCTGGCGCCTCAGTTGGACCAGCGTTCGTGCTGGACGTGCAGACCGCGTGAGACGACGCTTCATCCAGTCCCAAACATGCTCAATGGGGGACAGATCCGGAGATCTTGCTGGCCAGGGTAGTTGACTTACACCTTCTAGAGCACGTTGGGTGGCACGGGATACATGCGGACGTGCATTGTCCTGTTGGAACAGCAAGTTCCCTTGCTGGTCTAGGAATGGTAGAACGATGGGTTCGATGACGGTTTGGATGTACCGTGCACTATTCAGTGTCCCCTCGACGATCACCAGTGGTGTACGGCCAGTGTAGGAGATCGCTCCCCACACCATGATGCCGGGTGTTGGCCCTGTGTGCCTCGGTCGTATGCAGTCCTGATTGTGGCGCTCACCTGTACGGCGCCAAACACGCATACGACCATCATTGGCACCAAGGCAGAAGCGACTCTCATCGCTGAAGACGACACGTCTTCATTCGTCCCTCCACTCACGCCTGTCGCGACACCACTGGAGGCGGGCTGCACGATGTTGGGGCGTGAGCGGAAGACGGCCTAACGCTGTGCGGGACCGTAGCCCAGCTTCATGGAGATGGTCCTCGCCGATACCCCAGGAGCAACAGTGTCCCTAATTTGCTGGGAAGTGGCGGTGCGGTCCCCTACGGCACTGCGTAGGATCCTACGGTCTTGGCGTGCATCCGTGCGTCGCTGCGGTCCGGTCCCAGGTCGACGGGCACGTGCACCTTCCGCCGACCACTGGCGACAACATCGATGTACTGTGGACACCTCACGCCCCACGTGTTGAGCAATTCGGCGGTACGTCCACCCGGCCTCCCGCATGCCCACTATACGCCCTCGATCAAAGTCCGTCAACTGCACATACGGTTCACGTCCACGCTGTCGCGGCATGCTACCAGTGTTAAAGACTGCGATGGAGCTCCGTATGCCACGGCAAACTGGCTGACACTGACGGCGGCGGTGCACAAATGCTGCGCAGCTAGCGCCATTCGACGGCCAACACCGCGGTTCCTGGTGTGTTCGCTGTGCCGTGCGTGTGATCATTGCTTGTACAGCCCTCTCGCAGTGTCCGGAGCAAGTATGGTGGGTCTGACACACCGGTGTCAATGTGTTCTTTTTTCCATTTCCAGGAGTGTATATTTTCCCTTACCACCACTCACAACATACTTCATGTTAATCCTCTAAGTATTGTATTGAAGAAACAGGTAGGTGCTCTACAACATTAACCCGATGTTTTTCCTCTGTATCGTACGCTTGTTCACCAGCAGAACTGTGGTCACTGGCTATTGCAAAGTCGTCTTTTTCGTCTGTTTCTTGATGTAAATCACTGACATGTTCTTCAATTGATCGACTGCTACCTTCATCAAATTTAGGATCGTCGGGCTTGCATATACCTGCCAACACATTTTGTGCTGTACTAAGAAAACAGGTATACAGTCACGAGGCGCGGTCTAGGGGACCCCAACACGTGTCAACAAAACATGTCAGCAATAAAGAAGGAATGCGACAATGCAACTGACAATAAAATATTACAGAGTTAGCGATTTAAGGAGGATAGGTCGAGTATAAAGGCACTGCGCCAAAAATTACCTTGTAGAGCGAGTTCGAAAATTCTGGAGCGATATGAGAAACCAGACATCGTGAATTAAAAGTTAAATTAGTACGCAGAATTGATTGCGACAACTAAAATGAAAGGAGTTCTCGCTCCTAAGTGTGCAAGCGTAGTATCAGCCACGTACTGCAACGTCGACAGTGATGACAACGATCACAGGCAGTGGCCCGGCCACCAATATCTCCATCGGCAGTCAGTTCGCCGCTTAAAGACGCTGCCCTTCAAGGGCGGCAGAAGCCAGTCTGGCGCAGAGGTTATCTCAGAACTCACACACACTCTGCAAAGGGCATGGGCTTTACAGCGAGTTGATCTCTGTGGCCCGCACCACCTGTCTCTGAGCAGTCACAGACCACTACACAATTACAGACTAAAATTACAGGCTAAAATGCGAGGGCGGATTTGAAACTGAGTACGTGAGTTTTTAACCCATGGTAGAACCCTTTCATTACCTCCGACGTGTTGAAACGAAAATGCGCCTGATATGTTCGGCTCTCTCGATAGCAAGGCATATCTCAGCAATTTCGTTCTCCAAAACTGGTAGTTGCCTAACACACTAGTCACATTATGAATATTGATAATTTATCAATATCCACAATGAACTAATCACAAAAGAAAATTCGAAGCTCAGTCGTAGTGAATTTCAAACAGTATTACAAGGCATCTAAACGGTAATAAAACAAACAGCATAATATGTGTTGCATCTATGAATTGTGTTGAAAAAAGAATTAACTGTGACATAGTGTCAGATTTCAACATAAAAAATCTAGTAGTGTAAGTCAAATCATGAGAATACGTGAGAAAATATAAATTTAAAACAATAGTAAAGCAAAACATGTGAACGATAAATTAACAGTATATTACGCATCCATGGACAGATATGAGTATGAAATATATTAAATAACGAATTAACTCTTTTTTTAGTGTCAGATGTTGAAAGAAAATGTAGTGGTGTGATTCAAATCATGACAACTTGTGATCAATATCGTATTAAAAACAGTGGTGGAATAACACACAAATGATAATCAAATTGTGGAGTGTTTATTCACCAGCCAATGTGAGTATGAAATATACTGAACAAAGAATTAACTGATATGTGTCATATGCTGACTTTAAAAAAGAGATGGTGTGATTGGTATCATGACAATATGTGAGAAATGGAGTCGGTCTTACAGTTATGGCAAAGAGGAATAGACTCTTAGGTAAAGTTTATGGGGGGGGGGGGGGGGGCTTAGATCTGTCACCAGTAAAAATTTTATGCACTGAGTGATGAGCGTGTCAAATGTTTTTAAGGCAATTTCTACAAAGTCTGCAACAGCTGACCGAGGGTGAAATTGGAAGTGTATGAGCATCTGGACCAGATCACACACTTATGATGCACCACATAACGTATATCAGATTTGTATCTGTAGTCTTGAGTACCACAGTATGGATGTTGTCTATGAGTGTGCACACCGAGATACATTAGGTACACACACCACAAATGGGTAGTCACACTTACAAATGTATGAAACTCTATTAAATGTATTTAATTTATGACAAAATGAATGAGCTGTTACATATCAAACTTCATGTTAGGGAAAACTCAAATTTTGTAGTTCATTATCTCAGTTTTTACCACAGTTTTTAACATATTTTGTAAATTCTAGAGTTTTGCGTTAGGAGTTTGTGTTTAATAAGCATACCAAGTTTGAAAGTAATAGAATATTTATTTTGGATGTTACGTGTACCTAAGTACAGAAATTTATGTTTTGCAGAAAATGACTGCTAAAGATTCTGCTTGTATTTGGCATTCTGTTAGAGCTGTCCAGCACCATAAACAGGGTTTTTAATTTTCTAATTCAGTTTTCTTGGTTTTACATTCCTATGATGCATTCTTATTGATTTTATCACATTCAAAAATGATTTATCTGCTTTCACTACACGCTCTCTGTCTTAACACATACAAAGCTCTGATGCTCTTCACTCCAGGCATATTTCCCATCTTCGCTAAAACATATTTCCTGCTTTACACCATTAGCAAGTGCATTTGTTCGCACAAAAATGTTTATGGCAATCTTTCCCACATACATTGGTTAAAACTTTCATCTGAGTTTTTGGTACCACCATGAAGATATTTCTTCAATAAGTTTTCATTTGCAAGGTCCCTGAATATAGGTTTAATAGCTTCCTCCAGCCGGCCGCTGTAGCCGAGAGGTTCTAGGCACTTCACTCCGGAACCACGCTGCTGCTACAGTCACAAGTTCGAATCCTGCTTGGGGCATGGATGTGTGTGACGTCCTTAGGTAAGTTAGGTTTAAGTAGCTTTAAGTCTAGGGGACTGATGACCTCAGATGTTAAGTCCCATAGTGCTTAGAGCCATTTGAACCATTTTGATAGCTTCCATCACAGCTGTTGCTAGAGAATTCCTGTGATGATATTCTTCACTTATGACAGAAGAATGCTATGTAAAGGTGTGTGGCGCTACATCTTGGTACACCTAAGACTAAGTAACGTACCTTATAATCTCTCAGATACAAAATGGTTCAAATGGCTCTGAGTACTATGGGACTTAATTTCTGAGGTCATCAGTCCCCTAGAACTTAGAACTACTTAAACCTAACTAACTTAACGACATCACACATATCCATGCCCGAGGCAGGATTCGAACCTGCGACCGTAGTGGTCGTGCGGTTCCAGACTGAAGCGCCTAGAACCGCTCGGCCACCTCGACCGGCTTCTCAAATACAGTATATATATTTTTTATACATCAAACTATTCAGGAAGATGTTCGCTACAAAATAGGCATATTTTTGAAAAATAGTTTTTTTTAAGCTTTTGACAACCTACCCCCCTTAAATAAGCATTTGTTAAAAAAACTTAAACTACATATATCACAAATTGTACAGAAATATATTCCTCCAAATCTACCGTTACACACGGAGGTGCTATGCTACCTAACTCCTTAAAACGATAAGGAGAATGACCTTCAACGCATTCATTGCCTGTCTAACTTAGCTGGCTGTATGCTGGCAACATTCCTCACACTGAAATTTGTCAATAATGAAGCTATTTTATTATTATCATTCGGGACTTGGCCAACTTAGGACAACATGAAACAGATGAGTTAAGGCATCGTATTCTTTTCTTTACTTATTTTTTTACATTCTTGCTTTTTGTTGTTCTCTTCTTTCTTCCGTCCACAGTCCACATCCCTTCTTTTTGTTTTTATCTAGAAACCCTTGACTACTGTCTATGTCTTTCTCTGTTACCCCCAACCCCAGCAGATGTTTTTTAATTTCTATAAACGACGAAATTTATGCTTTTGGGTTTTCGACAACGAAGTTTTTTTGTCAGCCTCTAGTTATCCTTTATTTTTAAGTGTTGGTAAAATTTAATCTTTCACTTTCTCGTTGTGTGTATTATGTTCTCAGTCTTTTATAGAGATCCTTTAAGGATTCCGTTTTTGCGATTGAGGTGCGTTAATCAAAGTAATAGATTATGACCGGGAGGCCTTTTCGGGCAGTTTGGTCTCACCCTGTTGTTGTTACTCATTTGGCACCGCCCAGGAGGCACGTGTGACTTACTGTATGTCACAGAATAGCAGACCATCAGCGTCTGAAGTCAAGAAAACAACCTTGGCGAACGACATCTTGAAGCCTCCGACTTTAACGTCAGAAGTCAGTGGGAAGAATCGTCAGTGTTCAAGGGCTATCTGGTTGAAAAGCCTTCCATTCGAGTTCCAGGTTTCATACTCCCCGGACGCCATCGGAGAACCATCAACCGCATCCGAACAGGACACGGGAACTGCGGATATCTGAAGGACAAATGAGGCTGGGCAACGTCTCCAGATTGTGACTGTGGAGCTGCCCTGCAAACAATTAATCGCATTGTTGGTGAATGCCCGAAACGAGCTTTTTGGAGGGTCAATAAATGACACCCACCATATCACCTGAAGGGCAGAACTGGATTAACCGATTGGACTTAGAAATCTAAGAACTTGTGTAATGTGTAGATAATTCTGCATAATACACTAGGTTGGCGCCGGTGGCGACACCTACAACGTGCTGACATGAGGAAAGTTTCCAACCGATTTCTCATACACAAAAAGCAGTTTAACGGCGTTGCCTGGTGAAACGTTGTTGTGATACCTGGTGTAAGGAGGAGAAATGCGTACCATCACGTTTCCGACTTTGATAAAGGTCGGATTGTAGCCTATCCCGAATGCGGTTGATGGTCTCGCGACATTGCTGCTCGCGTTGTTCGAGATCCAATGACTGTTAGCAGAATATGGAATCGCTGGGTTCAGGAGGGTAATACGGTACGCCGTGCTGGATCCCAACGGCCTCGTATCACTAGCAGTCGAAATGACAGGCATCTTATCCGCATGGCTGTAACGGATCGTGCAGCCACGTCTCGATCCCTGAGTCAACAGATGGGTGCATTTGCAAGACAACAACCATCTGCACGAACAGTTCGACGACGTTTGCAGCAGCACGGACTATCAGCTCGGAGACCATGGTTGCGGCTACCCTTGACGCTGCATCACAGTCAGGAGCGCCTGCGATGGTGTACTCAATGACGAACCTGGGTGCACGAATGGCAAAACGTCATTTTTCCGGATGAATCCAGTTTCTGTTTACAGCATCATGATGGTCGCATCCGTGTTTGGTGACATCGCGGTGAACGCACATTGGAAGCGTGTATTCGTCATCGCCATATTGGCGTATCAACCGGCGTGATGGTATGGGGTGCCATTGGTTACACGTCTCGGTCACCTCTTGTTCGTATTGACGGCACTTTGAACAGTGGACGTTACATTTCAGATGTGTTACGACCCTTCATTCGATCGCTGTGAAACCCTACATTTCAGCAGGACAATGCACCACCGCACGTTGTAGGTCCTGTACGGGCCTTTCTGGATACAGAAAATGTTCGACTGCTGCCCTGGCTAGCACATTCTCCAGATCTCTCACTAACTGAAAACGACTGGTCAGTGGTGGCCGAGCAACTGGCTTGTCATTATACGCCAGTCACTACTCTTGATGAACTGTGGTATGGGCAGCTGTACCTGTACACCCAATCCAAGCTCTGTTTGACTCAATGCCCAGGCGTATCAAGGCCGTTATTACGGGCAGAGGTGGTTATTCTGGGTGCTGATTTCTCAGGATCTATGCACCCAAATTGCGTGAAAATGTAATCACATGTCAGTTCTAGTATAATATATTTGTCCAATGAATACCTGTTTACCATCTGCATTTGTTCTTGGAGTAGCAATTTTAATGGCCAGTAGTGTATACCAGTGTCTGGTAACTACAACACATTATACGACTAGTATTCTACAAGCTGTAACCTGCCGTCGTGTTTAGGGATACGGCTCCTGCGCCTTTGTGGCGACCGCAGCGTGTGTGTTAATCGCTGGGTCAGAGCGGGCCCGCTAAGCGCCTTAAGGCGACAATGGTGGCCCGCTGCGACCCCACGGTGTGTTGCTCTGTTGCGGCAGGCCAGTGACCGATGGCGGTCGGCGCCGCGCCCGCCTCGGAGGTCGGTGGCACCCTCCTCACCTCACCTCAGCCCTCCTCCTGCGGGCCGCTTGCCGCTGAGCGATGACCGGTCATTTAGCAGTGCGCGGCCTTCTAGCTGACGGCGGAGAATTAAGGCTCGGCCGCAAACGTCCAAACCGGCCCCGCAGGCAATCTAGTATCGGCTGCGGCAGCGCCTTAGATGGCCGGCGCAGCACACGGAAGTTGCGAGCCGCCGAGTGCGTGTTTCGACTGTCGCAAATACACTACTGGCCATTAAAATTGCTACACCAAGAAGAAATCCAGATGATAAACGGCTATTCATCCGACAAATATACAGGGTGATTCAAAAAGAATACCACAACTTTAAAAATGTGTATTTAATGAAAGAAACATAATATAACCTTCTGTTATACATCATTACAAAGAGTATTTAAAAAGGTTTTTTTTTTCACTCAAAAACAAGTTCAGAGATGTTCAATATGGCCCCCTCCAGACACTCGAGCTATATCAACCCGATACTCAACTCGTTCCACACTCTCTGTAGCATATCAGGCGAACAGTTTGGATAGCTGCTGTTATTTCTCGTTTCAAATCATCAATGGTGGCTGGGAAAGGTGGCCGAAACACCATATCCTTAACATACCCCCATAAGAAAAAATCGCAGGGGTAAGATCAGGGCTTCTTGGAGGCCAGTGATGAAGTGCTCTGTCACGGGCTGCCTGGCGGCCGATCCATCGCCTCGGGTAGTTGACGTTCAGGTAGTTACGGACAGATATGTGCCAATGTGGTGGCGCTCCATCCTGCTGAAATATGAATTGTTGTGCTTCTTGTTCGAGCTGAGGGAACAGCCAATTCTTTAACATCTCCAGATACTGTAGTCCAGTTACAGTAGCACCTTCGAAGAAAAAGGGACCAAAAACTTTATTGGCTGAAATGGCACAGAAAACGTTCACCTTAGGCGAGTCACGTTCATACTGAGTTGTTTCCCATACTTCGTTCGAAATGCACGCTGAACAACTGTCGTCGATTCACTTCTGCCGTACTCAATAACACAAAAAGCTTTCTGTTGAACGGTCGCCATCTTATTATCAACTGACGCTGACGCCTAGTCGACAGCGCCTCAAGCGAACAAATGTACAACTAAATGAAACTTTATAGCTCCCTTAATTCGCCGACAGATAGTGCTTAGCTCTGCCTTTTGTCGTTGCAGAGTTTTAAATTCCTAAAGTTGTGGTATTCTTTTTGAATCGCCCTGTATGATACTAGAACTTACATGTCATTACATTTTCACGCAAGCTGGCTGCATAGATCCTGAGAAATCAGTACCCAGAACAACCACCTCTGGCCGTAATAACGGCCTTGATACGCCTGGGCATTGAATCAAACACAGCTTGGATGGCGTGTACAGGTACAGCTGCCCATGCAGCTTCAACACGATACCACAGTTCATCAAGAGCAGTGACTGGCGTATTGTGACAAGCCAGTTGCTCGGCCACCATTGACCAGACGTTTTCAGTTGGTGAGAGATCTGGAGAATGTGCTGGCCAGGGCAGTAGTCGAACATTACCCGTATCCAGAAAGGCCCGTACAGGACCTACAACATGCGGTCGTGCATTATCCTGCTGAAATGTAGGGCTTCGCAGGGATCGAATGAAGGGTAGAGCCACGGGTCGTAACACATCTCAGATGTAACGTCCATTGTTCAAAGTGCCGTCAATGCGAACAAGAGGTGACCGAGACGTGTAACCAATGGCACCCCATACCATCACGCCGGATGATACGCCAGTATAGTGATGACGGATAAACGCTTCCAATGTGCGTTCACCGCGATGTCACCAAACACGGATGCTGTAAACAGAACCTGGATTCATCCGAAAAAAAAATGACGTTTTGCCATTCGTGCACCCAGGTTCGTCGTTGAGTACACCATCGCAGGCGCTCCTGACTGTGATGCAGCGTCAAGGGTAACCGCAGCCACGGTCTCCGAGCTCATAGTCCATGCTGCTGCAAACTTCGTCGAACAGTTCGTGCAGATGGTTGTTGTCTTGCAAACGTCCCCATCTGTTGACTCAGGGATCGAGACCTGGCTGCACGATCCGTTACAGCTATGCGGATAAGATGCCTGTCATCTCGACTGCTAGTGATACGAGGCTGTTGCGATCCAGCACGGCGTTCCGTATTACCCTCCTGAACCCCCCGATTCCATATTCTGCTAACAGTCATTGGATCTCGACCGACGCGAGCAGCAATGTCGCGATACGATAAACCGCAATCGCGATAGGCTACAATCCGACCTTTATCAAAATTGGAAACGTGATGCTACGCATTTCTCCTCGTTACGCGAGGCATCACAACAACTTTTCAGCAGGCAACGCCGGTCAACTGCTGTTTGTGTATGAGAAATCGGTTGGAAACTTTCCTCATGTCAGCACGTTGTAGGTGTCGCCACCGGCGCCAACCTTGTGTGAATGCTCTGATAAGCTAATCATTTGCATATCACAGCATCTTCTTCCTGTCGAATTAATTTTGCGTCTGTTGCACGTCATCTTCGTGGTGCAGCAATTTTGCTGCCAGTAGTGTAGTTTCGTATTGACGAACTGGGATCACGTAACAACTTCAGTTCCTCTCCTTTCCTTATAGTTTTCTATTTGTCCAGTACTTCTTCATCTTCTCCCCAAGTTTTCCAGATTTCTGTCCATATTGATCCCGATTTCTGGATTCCTGAACAATTGAATACAACCCATCGCCTTTGACCGATGATCCCAGAAGTTGCCAGAGATTATGTATTGCATAGATTTAACAGCAAAGACGACTATTGAGAAATAAAGGAATGCAGGACAGAGAAAACTAATGGTAGACATGTATCACGGACATCCATATTTCGAGCATGACATTAGGTATATCGCTTTTTTGAGTCCTAGAATACTACTCTTCTGTTGACCTATGTAGCTCAACTGAAGAAAGAGATATTAGTGCGAAAAAGAAAAAAAAGTGGGATGTAAGTAAGTGTATCATGGACTACCTCAATTGACAAATATGAGTTATATCCCGAAATTGAGTGGATATGTATAGGTTAACTGTACTACGGGATACAAATTTTACGTACGTCGACATTTTCGTCTTCGCTAGCACTAGTATCCTATTCTTCAGTTGATCTAGTTAGGTAAACTGAAGTACAGGATGCAAATCTTAGGGTTGCTGCTTTTTTCGCCTCCGCCACTACTAGCATCCTATTCTTCAGTTGATACTAGTACTAGTGAAGGATAAAAGACTGACATACGCAAAATTTGTATCTCGTACTTCGGTTGACCTACAACGGTCGTCGGCAGTGCTATCGAAGTCAAAAAATAGCGACGTACATAACATTTGTATCCCGTACTTCATCTACATCTACATGATACTCAGCAAACCACCTAATGGTGTGTAGTGGAGGGTACTTTCGGTACCACTATCTGATCCCTCCATCCCTGTTCCACTCGCGAATAGTGCGTGAGAAAAATGATTGTCAGTAAACCTCTGAATTGGCTCTAATTTCTCGAATTTTCTACTCGTGGTCACTATAAAGGTCAACGGAAGAACAGGATACTAGCTATATAGGTCAACTAAAGTACGGGGCACAAATGTTATGTATGTCACTATTTTTCGCCTTCGCTAGCACTAGTATCGACTGAAGAATACCGTAGTAATACTAGTGCTAGCGAAGGCGAAAAACAAGGGGAACTGTAAAATTTGTATCCCGTACCTATAAACGAAAGGCAAAAAGTACAAATTGTCCGGAATGAAAAACAATTCTTTCAAAATATCTCAAACTCACTAAGAGTGAAAATAAGTTCCGAATGAACTGGGATGAACAAGTGATTTAAATTAATACAAGCGACAAAAATCGTGTACAGTGTCTAGCACTGTCTTTTAAAAAGACATTCATTTATTTCAACTTACAAAGATGACGCCTGATCACAGAAGATAACAGATTTATTATCTATGACTCGAAAATAAAGACATTAACATCTATGAGTAGATTATGACGTCATTGGTCAAAACCGAGGCGTTGTATCCCATTTTTCATTTGACCTCCGATTTATTGTTTCTTCTTCATTGAAAGCCTCACATGCGTTGCATAAAAGGTAGGGGCAACACTGTTATAACTCGTGTCAGATTTTATTCATCGTATTACATGCCATACCCTTAATATCTACATCTACACCTACATACGTACTCCGCAATCCACCATACGGTGCGTGGCGGAGGGTACCTCGTACCGCAACTAGCATCTTCTCTCCCTGTTCCACTCCCAAACTAATCTCTCTTATCTTTGTGGTCTTCCCGCGAAATATAAGTTGGCGGCAGTAAAATTGTACTGCAGTCAGCCTCAAATGCTGGTTCTCTAAATTTCCTCAGTAGCGATTCACGAAAAGAACGCCTCCTTTCCTCCAGAGACTCCCACCCGAGTTCCTGAAGCATTTCCGTAACACTCGCGTGATGATCAAACCTACCAGTAACAAATCTAGCAGCCCGCCTCTGTATTGCTTCTATGTCCTCCCTCAATCCGTTGCAGCGCATGTCTAGAAGTTTATTTAATTTTGGTTAATAGGTCGTAATGGCACGGGCTTACGTCGGGTTAATACGCTGGATGTTCCAGTATCATCTCTCTCTCACACACATACGCAGGATTTCCTGCACGAGGTTCACCGTGATGCATCGCGCGTTATCGTGAAGAATGATGGGATGCAGTCTCGAGCAGTACTCAAGAATAGGTCGTATTAGTGTTTTATAAGCGGTCTCCTTTACAGATGAACCACATCTTCCCAAAATTCTACCAATGAACCGAAGACGACTATCTGCTTTCCCCACTACTGCCATTACATGCTTGTCCCACTTCATATCGCTCTGCAATGTTACGCCCAAATATTTAAACGACGTGACTGTGTCAAGCGCTACACTGCTAATGGAGTATTCAAACATTACGGGATTCTTTTTGCTATTCATCTGCATAAATTTACATTTATCTATAAATTTACATTTATCTATAAATTCACATTTATCTATAAATTTACATCTATCTATAAATTTACATTTATCGCCACGCATCTCGATCTCCTTCCCCTGCACAGATGGAAGGCGTCGTATATCGCACGCACGTGCATCTTTGTCGATGTCACAATGACCGCCGTATGGAACGAATATCGTCTTGTGTTGCAGCGCATGTCTAGAAGAGTTTATTCAATTTTGGTTAATTGGTCGCAATGGCACAGGCTTACGTCGGGTTAATACGCTGGATGTTCCAGTATCTGTGTCTCCTCTCCCCCCCTTCCCACCCTCCTCCCAACACCCACTTACATACGCAGGATGTCCTGCACGGTGGGGTTCACCGTGAGGCATCACACATTATCATGAAGAATAACGGGATGCAGCCCATCGGAGACCCACATAAAGCAAGGAGGCAACGACCTCCATTGTCATGTTCTCCGTACGGGGACGTCCCGAACGGGGCCTATCTTCAATGACACCCCTGCCATCCCTAAACACGTTCACCCACCCCGCCGCCGTACGACATGGCAGTGCTGCATCAACATACGCCTTACTCAGTCCCTGAAAACATTGTACCCTCCGACCACCTACCAATCGACCTTGATCCGTGCACGTAGTTCGTGTTTCCTAAACATACTGTTACGGCGCTCGAACTGGCCTCGAGCACTTTCAGACAATACGCACTACAACTGAATCAAACACAACCGTCGACGCTCACTGCATTATTTCAACCAACCCTCTGCTATCAGCTACATTGGATGCACATCCTTCACGTCGCGGGAGGGGTCCCACTATTTTTTATCCAAACCTAATATAAATTTAATATTTTACTCCTGAAAGGATCTCTGTCAGTTATTTCCGATTCTTTGATATTGTTTCTTTCTAGATCTTTCCTTATTTCTTAAATCCATACTACTGTCGATTTTTTCTTCCACAAACACAGGAATATGGTTCTTGAGCCTGTTGTCATTTGGTAGATGTTTCCAAAAAAGTCATCACTTCTGGTATTTTCTCTTTAATTTTTTAGATCTTCTCATTTCCAGCCATGTGTTGTTTGTATTGCCCTCATTATTTTTGTAACTATCCGTCTTTCAAATACCTCTACTCTGCCCAGCTTTCAGTTCATTGTTAGGCATTCACATCCGTATAGACATTCTGGTCGTACCACTGTGGTATAGTGTTTTAGTTTGTTTTTATAGATGTGCATGTCGGACAATATGCTCTCTCTCCATTTTGTTATCTCTAACATCTACTGCAAATTTTTCAGGTTCGTTCCGTTGTATAGTTTCTCCAAGATATTCGAATTTACTTACTCACTCTACTTTACCTATCTGTGTATCTATGAATTTTGGTGCTTCTATAAAGTTTTTCATGAATTTTGTTTCTTGAAGAGGATGTGGATGAAGATGAAATAGGAAATATGATACTGTGTGAAGAGCTTGACAGAGCACTGAAAGACCTAAGTCGAAACAAGGCCTCGGGAGTAGATAACATTCCATTAGAACTACTGATAGCCTTGGGAGAGCCAGCCCTGACAAAACTCTACCATCTGGTAAGCAAGATGTACGAGACAGGCTAAATACCCTCAGACTTCAAGAAGAATATAATAATTCCAATCCCAAAGAAAGCAGGTGTTGACAGATGTGAAACTTACCGATGTATCAGTTTAACAAGTCACAACTGCAAAATACTAATATGCGGTCTTTAGAGACGAATGGGAAAACTGGTAGAAGCCGACCTCGGGAAGATCAGTTTGGATTCCGTATGAATGTTGGAACACGTGAGGCAATACTGACCCTACGACTTAAATTAAGGAAAGGCAAACCTACGTTTCTAGCATTTGTAGACTAGCTTTTGACAATGTTGACTTGAATTCTGGAGGAGCAGGGGTAAAATACAGGGAGCGAAAGGCTATTTACAATGTGTACAGAAACCAGATGGCAGTTATAAGAGTCGACGGGCATGAAAGGGAAGCAGTGGTTGGGAAGAGAGTGAGACAGGGTTGTAGCCTATCCCCAATTATATTCAATCTGTATATTGAGTAAGCAGTAAACGAAACAAAAGAAAAATTTGGAGTAGGAATTAAGATCCATAGAGAATAAATAAAAACTTTGAGGTTCGCCGATGACATTGTAATTCTGTCAGAGACAGCAGTTGAACGGAATGGACAGTGTCTTGAAAGGAGGTTATAAGATGAACATCAACAAAAGCAGAACTAGGATAAACGAATGTAGTGGAATTAAATCTGGCGATGCTGAGGGAATTAGATTAGGAAATGAGACGCTTGAAGTAGTAAATGAGTTTTGCTATTTGGGGAGCAAAATAACTCATGAGGGTCGAAGGAGAGAGGATATAAAATGTAGACTGGCAATGGCAAGGTAAGCGTTTCTGATGAAGAGAAATTTGTTAACATCGAGTATACATCTGAGTGTCAGGAAGTCGTTTCTGAAAGTATTTGTACGGAGTGTGGCCATGTTTGGAAGTGAAACATGGACAATAAATAGTTTAGACAAGAAGAGAATAGAAGTTTTCGAAATATGGTGCTACAGAGTAATGGTGAAGATGAGATTGGTAGATCACATAACTAATGAAGAGGTATTGAATAGAATTAGGGAGAAGAGATATTTCTGGTACTGGGAGATGAAGAAGCTTGCGTAGGATAGGATAGCATGGAGAGCTGCATCAAACCCGTCTCTGGACTGAAGACCACAACAACAACAACAGATGAAATTTTGAGACCAGTTCTATTCGCCGTTTATTCCAAAAGATTTATTCGAATAACTGTCTCTGTCAGATCTTCTGAAAGTATTGAAAAATCGTCTGCAAAAGCCAGGCAGTTTACCTTAATTCCACTTGTTTCCCTTCCAAGAATTCCTGGTTCAGTTTTGTGGTTCTTGAGCTTCAAATTCCTGATCTGCACAAATTTTTCTAGAACGTAGTTAAACAGTGAAGGTGATAACCTATCCCCGTCTCTAACACCTGTCAGAGGTAGTGCTACGGCAATTTTAACTTTAGATATAATCTTTGTTAGAGTTTTATGAATTATGTTTGGTAATTTTCATTTCACACCAAATTCTCTAATGATTTTGTCTATTGTCTCTCTCTCTGTCTACCGAATCAAATGGTAATATTACAGGTTTGCTGGTTAACATTCTGTGGCGAAGTGTTGATTTTAGGTTAAAAATCTGTTCTGTGCGCGATCTTCTCTTTCGAAAACCTCCCTGATATTCTCCCGATTGCATGTACGAAGTTTCTACCACTCTGTCCAGGAGGAACTCAGAAAGGCAGCAGGAGGAAACTTTGAAGTTTGTTGCTGGGTTTACCTGGTTTTACGATAGCAATGATCTTCATCTGATTGATAACTCGTGCAATGGATGCAGTTTGCAGAATGTTGGAGAAAAATCGTGCTACCCATATTTTAGCATACTTACCACAGTGAAGAAGGAATTTTCTTTATTTTATTTTACACCTCTAGTTCCGTAGGACCAAATAGAGGAGCAAAACTCCAAGATCATGGAACATGGCAGTACATGAAATTACAACACAAAAGTAATAACAGATAAAATAAAATGTCTATGAACCGAAAAAGGACAAGCCATAAGTTCCGGTAAACGTAATCGACAATACGATATAGGAATCAGCTTAAGTTTTCAAGGAACTCCTCGACAGAATAGAATTCTGCCTAGTATTAACTAAGTGAAAGCTGCTAATTCTTGGGAATAAGCTGATGTTGTTAACAAGAAACGACAGTAAAGAATATATGTATTGAGAGGTCAGTGTCAGAATACCCAAATGTACACTATTAAAAACTAGGCTTAACGTAATTTATTGTCTTGTAAAGCAGTTGAAATGTCAAACTGATGTGAAGATGTTCACTTAAATACGTTTTTACGTGAAAATATGCGCAGATGATACGGATGAAGCATTACTAAATGTAGTTTCACGGATTCAAACCACTGTTTAAATCATCATGTATAGTGATGCGTACCATCTGTTCTGAACTTTTTAGAATGCATATCGAATTATACATTCATAGTTAATTGTTTATCTTACTGTAATATCAGAAGTAAGTAATGGTTTAAATGGCTCTGAGCACTATGGGACTTAACACCTGAGGTCATCAGTCCCCTAGAACTTAGAACTACTTAAACCTAACTAACCTAAAGACGTCACACACATCCACGCCCGAGGCAGGTTTCGAACCCGCGACCGCAGCGGTCGCGCGGTTGCAGACTGAAGTGCCTAGAACCACTCGCCCACATAGGCCGGCACTGTAATATCGAGCAGATTCCAAATTAAGAAGATGCTAGCATTATATTCAGTATAATTATTGAAAAAATGAAACTACACCTTGTATTATTTCAGCTTTCCTTCTAGCATTTTAGTAGTCATAGTCAGTTTTTTTTTTTTTTTTTTTTAGTTTTGGCAACACTGATTGCGTTCTCGCAACAGCCCATTGTTTTTTCAAAATGCATAACTTATCACACTAAATAAATCAATTGAAAAACTGATTTCAAAGGAGTACAAGTGCTTCACTTTTGCAGAAATGAAGCCGATAGTGGAGCCGTGTAACGTACAGTACAAAAGAGAAAAAAAAAACTAGAACGTAAGTAATGGTTTCTGGATTTCGTCATCCATACTGTCGACAGTCCCGAAGATAAGACTGCTAGAAACGTATCATTAGGAGGTAGCAAGTGAACAAGGCTAGGTGTGTGTTGAATACTTATTTAAATGCCTTGTTGGAGGTTAAATGTAGGAAAGTAAAAAAAAAAAAAAAAAAACATTCGCCGCTGGTCATGACAATGAAGGGTTCGCCGACAAAACATCATTTTTAAGAATATCGGTTGAGAAAATGCAAATGTTGATGGTACAGTTTGTTCAGTATAGAAAAATAGATGTATTTTCACAGATTGGTGTGTGTCTTTCGTTTGAAACATTGAAATAAATAAAACTTACTTTCACCAAGATGTAGCTGAAAAAACTGGATTTTAAATGTACTTATATCACATATTTTGATAATCGAAAAACCTGGATTTTAAATGTACTTATATCACATATTTTGATAATCGAAAACTCACTCATAAAACCAAAAGAGATGTTCCGTTTACCTAGAATCATACCTGCATGAAGCAAGGTTTTACTGTACAAGTAAAGAAAAAAAACCGAAAATTCTGAATTTATAGTTGTATCACACGAAAAATACTTTTTTGCCATTTGTTGTCTGACTGTATTCCTGTCCGTCTGTTAAGCACCTACATGACCAACGTTAAATGTGCACCAAACTGTATACACTCAAAATACTGATAAATACAGAAAGTTTGATAATTTAAGTACTTCTGAGATATAATCCAGCCAAATCCTGTGAACAGGGCAGCTAACTCAAATACAGCCAGAAAAAGTGCCTAGTTGCCAGTAGGGCTCGCCCGCTGATGTCCCTGTACGTTCTTAATTATGTATGTACATAGTTTATACATTCAGAGAATCGATAATGTCGACGACTTTTGCTTCTGGCAAACTATCGGTCCCAGGGATGTCAAATTTTGGAGAATGTTGTTATTTCAAGCCTGAAGTAGGATAACAAACGAGAAAAGAATTTTTTTCCCGCGTGGTATAATTATAAATTAGCAATTTTCCGATTATTTTCCTTCGCTTGTACTGTGAAACCTTCCTTCTTGCCAAATTTCATCATTCTAAGTAAAATACCCTATAAGTTTTCATGACTGAGTTTGTGAGTATCAAAATATGTGATGTGAATGGCCTTTTCTTTTTGCTGCATTCAGTTAGAAGCTTACATTTATTACACCGTTAGCTAAGTATAGACCCTAGTATGCGACATAAATTCCAACTTGATATTCCCCGTTTCTGAGGAAAAGGCGGCTTAACAAACGGACAATAAGACAATCAGAAACAAGTAACAAAAAATATTTTTCGTGTAATACAACTAGAAATTCAGAATTTTCGGATTTTTTTTTTTTACTTGTACAGTGAAACCTTGGTTCTGGCATGTATGATTCTAGGTTAACAGAACTTCCCCATGGGTTTTTACGAGTGAGTTTTCCATTATCCAAATATGTGATATAAATGGCGGTATCTTTTGATTACATCGATTTAGAATCTTCACTTTGATACATGGCCAAGGGTCCGTAGACCACAACATGTGACATAAATTTCAACTTGAGACAGCTACCCGTTCCTGAGAAAAATGATTTTGAACAATCGGACAGAAAGACAGATGAACGAACAACAAGAAGATCCTATAAGAGTTCCGGTTTTACCGATTGAGATACAGAACCTCAAAAATGGAAATGAAATCCATTTAACAAAGAACGCGGAGATACAATATAACATTCTAGTCCATTAATACAAAATTGAGGCGTCACAATGAGAGGACTGAAAGTGGGTGTGTATAGGCCTATGCCACAGAATGTCGCTCTAATATTATTGGATTTCAGATACTTTGCATATGAGATATTTGCCATTAAAGAAAAGGATAGTCAACGAGCTGTAGTTCGTAAAGATGCTAAGCATCACAGCGCGAGAGTAAAGAGACGAAAAATTTTTTTTTAGATGTGCGCCTATACCGAGACCGCGTCCACCGTTTAAATACTCTAAATAAACACTATGATCCTCTGGGCGCAGATATTTAAAATCATTGCCGCAGCGCTTGATAGCAAGACGCTGCGAAACAGAACATTTGTTAAGAAATGTTCTAGAGACTTCATTATCCCTTGTGCCTTTTGGTCGCTGACATGTTAAGCCGCACTACATAGCATTGCAACAAGTTGTATTTTTATTTTGTGTAAAACTATATGAAACGACAAACAAACGTTTCGGTAACTCGGGTGAAGATACAATGTACTTACGTGCATGCAAGGACATTTAATTTTTAAGAAGGAACGGACTGACAAAGCAGCGATTATTGGACTGCGCCACGTACAAAAGTAATATCAGATGTAAGTCATGTATTCATTGTATCTTTGTCAATGTCTAGAAGTTTAAAGCCAATTTGTACAAAATATATTAATATTTTAGGGTTCAGTAATTTTCTTCTTAGTCTATTCTTTCACTAACCATAATGATGTTCAAATTGTATATGAGCTTTGTTTCAGATACACTCTTTATCTATTTCTTATACAGAATATGCAGATTCTAACGCTAGATGAATAAAAAAACTGAGACTGTGATAAATGCAGTGAGAAAGCGGACGATAACATTTTATGCCCACTTATAGTGAATGGTTACCGCAAGACTTCCAAAAATATTCAACTTCCTTGATAAAAATCCCAAAACTCCATTTTTATGGGTTACAGAATTTAAGAAAGAGCTACAGTAGTTGCGAATAACAGACAAACACGCAGAACGTAGACATGAATTCAGGCAAGAAGTCAAATGTTTCCAGAAGAAATCACAAAAGAAGACAGGAGGAAAATGGACAGAAGAAAGAGGAGAACAACACAGAGCAAGAATGAAGAAGATCAGCTATTTACGTTGTCGTGTAAAAAGAAAACAAAAAAAATGAGGTGAATAACTAAAGAACTTGTCGATATTTTTGCTAAGAACGTTCCCCTTATGCATGTTATACGTATATTTATACACCAGCTACATTAAAAGATATGTAGCCCATGTCCGTCCGAACGTTTACTGAGAATATTCCGTAACAGTTTTAAGTAAACGATCAATAAATTTTTGAGATTTTTGGTAACAACTTTAAACAACGGCTTGTATTTACTTAGTTGTATGGATTTTTATTTATGTTCTTATAATACACTATACGCCATAAAAAGAATGTAGCCTATGTCTGAAAGAACATGTATTGCAGTATCATGTAAAAATTTGAAGTAAATCAGACACGAACTTTTCGAGATTGTTGCTAATAATGTTTCCTTTTATATAGTATGTATGTATATCTATAGTAAATATACTCAATAAAAATGTATCCTATTTCCATTCGAACCTTTATTGCAGTATCGTGTAAAAATTTGAAGCAAAACGGCCAACGCGGTAAAAAGTACAATGACGTATCTCATAACAACAACAGTAGAAAATGTCGCAAACCGCTTATGGTGATCTATAGCGCTCGTACGGTCTTGTGTTTCTAAAACTAGACTAAAACAACGACCAGGAAGCTTGATGTGTACCTAGGTACACCATCCAAACAACGAATAGGAAACATTATGTTTTCCTAGGTACACTATCCTCCAAGTACACTTTTCCCTACTCATATATTGACTTTCTCCTGATTCCACCTTGGTCAGTCAAACTCGAATTAAATCGAAGTCTCAGAGAATCGAACTTTTTCTGACACCCCCTGAACGAATTACTGAGAGTAGAGTATCTTTTAAAAAATTCATTTTTTTTACAAATGTTTTGATCGCATTTAGTAGGGTTTTGACAGTTAACTGGTTTCGGCTCTAGCTAGCCGTCACTAGAACCAGTATCTTTTTACCACGTAAGACGTCGACTCGACATTGAGCGCTGATATTGGTCACTTAAAACCAATCTGTTGGTTGCTGGATGGCGAATCCCTCTCCTGTGCCAACTTCTTCATCTTAGCGTAGCATTTATATCCACTTTCGTTATTTGTTCCCTACATTCCTATGTCCGTCTTTCCTTGCCGTTTTTGCTCTCTACAGCTACATCAAGTACCATGCAATTCATTCCCCAATCTCTGAACAAATATCCTGTCATGCCGGTCTTTCTTCTCTTGAGTGTTTTCACATATACTTTTTCTCACCGATTCTGTGGGAAATCACCTCGTTTCTTAACAGTACACCTAATTTTCAACATCTCCCTACAGGCCCACATGTTAAACAATTCGATTACCTTCTTTTCCAGTTTTCTCAGAGTCCATGATTTTCTACCGTACAGTGGTGAGCTTCAAACGTATGTTGAGCCAATGTTGACTCTAGTAACTTACTTTGGTCAGGAATCTCCAGTTGCCTGTTCTATGCTGCTTTTTATGTCCTTGCTGTCCGTCATGGGTTATTTTGCTGACTAGGTAGTAGAGGTTTTCACTTCTTCTCCTTACGTTAGTAGTCCCCAACTGCCGGCAGCAGTGGCCGAGCGGTTCTAGGCGCTTCAGTCTGAAACCGCGCGACCGCTACGGTCGCATGTTCGAATCCTGCCTCGGGCATAGGTGTGCGTGATGTCCTTAGGTTAGTTAGGTTTAAGTAATTCTAAGTTCTATGGGACTGATGACCCCATATGTTAAGTCCCATAGTGCTCAGAGCCATTTAGCAGTCCCCAACTCTGATGTTAAGTTTATTGCTAATATCATTTCTGCAATCCCTTGTCACTTTCCACTTTCTTTGGTTCTCTCTCAATCAATATGCTGCCCACTCCATTCAACAAGTCCGGCAACTGTTCCTTACTTTCTTTGACGACGGCAATGTTATCAGCAAATCTTAACATAGTTATCCTTTCGCCCTCCGAATTTTAACCGTCTTATTGACCTTTTGTTTAATTTCGTTTGCTACTTATTCGAGCCAGTCATGACAAAACTCTACCATCTGGAGAGCAAGATGTATGAGACAGGCGAAATACCCACAGACTTCAAGAACAATATAATAATTCCAATCCCAAAGAAAGCAGGTGTTGACAGATGTCAAAATTACCGAACTATCAGTTTAATAAGTCACAGCTGCAAAATACTAACGCGAATTCCTTACAGACGAATGGAAAAACTGGTAGAAGCGGACCTCGGGGAAGATCAGTTTGGATTCCGTAGAAATGTTGGAACACGTGAGGCAATACTGACCTTACGACTTATCTTAGAAGAAAGATTAAGAAAAGGCAAACCTACGTTTCTAGCATTTGTAGACTTAGAGAAAGCTTTTGACAACGTTAACTGGAATACTCTCTTTCAAATTCTGAAGGTGGCAGGGGTCAAATACAGGGAGCGAAAGGCTATTTACAATTTGTACAGAAACCAGATGGCAGTTATAAGAGTCGAGGGGCATGAAAGGGAAGCAGTGGTTGGGAAAGGAGTGAGACAGGGTTGTAGCCTCTCCCCGATGTTATTCAATCTGTATATTGAGCAAGCAGTAAAGGAAACAAAAGAAAAATTCGGAGTAGGTATTAAAAGCCATGGAGAAGAAATAAAAACTTTGAGGTTCGCCGATGACATTGTAATTCTGTCAGAGACAGCAAAGGACTTGGAAGAGCAGTTGAACGGAATGGACAGTATCTTGAAAGGAGGATATAAGATGAACATCAACAGAAGCAAAACGAGGATAATGGAATGTAGTCGAATTAAGTCGGGTGATGCTGAGGAAATTAGATTAGGAAATGAGACACTTAAAGTAGTAAATGAGTTTTGCTATTTGGGGAGTAAAATAACTGATGATGGTCGAAGTAGAGAGGATATAAAATGTAGACTGGCAATGGCAAGGAAAGCGTTTCTGAAAAAGAAAAATTTGTTAAGATCGAGTATAGATTTAAGTGTCAGGAAGTCGTTTCTGAAAGTATTTGTATGGAGTGTAGCCATGTATGGAAGTGAAACATGGACGATAACCAGTTTGGACAAGAAGAGAATAGAAGCTTTCGAAATGTGGTGCTACAGAAGAATGCTGAAGATAAGGTGGGTAGATCACGTAACTAATGAGGAGGTATTGAATAGGATTGGGGAGAAGAGAAGTTTGTGGCACAACTTGACTAGAAGAAGGGATCGATTGGTAGGACATGTTCTGAGGCATCAAGGGATCACAAATTTAGCATTGGAGGGCAGCGTGGAGGGTAAAAATCGTAGAGGGAGACCAAGAGATCAATACACTAAGCAGATTCAGAAGGATGTAGGTTGCAGTAGGTACTGGGAGATGAAGAAGCTTGCACAGGATAGAGTAGCATGGAGAGCTGCTTCAAACCAGTCTGAGGACTGAAGACCACAACAACAACAACAACAACAACTTATTCGATATACAAATTGAAAACTATGGAAAAATGACTGCCTTCCCCTTTTACAGCGTTTTTAATCCGAGCACTTGATTCCTCGTTTCCCATTCTTATTCTCTTCTCTTCGTCCTTGTGCTGCGGAGGAATGGCTTAGTCTAAGTTACTGGGTCGTTTTTGACTTGAATAGTGGTAGATTGGAACTGTGTGAGAGACGGAGACTCGAACCCAGATCCATGGTTCGTTCCGCAAGAAAGTTTCACGGCAGCGTACTTCTACCATACACTTCGTTCTAGAATTGTACATATAGCCTCATATTAAGTACATATGAAATGTTATGAGTGGTTAACACATCACCCTCCCCCCTTTCCGCAGGCTCCCCCTCCAAAACATAACGTTTACTGTGAATATGGTCTAAGGGATATGCAAATAATGCGAACTACCGTTTTCAGTCGGGAAATGTTCGGGAACCAAGAGAAGGGGTGGTTTCACCGACGCCATTCATACCAGCCCCAAGGCCTATATTCATTTTATATACTGTAACTGGTCTCAGTTTACAACCCAAGCTCACGAACCTCTACCCGCTGCGCAGATAGGCAGCTTGATGGAGTGGACCACCTGTAGCGAGCAGGAAAACAATCCGCCTACCTGCTTTTTTTTCTTATTTTTCTTCCCTTACTCATTTATTTTCTACTATCAAGGAGAACCTCGGCTGCCGCTGAAACTGCCACCAAATCCCCATATTAGGCAGTACAGCCGTACGGACCTCCTTAACTCTAAGCGATATTACGAGGCGTGTTTTTTTAAATAAGTACCGTTCTGAAATTAAAAAAAAGACGTGCTATCTCAATAATTATATTTTTACTTGAAAGGCTGTACCTTAATCTACTTTTCTACATAATTTCCGTCAATACTGAGGCACTTTTCATAACGTCGTACAAGTTTTTGAATTTCCTCCTCATAGAAGTTCTCCACCTGACTTGTTAACCACTGCATCACCGCCCGCATCTCGTGGTCGTGTGGTAGCGTTCTCGCTCCCCACGCCCGGGTTCCCGGGTTCGATTCCCGGCGGGGTCAGGGATTTTCTCTGCCTCGTGATGGCTGGGTGTTGTGTGCTGTCCTTAGGTTAGTTAGGTTTAAGCAGTTCTAAGTTCTATGGGACTGATGACCATAGATGTTAAGTCCCATAGTGCTCAGAGCCATTTGAACCAACCACTGCATCACCACTATTTTGACTTCGTCATCGTCTCGAAGGAGCTGACCGCCCAGGTGTTTCTTCAAGCGCAGGAACAGATGGTAGTCACTGGGTGCAAGATCGGGGCTGTACGGAGGGTGATTTCGAGTTTCCCGTCGAAAAGATGTGATGAGACCTTTGGTCTGATTCGCCACATGCGGACGGGCATTGTCTTGCAGCAAAACGAGGCACTTGCTCATCTTCCATGGACTGTTGCTTTGATTCTGGTGTGACGTAGGCCACCCATGTTTCATCGCCCATAACAATTTGGCTTAAGAAGTCATCACTGTCGTTGTGGTACCGCTCAAGGAAAGTCAATGTACTGCCTAAACGTTTGGTTTTGTGCGCATCTGTCAACATTTTCGGTACCCAACGTGCGCACAATTTTCGGTAATTCAAGTGCTCGGTCACAATTCCATACAAAACACTACGAGAAACATTAGGAAAGTCATCCCGCAAGGAGAAAATCGTAAAGCGCCCGTTTTCTCTCACCTTATTGTCCACTTCCTGCACCAAACTTTCATTAACGACCGAAGGACGTCCACTCCGTTGTTCATCATGCACATCTTTAAATGCTTTCACCCACTTTCTTACCATTCCATCACTCATAATATTTTCTCTGTAAACTGCACAGATCTCGCTATGAATATCGATCGCTTTTAGGCCATTAGCACTAAGAAATAACAGCCCGTACTTCACAGTCGGCGGGACCCAGAGGCATCTTAAACACTCAGTACACAACGTAAACAATGAAGAATCAGACTGTAATGGCGCCAGTGCGTAGATTAAGGTACAGGCTTTCATGTAAAAATAAAATTATTGAGATATGTTAGCACGCCTTTTTTTAATTTCAAAACGAACTTACTTAAAAAACACGCCTCGTATTAAACGATTGTTTTGTGGGGTACCGAGTCCCAACTGCATGTCTAAGACAATTGTTTCGCATTGTTAGTTTTACGACTTTGTAAAGTTGTAAATTTGCCATTATTATGACAATAATTCTTTTTGTTTTTTTCGTCAGCATTCTGACTGGTTCGATGCGGCCGGTTCGGAACTAGTACACTTCCTCTGGCAAATAATGCCCCCTTCACCTGTGCTGGTCCTTTTTTATGTTCGTCTTGCTTCTTCTGTCACGCACTATTTGGCTTCTAATGTAGCAGAATTCATTAATTTCATCTGCTTCGCGATCTCTGATTTTAATGCTGAGTTTATCACTTACTCTCAGTTCATAGTGTGTGTTCAACACAATGTTCATTGCATTGAACAGGTCCTGCGATTCTCCAGTTTTACTGAGGCTAACGAAGTTTTCACTGAACCTTGTCATCAACGTCCTTTCACACCTCGTATTTTAATCCCCCTCCTGAAATTTTCTTTATTTCTTTCACCTTCATTTATCTTGCAGTGAAAAATGATAACATCGAAATAAAATTTTTGGGTCACATCTCAGGCTGCACATATTCTGCAATTGCAATTTAGTCTCTAAGTGGGATGAGTAAGGCAATCACAATACCGAGTTTTTTTATCATCTCTCGAGCTACCAGCAAAGAGACGTGCTGGTTGCCCAATTTATCAGGCAGTGCCGTCTGCAGGCTGTCCAGAAATTCATTATGAAAAGGTGTCGTATCATAAATCTATGAAGTTTGTACGTCTGGATGTAACAAAATTTCGTGACACATACCACAGTAATGTACCTGACACTATGGGTAGCTATAATTAAAATGCAGTTACTCACAGAAGTTCTGCATTGGCTTGTAGTTATCGTATGGCAGCGGAGCTTGGGAATATCCTATTGCGTTAATGCAGAACCGCTTTTCGCCGGAAAAAAACTGGTCCCGGTTTCCGCCACCAGGTGCAAAACTGGCAAGAAAGACGTTTAAAAATGTTTACATAGGTTATAGTTTCGGGACGGGACATGGGCAGAAAGGGTCAAACAAGGGAGACTGATTTTATTGTTAACAACAGCTTACACAATTTGTTCAGTGTAAGCACTATAGACGTCGACGAGATGCTGTACAAAGCCAGATTTGCAGCTGGTGGTCGAAACTGGAACTAATTTTTTCCACAGGGTAAATCGGTTCCGCATTAACACATCAGAATATCTACCAAGTTTCGCTACGGTAATTACATCCAACTCTCGACCTTCGTGAGAAGCTGCCCTTCAATTATAACCACCGAGTTAAAGATGGGAAGCTTAATACGTGTTATGGTTAGTGGCTGAAAATGAAAACCTAACACTGGAACATTTTGAGGAAAACAGAGGCGTATCTTGTCGGGTTAGTGACAAAAGCATGCATCAAAACTTAATTCGTCGGAACAATGTAGACAATACTATCGTAAAGACGCACTGTGAACTCAAAATTAGAGAAAGCAACTTAAAACTGGAACGCAACAACAGTACTAAGTCAGCTACATTATCCTTTACCTTTGTTGAAGAATGTAACAACAAACGACATTTGAGCGAGTTTCGTTAACAATATGAAGAAAATGATCTCTGTAATCAGCAATATGTATTCCCTCCCACCCCTCTGTCCATCTCCTCTTCCGCATTTCTCTGACTTTCAGTTTTGTTTATTGTTACTGAAAATTCAGATTCTGTACTAGTATTTTTCAGTGGTTGGGAAGGGAGTGAGGCAGGGTTGTAGCCTCTCCCCAATGTTATTCAATCTGTATATTGAGCAAGCAGTAAAGGAAACAAAAGAAAAATTCGGAGTAGGTATTAAAATCCATGGAGAAGAAATAAAAACTTTGAGGTTCGCCGATGACATTGTAATTCTGTCATAGACAGCAAAGGACTTGGAAGAGCAGTTGAACGGAATGAGCACTGTCTTGAAAGGAGGATATAAGACGAACATCAACAAAAGCAAAACGAGGA
The DNA here is from genome assembly GCF_021461385.2 of Schistocerca piceifrons. Lineage (NCBI taxonomy): Eukaryota > Metazoa > Arthropoda > Insecta > Orthoptera > Acrididae > Schistocerca > Schistocerca piceifrons. The sequence goes on along the minus strand of NC_060147.1, from coordinate 79,941,769 downwards.
TAATGGAATGTAGTCGAATTAAGTTGGGTGATGCTGAGGCAATTAGATTAGGAATTGAACCACTTAAAGTAGTAAGTGTGTTTTGCTATTTGGGGAGCAAAATAACTGATGATGGTCGACGTAGAGAAGATATAAAATGTAGACTGGCAATGGCAAGGAAAGCGTTTCTGAAGAAGAGAAATTTGTTAACATCGAGTATAGATGTAAGTGTCAGGAAGTCGTTTCTGAAAGTGTTTGTATGGAGTGTAGCCATGTATGGAAGTGAAACATGGACGATACATAGTTTGGACAGGAAGAGAATAGAAGCTTTCGAAATGTGGTGCTACATAAGAATGCTGAAGATTAGATGGGTAGATCACATAACTAATGAGGAGGTATTGAATAGAATTGGGGAGAAGAGGAGTTTGTGACATACCTTGACAAGAAGAAGGGACCGGTTGGTAGGACATGTTCTGAGGCATCAAGGGATCACCAATTTAGTATTGGAGGGCAGCGTGGAGGGTAAAAATCGCAGAGGGAGACCAAGAGATGAATACACTAAACAGATACCGAACGATGTAGGTTGCAGTAAGTACTGGGAGATGAAGAAACTTGCACGGGATAGAGTGGCAAGGAGGAAAGTTGTGTTTGTGGCTTATTGGTTCATATATATAGGTGTGTGTGTGTGTGTGTGTCTAAAAATTTGAAGTAAATCGAAAAGATCCATTTTGAGATTTTTGGTAAGAATGGTTTCGATTTTTTAATACATGTATTAAATATTAGGTACCTAAAAACATGCCTGCATTAGAATGCAAGATTTTGTCAGACTTTCAAAGCAATCAGTCACGAACTGTCAGAGATACACGGCTTTCAACAAACGAACGTTTACATTTTTATTTATTTAGATTTCCAGTTTAATGACAAGTTTTCCAGTGAAAATTTTTATTGTCGTACCGTACTAAAGTAGTGTTCCACAAACTCTTCACAGTGGCACCCGAAGCAGTCTCCTAGCTAATCGCTTTCCCACGTTTCACCATTTTATAACTTTACGCAAAGCGAATTTGTAATAAACTGCACTACTACGATGATCACAGATATAAAACTAATACTTCGCCACGGACACGTTCAGACATTGTCTATGCGTTTTGGACTCAACAGCTGTTTACACTTTATTACTGTCGCAGTTATTAGGGATTCAAATCTAACGATATTTTGCACACAAGAAAGTTGGACCAACAAGGGAATAATTTCAACGTCAAAAATAGGCAGAGCAGTAGAGTGCCCTCAGGTTGTATTTGCTGTGCCATCGGTTTAAACGCCTCTGATCGTCTTGAGACATTGAAATCTTTTTCTGAAACGTCATTCGCTGTGGAACAGATGGAAGCGGTTTAAATTATATAACGGCAGTTTCGCGCCATGCGTTCGTAGCGCTTCCTCTGGGCCGAAACGTGAACCTATAGCTTCCAAATAGCGCCACGAGATGGCAGGGCAGCTCATATCTGCATCGTTGTTTCTCCGTACGCTCGGAAGGCGCAACAGGTCAAGCGGTTGTCACCAAATCCATCGCTCCTAACGATCGACGGATTTGTCCCAGGGCAGCTTCGAAAGGAATCAGGCAGTCGTTTTCGAAGCAGGTAATTAAAATTGCTTTTCACCGCGTGCATTCATTTCGCGGATGAGCGGGCAGAAATTCGAATGTATTTCGCTGTTAATTGTAACTCTGTGTCTATTGAATACAGTCGACTGGAACATTGGATGGACTACGGGAATTGCTCGTTTTTTTTCGCTTTGAACAAAAGCAGGGCAGCGGAAAAGGTATAATGGAAATATCAGGCCCACGATTTACGTTTTTACAAATGACAACTAGATGGTTGTATTGAGATATGTCATTACTATATTTTTTTGATTGTCGTTTCTTATTGTTCTCAGCAGTCATAAATTAGCTCAGTAGTTTGTTTACAGTTACTTACTGAAACAATCTTGTGGATAAACTGAAATACCGAATATAAGCCTCCCTGAATGACTTTATAGGATAATCGTAAAGCCCTAATTCAGACAAAATACCTTTCTTTACTTTTGGTAATTACCCACCTTCGGGAAATACTCTGTACAGTTGGTCTGAATTTCGTGTTGATTTAAAAACAAATCGGTGGTTACTTAGCATCGATTTGCTGGAGTATTCTTGAGGATATGCTTTGAATTTAATAATCTTGCTTCTGACAGAATAGCTTCTGATCATAAATCTGCTTGGATTCAGAATGAATCGCTCGTGCGAAATGCGTTTTGCGCTTCTCTCACACGATATCCTGTAATACATGGATGAAGGGCAACAGGCGGATTCCATATTCCTACAGTTCCGAAAAGCGTTTGAAACAGTGCCACATTACAATTAACAAAAGTCCAAGCATAACGAACCGAATAGGTTCCCAGGTATGTAAGTGGCTCTATAACTTGTTAAGTAATAGAATCCAGTATGTTGTCCTTCACCACGGGTTTTCTTCAGAGGCGTCGTCAGGATTGCCCCAGGGAAGTGTTCTCTGTTTACATAAATGATCTGACAGACAGGGCGCGCAGAAATCTGCGCCTGTTTTCTCAATATTCCGTGACATACAGTAAGGTGTTCCGATTCGGTCATATACATCTCCATCTCCATGGGTACTCTGCAAACCACACTTAAGTGCCTGGCAAAGGGTTGATGGAACCAGTTCCGCAATAATTCTCTATTATTCCAATCTCGAACACGACGCAGAAAAAACGAACACCAATACCTTTCCGTGCGACGTCTGATTTCCCTTGTTTAATTACGATGTTCGTTTCTCCTTATGATGGTCGGCGTCAACAAAATAGTTTCGCATTCCGAGGTGAAATCAGATGACTGAAATTTCGTGAGAAGATTCCACCACAACGAGAAACGCCTTTGTTTCATTGATGTCCACCGCAAATCCTGTATCATGTCAGTTACGTTTTCCCCCCTATTTCGCAATAATACAAAACGTCCTGCTCTTGTTTGAACTTTCTCGATTTACTCCGTTAATCCAATTGGTGCAGTGCAGCAGTACTCTAAAAAAGGACGGACAAGCGTAGTGTATGCAGCCCCTTTAGTAGATATGTTACATTTTCAAAGAGTTCTGCCAATAAAACACAGTCTATGTGTTTTTTCAATTTAAGTTGTTCGTAACTCCAATTCCTAGGTATTTAGCTGAATCTATCGCCTTTAGATTTGAGTGATTTACTGTGTAAACGAAGTTTAAAAAATGGTTGAAATGGCTCTGAGTACTATGGGACTTAACATCTGAGGTAATCAGTCCCCTACAACTTAGAATTACTTAAACCTAACTAACCTAAGGAGATCACACACATCCATGCCCGACGCAGGATTCGAACCTGCAACCATAGCAGCAGCGCGGTTCCAGACTGAAGCGCCTAGAACCGCTCGGCCACAGCCGCCAGACGAAGTTTAAGGGATACCTTTTTGCACTCATGTGGATGACCTCACATTTTTTTTAATTTTTCAGGGTCAATTGCCAATTTTCTCTCCATGGAGATATCTCTTCTACATCGTTTTGCAATTTATTTTGATCTTCTGATGACTTTGTTAGATGATAAACGTTTACATCACCTGGAAACAACCTAAGAAGGCTACTCAGATTGTCTCCTAAGTCGTTTATATAGATACGGAACAGCAGAGGGCCTATAACACTACCTTGGGGAACGGCATAAATCACTTCTGTTTTACTCGATGACTTTTCGTCAGTTACCACGAACTGTGACCTCTCTGACAGAAAACCAGGAATACAGTCATATAAGCGAGACGATATTGCACAAGTACGCTATTTAGCTTTAAGCTGCTTGTGTGGTACAGTGGCAAAGGCTTCTGGAAATCCCGAAATACGGGGTCAGTTTGAAATCTCTGCTCAATAGCACTCAACATTTCATGAGTGTAAAGAGTTAGTTGTGTTGTCCTAAATCAATAGACCGTTCTCTTCGATGTAATTCATAATGTTCGAACACAATAGACCTATATGCTCCAAGGTTCTGCTGCATATAGAATTTAAATGATGTTGTTGTTGTGGTCTTCAGTCCTGAGACTGGTTTGATGCAGCTTTCCATGCTACTCTATCCTGTGCAAGCTTCTTCATCTCCCAGTACCTACTGCAACCTACATCCTTCTGAATCTGTTTGGTGTATTCGTCTCTTGGTCTCCCTCTACGATTTTTACCCTTCGCGCTGTCCTCCAATACCAAATTGGTGATACCTTGATGCCTCAGAACATGTCCTACCAACCGATCCCTTCTTCTAGTCTAGTTGTGCCACAAACTCCTCTTCTCCCCAGTTCTATTCAATACCTCCTCATTAGTTATGTGATCTATCCATCAAATCTACAGCATTCTTCGGTAGCACCACATTTCGAAAGCTATTCTCTTCTTCTCCAGAGTATTTATCGTCCATGTTTCATTCCATACATGGCTACAATACATACAAAACTTTCAGGAAAGACTTCCTGACAGTTAAATCTGTACTCGATGTTAACAAATTTCTCTTCTTCAGAAACGCTTTCCTTGCCATTACCTTGCCTTGCCATTGCCAGTCTACATTTTATATCGCCTCTACTTGGACCATCTTCAGTTATTTTGCTCCCCAAATAGCAAAACTCACATACTACTTTAAGTGTCTCATTTCCTAATCTGATTCCCTCAGCATCACCTGATTTAATTCCAATACATTCCCTTATCTTCGTTTTTCTTTTGTTGATGTTCATCTTATATCCTCCTTTCAAGACACTGTCCATTCCGTTCAACTGCTCTTCCAGGTCCTTTGCTGTCTCTGACAGAAGTACAATGTCATCGGCAAACCTCAAGGTTTTTATTTCTTCTCCATGGATTTTAATTCCTACTCCAAATTTCCCGTTTGTTTCCTTTGCTGCTTGCTCAATATACAGATTGAATAACATTGGGGATATGCTGCATCCCTGTCTCCCTTCCCAATCACTGCTTCCCTTTCATCCCCTTAGACTCATACAACTGCCGTCTGGTTTCTGTACAAATTGTAAATAGCCTTTCGCTTCCTGTATTTGATGCCTGCCACCTTCAGAATTTGAAAGAGAGTATTCCAGTCAACATTGTTAAAAACTTCCTCTAAGCCTACAAATGCTAGAAACGTAGGTTTGAGTTTCTTTAATCTGTGTTCTAAGATAAGTCGTAGGGTCAGTATTGCTAAATCGCCTTATCTTTTGGCTGCATTGACTTGCACGCTTACATTTTCGAGCACCGACTAAGGCCTGTAGACTGTAGCAGTGACGTTAATTTCAACTTGATTCGTCAACCCGTTCCTGAGAAATAGCTATGTTAACAGACTGGCAGACAGACAGATAGCAAATGACAAAAAAAATCGTGAGGTGTACTTACAACTTTAGAGTTTTCAAGTTTTTTCCTTTCATTGCACTACGAAACTTTCCTTTTGCCAAATTTCATAGTTTTTTGAGTGAGCTTGCCAGTAATAAAATACACTACTGGCCATTAAAATTGCTACACCAAGAAGATATGCAGATGATAAACGGGTATTCATTGGACAAATATATTATACTAGAACTGACATGTGATTACATTTTCACGCAATTTGGGTGCATAGATCCTGAGATATCAGTACCGGGAACAACCACCTCTGGCCGTAATAACGGCATTGATACGCCTGGACATTGAGTCAAACACAGCTTGGATGGCGTGTACAGGTACAGCTGCCCATGCAGCTTCAACACGATACCACAGCTCATCAAGAGTAGTGTTTGGCGTATTGTGACGAGCCAGTTGTTTGGCCACCATTGACCAGACGTTTTCAATTGGTGAGAGATCTGGAGAATGTGCTAGCCAGGGCAGCAGTCGAACATTTTCTGTATCCAGAAAAGCCCGTACAGGACCTGCAACATGCGGTCGTGCATTATCCTGCTGAAATATAGGGTTTCGCAGGGATTGAATGAAGGGTAGAGCCACGGGTCGTAACACATCTGAAATGTAACGTCCAATGTTGAAAGTGCCGCCAATGCGAACAAGGGGTGACCGAGAATTGTAACCAATGGCACCCCATACCATCACGCCAGGTGATACACCAGTATGGCGACGACGAATTCACGCTTCCAATGTGTGTCCACCGCGATGACGCCAAACACGGATGCGACCATCATGATGCTGTAAACAGAACCTGGATTCATCCGAAAAAATGACGTTTTGCATTCGTGCAGCCAGGTTCGTCGTTGAGTACACCATCGCATGCGCTGCTGTCTGTGATGCAGCGTCAAGGGTAACCGCAGCCACGGTCTCCGAGCTGATAGTCCATGCTGCTGCAAACGTCGTCGAACTGTTCGTGCAGATGGTTGTTGTATTGCTAACGTCCCCATCTGTAGATTCATGGATCGAGACGTGGCTCCACGATCCATTACAGCCATGCGGATAAGATGCCTGTCTTCTCGACTGCTAGTGATACGAGGCCGTTGGAATCCAGCACGGCGTTCCGTATTACCCTCCTGAACCCTCCGATTCCATATTCTGCTAATAGTCATTGGATGTCGACCGACGCGAGCAGCAATGTCGCGATACGATAAACCGCAATCGCGATAGGCTACAATCCGACCTTTATCAAAGTCGGAAACGTGATGGAACGCATTTCTCCTCCTTACACGAGGCATCACAACAACGATTCACCAGGCGACGCCGGTCAACTGCTGTTTCTGTATGAGAAATTGGTTGGAAACTTTCCTCATGTCAGCACGTTGTAGGTGTCGTCACCGGCGCCAACCTTGTGTGAATGCTCTGAAAAGCTAATCGTTTGCATATCAGAGCATCTTCTTCCTGTCGGTTAAATTTCGCGTCAGTAGCACGTTATCTTCGTGGTGTAGCAATTTTAATGGCCAGTAGTGTATGTGACATAAATGGCCGTCTCTTTTGATTACATTGATTTAGAAGCTTCAGTTGTTTGCACTGCCAGGGAACCGCATACAGTATTTCAACAGAGACATCCATCTGTTCTTAAGAATAAGAGATCTTAACACAGGGACGAACAGACAGTCAGATAACAAATCACATTTTTTTCAGTTATATAATTTAAATTTACAGTTTCCGGATTTTTTTCCTTTGGTTCAGTGAATCTTGTTTTTTGCCAAATCTCCCGCTAATCGACATTTATACTATCGAGAAAATGTAGAGAAGCAGCACTTGCGTATGGCTGCGGAACGATTATACAGCCGGCAACCTCGAATGCAAGAAAAGAGACCCGTATATTTCGCGTAACGGCTACGAAGACAAGAAACGAGAACTGCAAGCTGGCATATAGACGATCGTTCTTGCCTCTCTCCATTTGCGAGTAAAACAGGGAAAAGAATGGGTAGTACTGCTACAAGGCACCCTCCTCCATGCACCGTGCGGAGGCCCGCGAATTATGTATGAAGATTCAGATGTACTAGGAGGAGAAGGCATGTGAATAAAAGTACCCTTAGGCAAAGGCAGGCTGATTCAGCTGTCCCTTCCGATGTCGTTTTGTGCAGCCCACAATGTTATATCTGTCTCCAAAAACCACGATATTTTCATATCTCTCCTCACTACATGCAAACTATTACTCGCACAGAAAAAACGAATGGGACCTTTTTATGGGATACTTAATGTAGAAATATTTTGTACTGGGACACGTTTGTAGTAATATTTTGTACTGGGATATGTTTCCGCTGGAGGTAACAGTTTTAGAGTTTTCTAAGAAAAATATACAAAAACCGATTTAAAATGCACCCCCACCCCACACTCATTCTTCACCAGTCAGAATTTCTGGTACTTCGTTCATGGCACTCCCTCCTTCCACTTTACAAAAATTTTCGACTACACGAAATATTCCCGATATTCGACATTTTTTGTCTCTATTGTTTGGGCTATTACGCCAACAGTATAGACAACTATGTTTTCATCATCATCATCATCATCATCATCATCATTTAAGACTGATTATGCCTTTCAGCGTTCAGTCTGGGGCATAGCCCCCTTATAAAATTCCTCCATGATCCCCTATTCAGTGCTAACATTGGTGCTTCTTCTGATGTTACTTCAGAATTATTCTTAACCGAATCCAGGTACCTTCTCCTTGGTCAACCCCGACTCCTCCTACCCTCTACTGCTGAACCCATGAGTCTCTTGGATAACCTTGCTTCTACCTTGCGTGTAACATGACCCCAGCCTGTTCGCCCTGACTGCTACATCTACAGAGTTCATTCCCAGTTTTTCTTTGATTTCCTCATTGTGGACACCCTCCTGCCATTGTTCCCATCTACTAGTACCTGCAATCGTCCTAGCTACTTTCATATCCGTAACCTCAACCTTGTTGATAATGTAACCTGAATCCACCCAGCTTTCGCTCCCATACAACAAAGTTGGTCAAAGATTGAACGGTGCACAGATAGTCTTGGTACTGACTTCGTTCTTGCAGAAGAGAGTAGATCGTAGCTGAACGCTCACTGCATTAGCTTTGCTACACCTCGCCTCCAGTTCTTTCACTATGTTACCATCCTGTGAGAATATGCATCCTAAGTACTTGAAACATAGAGGCATTTTCCTCTGATGCTGGCAACAATCAGAGCAAAACGCCTCTAACTATGTTTTCTTCAACATTATTTTAAAAGTCTCAGTTGGGGTAATGAAAGAAAAACGACTTCTGTAAACGCTACGCTAATACAAATTTTGTTGAGAGTTTGATCCAAACTTAATCCTTACAAGATTATGCGGTTAAATTTCACAAAACTGTATGTAAAATATACACGAACCTCAGTTTTACGATCCATAAGTGTTCGACTAAGCCAGTGATGTAATAAGGCCTGTCAACGTAGAACACGAGAGGCTGAATGTGGGAAATAATACGTCACTTCGCAAATTATAGTACATTGGTAGGAGGGACTGCCGTGAACGCCATACTAGAAACCCTGATGAGTAGGGGCTGAGTGTGGGAGTGGGGGACCGTTTGAAAGTTGCTTTTGTACTCAGAATGAGATTTTCACTCTGCAGCGGAGTGTGCGCTGATATGAAACTTCCTGGCAGATCAAAACTGTGTGCCAGACCGAGACTTGCCTTTCGCGGGCAAGTGCTCTACCATCTGAGCTACCCAAGCACGACTCACGCGCCGACCTCAAAGCTTCACTTCCGCCAGTACCTCGTCTCCTACCTTTCAAACTTTACGGAAGGTCCGGAGTTCGAGTCTCGGTCCAGCACAAAGTTTTAATCTGCCAGCGCACACTCCGCTGCAGAGTGAAAATCTCATTCTGGAAACATCCCCCAGCTGTGGCTAAGCCATGTCTCCGCAATATCCTTTCTTTCAGGAGCTCCAGTCCTGCAAGGTTCGCAGGAGAGCTTCTGTAAAGTTTCGAAGGTAGGAGACGAGGTACTGGCGGAAGTGAAGTGTGAGGACGGGGCGTGAGTAGTGCTTGGGTAGCTCAGATGGTGAAGCACTTGCCCGTGAAAGGTAAAGGTCCCGAGTTCGAGTCTCGGTCCGGCACACAGTTTTAATCTGTCAGGAAGTTTAATTGCTTTTGTACTTTTTCTTGAATAACTCCCATCCTACGGGATCGAGCGAAAACGCATGCCAGTAAAAAAATTAGCTACATTAAATTTCTTACAGAAAAGGACTGTAAACCAATCTAAAGCAGCCAACTAGTTGCATCATAAGGGGGTTTTCTTCAGCCTCAGACGATGGTTTCGACGGATGTAAACCCGTCTTCTTCAGAAATACATGTAACTAAAATTTCACATTGAAAAACCAGCAAGCAATGAAGCGATCTGACGTCTAATGCAAATATGCTGCCGGTGCAATCACTGTATACATTACAGCATTAAATACGCTGATCCCTATGATCAGGGATTGTCAAGTAGGAATAGTTAAAATCCAGAAATAGGACCAGACAAATAAAATGACCTTCAAGGCGACTGGATTTTTATTATTCTTATTTGAAAAGCCCTGACCATAGGGGCAAGCATATTTAATACTGTCATGAATACAATGATTTGTGCAGGCAACACATTTTCATTGCACAAATGTCAGATCGTTTCATTATTTGGGGCTTCTGCAATGTGAAATTTTAGTTAAATGCATTTCTGAAAAAGACGGGTTTACATCCTTCGAAACCACTGTCAAAGGCTGAATGAAATCGGCTTTTGTTGTAAATGGTTGGCCGCCTTGGATTCATTTATTGATCTCTAACCGTTGCTGAAGCGCAGCTATGTACAAATTAAAAAGGTCTTGTTATTTTTTTCTGTAGGACTAATACTTCGAGCTTAGCGAGAATATATGAAAATGTCGCTCGTGGATTTGAAGGCCAGATATATAACCACGGTTTGCATAAAACGACAGTGGTAGGGACATCTGAATTACCCCGTATGGGGTGTGATCAAAAAGTAACAGAAATTTTTTTCTGTTAGAGAATTCTTTTTATTTATCAACACCAACTTTTCGTTTTCAAAGCAAACCCACTCAGATATAATACGCTTGTGCCAACGGTTTCGTCAGTCTTGGAAGCAGTTGTTCTTTTCGTTATGGTGCTCAGCTCTTTCAGCGATTCTGGTTTTATCTCATCAGTCGTGGCGAAACGACGTCCTTTAATGGTTCTCTTCAACCTCGGAAATAGAAAGAAGTCACGGGGGGCAATGTGCGTCGAATACGGTGGCTGACGCTACATAACGTTTTTTTTTTTTTTTTTTTTTTTTTTTGCCAAAAAATCACGGACAAGCGTTAAGGTAAAGTGTGAATAGGAACATTATCGTGACCCAATTACCACGAGCGATTTTTCCACAATTCAGGCCGTTTTCTTTTGATTGCTTCATGTAAACGGCACATAGCTTAAAGGAATTAATCCCTTTTGACCCTACTACCATAAGGCAGAAACTCATGAATCACTATCCCATTGCAATCGAAGAAAACAGTGAAAAGAACCTTCACATCTGATCGAACTTTGAAACATCCCCTTAGAAAAAATTATGAATGACAGTGTTGGAAAAACTCTTACGTTATTTGATGTTCAAACAGTTGAGCAAAACTGAACGTACTCAGACATTTCTCTCTTTACTTATTCTGATCATCACTAAACTGACACACAATATTTTTAGCGCAACGCAATCTGCCTTTCAATAATCCCTACAAAAGAATGGCTCTGACTAACAATAACCTATACCTTTCATGAATCATTTACCTCACAAAAATCTTCGTTACTCGAACTACTGCAATACAGCGAGCGCCAATACTGACAGCTAAATAAAAGATTCTAACTACTGAAGGAACTAACTACTGATAGGCGTAATTAGCAAACGAAAGATTTTGATAGAGAACAAACAATGTACTTACCTTACTAGTGTTCAAAAGTCATCTATCAATTCATGACATCCATCTTTACAAATTTACTTTTTATGGCGGACACACGTCCAGATCGTCCGCTTATAATAACCTCTCAAAACTTTAGCATCTCTCGCTCCACATTCACCACTGCTGGCGGCTCACCTCCAATTGCGTCGTTTCAGGCAAATGCCGGGATGGTTCCTTTGAAAGGGCACGGCCGATTTCCTTCCCAATCCTTCCCTCACCCGAGCTTGCGCTCCGTCTCTAATGACCTCGTTGTCGACGGGACGTTAAACACTAACCACCAACCAACCAACCATCCAACTGCGCAACGCTACGCGCTATTCACATCCAACTGTCCAACACTACACAAGCGAATGTTCCAACAATGAGTCCAACCAGCCAGCCACAGGCTGCACACAGCACAGTCAGTGATTTTCATACAGGGCGCTACGTGCCGTTACCAACACAAAAACCTAAACAGCCTACTTACAACTTGTCGAATTGTTTTCGATCTTGGCTTTTCAGGCAGTTTCCATTGGGACGATTGGATCTTGCTATCGACCTCATAGCTGTATACTCATATTTCATCACCTGTTGTAGCCTTCTTTAGAAATACTGGATCCTTATCGACTGATTCAGCAATGAGCGATGTGTACGAGATTTCACTTTTCGTCGAAATTCAACAATTTCGGAACAACCTTCGCTGTTACACGTTTCGTACCCGAAACAGATAAAAAAAATAGCTTGGCATTATCCAAAGGCTACGCCGACATCTCTGATGGAGAGTCGGCGATTTCCCAGAACCATTTTCTTTACTTGTTCGACACTGTCGTTAGGAACTGATTTGGTAGGGCGTCGAGGTCTTCCCGACCCTCTTTGAAACGTTTCTACCACTCGTAAACACTTGTCTTACTCATAACAGATTCGCCAGAAGCCACGATCATCATTGCGAATGTGGTGCTGCACTTTATGCCATTTGTCAAGCAAAGTTTAACACAAATTCTTTGATTGATGTTTTACAATCTTTTCGACTGTTAGCAACAAACTAAATAGTCAAAACAGCTGAAAATACAAATGTACATCATAAGCATGTGTACCAACAAGATAAAAAAAAATCAAAATCGGATGTATAAAGACCGCGAAATTAAAACCTTCTCGTTACTTTTTGATGACACCTCTTATATAAATAAAGATAAACATCATTCCTCCTCCACACGTCACGCGAAATGACCACAACAAGAAAATCAGAGAAAATACAAATCATACGGAAGTCTGTTGACTGTCGTTGTTTTCCCACGCCACTCGCGAATGGAACAAAGAGGCTGGGAAAAGATAGCGGTAAGAGAAGCTTTTGTGTTAGCAGAAGAGCCAACACCGTGTTACGAGTGGAGGCCGAAATCCACACGTTTTAGCTCACGCAGGCTGGCGTGAGGTCTGAAACATGACAGGGAATTAGAATGCAGAAAGCGGACGTAATTAGTTTGATACTTAACTTTAATCCATTAATGATGAACGTCGCTCTTGACGGTACATGATTCACAATATTATCTGTTCAGAATACATTCATAGTAACTGAATATGGCGCCTTGCTAGGTCGTAGCAAATGACGTAGCTGAAGGCTATGCTAATCTGTCGTCTCTGCAAATGAGAGCGTATGTAGACAGTGAACCATCGCTAGCAAAGTCGGCTGTACAACTGGGGCGAGTGCTAAGGAGTGTCTCTAGACTGATGGTGGCGACACGCGGGTCCGACGTATACTAACGGATCACGGCCGATTTAAAGGCTACCATCTAGCAAGTGTGGTGTCGGGCGGTGACACCACAGAAGTACTCTCCACTACACACCATAAAGAGTTTCCTGCATTACAGATGTGGGTGTAGATGGCTCTGAGCACTATGGGACTTAACTTCTGTGGTCATCAGTCCCCTAGAACTTAGAACTACTTAAACCTAACTAACCTAAGGACATCACACACATCCATGCCCGAGGCAGGATTCGAACCTGCGACCGTAGCAGTCTGGGTGCAGATGACATGGGAAGTGATAGAAGGGGTATAAGACTTTAGTTTATCCGAAGGTTAGACAGGAGCTCACGAGAGAGATAATTATACGTTTTGGTATTAGCGAAGAACAGGACAGCACTAACGTGTAGAGGCGAGAGATCTCCGCTTGTATCTCGGAGACTACTGGAGAAGCCTGTGTTCAAAGGGGGGAGGTGCCATTAATCACGTGGAACAAGCTGCGTCGGGTGGTGGGCGGATCTCAGACGCTCTTTGAAGGGACCACACACACACACACACACACACACACACACACACACACACACACACACACACACACACACGAGTGCCAACGTGTAAGCACACGCTCGCATCCGTATGCAGCACTAGGTCCGCCTACCTTATGGGTGTGGCCGCGTGGTCTGGGAGCGGTCGACAGTCGTCGCCTACTAATTGGCTCCTTTCGTGTGTGACGTCACACAGTGGAGAACATGACGCGTTCAGTGCCGACCAGACATCTTTGCGGTATAACGAGTTCACACGACCAGTATGCGCATCGCAAATACGAAGAGCATAAAATAAGTAATGTAACGCATACTTTTGCTGAAGGCAGGTTGTTTTCATTCAGGGTCTCAATGCACAGTATTATTCCTCACCCGTTTAGCTGCAAACCCCTATTTTTAAACACCTTCTCCGATCAGTGCGACGGCCTCACGCCTTGGAAGGCATGTATGCCCGCTTGGCAAGGTAGCGCTCTATTGATTGACGTCTTGCTGCATTAGTAACAAATGGTTCAAATGGCTCTGAGCACTATGGAACTTAACATCTGAGGTCGTCAGTCCCATAGAACTTAGAACTACATAAACTTAACTAACCTAAGGACATCACACACATCCATGCCTAAGGCAGGATTCGAACCTGCGACCGTAGCAGTCGCGCGGTTCCGGACTGAAGCGCCTAGAACCGCTCGGCCACCGCGGCCGGCATCCTCGTGGCCATACGTGCGCAGTAGCACTACCCAGGATACGTGATGCATGATCAGCTACAGAAACAGCAACCTCGTCAGTAAACGTTTCGTTTTCCACATGCCACGCAAAGCTCACTCGTGTTTTCGATTTACATTATCATCTTATTTAAACCATTCAACGACATCGCCCCGCTCCTCAGACCTTCGATTCTCTCCTGATGTAGCACTGCAATGGCTCCTATTCACATAAAACAGTTTCACTAACAGCGAATGGTCTCTCTCCTCTCCAATAGCTATACTGTTCACTCACGCTATGGCTTGTTTACGACAGTGTGGCTGTCACGCCATCACAGAAACAGTGTACAGCGCCAGATTTGCACCTGGTGGCCAAAATTGGAACTAATTTTTTTCCCAGCGGAAATCGGTTCCGCATTAACGCGTTAGCGTATCTACTAAGCTTCGCTGCTATACGATAATCACAGCGCACATTAGACCTACGCTGATAAATCCCACGTCCGGCCATCCTGATTTAGATTTTCCGTGATTTCCCTAAATCACTCCAGGCAAATGCCGCGATGGTTCCTCCGAAAGGGCACGGCCGACTTCCTTCCGCATCCTTCCCTACTCCGATGAGACCGATGACCACGCTGTCTGGTCTCCTTCCCCAAAACAAGCAACCAACCTACGCTAATAGCGGGACTTTAACGATATAACCAGTTGGCATTTTTGTATGTGATGGCACGATCGCAAGGACTTTTCACTCTTGCACACAGAACCTCAGATTCGTTTCAGTTGTGCCCGTGCCTCCTGCAGCAATGGCGCGTCTGGCATCACACACAGTCGTCAAAAAAACCAGGTGCGCTCAATACGCCGCTCACACGTCAAAGGCGTCAGCATGGCGTACGCAATGCAAAGCGCAGCCTTCACCGCTGCAACTGACAGCTGTTCACGTCCACCTGTTCTAGCCGTCATCTGTCATCACGGCCGATGCCGCAGGTCCGATTGTGAAGTCGCAAATAGTGGCACTGCGACCGACGATGGTGGCGAAAGTGAATATACGGTTATATACGGTTCCCCCCCCCCCCCCCATCCCTATATTTCCCATTCCTACACATGATCCACATCATCTACCTCTGGCTCTGCGAGATTTCTCTCGTCTGGAGTACAACATTTGTGGGCACCATACAAATCTTCGTTGACCTTTAGAATCATCTGTTGTATACCATACTTCCGCAACACGTACCACAGCGCTTGATAAACCGAAGGCCTTTTCACAATCAGTGAATAACGGGTACTCGGTTGCTCGGAATTCTTTGCTTTGCCCTAGTGAGCAGACCACATGCCATTCGGAGTTTTGTAATTTTTTATATTTATGGTACATGCTGCTCAGAACTCAATAACGAATCCTTCAAATCAGTTACATGCAAGTGTCAGAAATATCCATGAAAATCGAGTTTGATATTTTCGAGAATCATGAATTAGCTAAAACCCTTTAAATTTTTCGAAGGGCCACGAGGCTCTGTAGCAGAATGCTTGCATGCCTCCGAGGAGGCCTGAGTTCGATTCCCAGCCAATGCAGATTTTTAAACAAAGATGCAAGTTCATTCTCGTGAGGCGTAAAATACGTACAGATGAGAAAAAAGAGAATCAGTAGCGCTGAAGACTCGTAAGTACTGGTTAGAGTCTTGTTTTCGTTATCAATTTTTCGGTTTCTTTATTTTTCCTTCATTTCAAATACCTACATCGTTTAAATATAAAATTCCTTAAATATAGGCTGATTAACACTTCCCATCAATTCTGTATGAAAAATGTATATCTACTTATTTTTAATTCCGCATTGCTCACAGAATTCCAGTTTTCGTTGAAAATATGAGTTACTGATTAGCGATCTTTAACAAAAGATTGTTAATTAAGATTGCTTAAATTAAAAAACATTAAAAATTTATTTTCGTCCTGTTATGTATATTATGCTAACGGCACTGCCACAGTGATAACACCGGTTCCCGTCAGATCACCAAGGTTAAGCGCTGTCGGGCTGGGCTAGCACTTGGATGGGTGACCATCCGGTCCGCCGAGCGCTGTTGGCAAGCGGGATGCACTCAGCCCTTGTGAGGCAAACTGAGGAGCTACTTGATTGAGAAGTACCGGCTCCGGTTTCGTAAACTGACATACAGCCGGGAGAGCGGTGTGCTGACCACATGCCCCTCCATATCCGCATCCAGTGACGCCTGTGGGCTGAGGATGACACGGCAGCCGGTCGGTACCTTTGGGCTTTTATGGCCTGTTCAAGAGGAGTAATGTGTATTATGCTTCACGGAGAACGTTGCTGAACACGTTACTTTGTTTAAAACATTGCCTTGCCCAGAAATCTAACCTCAACTACCAGTGGTCCAAGTGAGCATTCACTCACAGCGCCACTGATCCATCAAAAAAATCGACTTGGTTAGCGAAATAAACATACTCAGAAAACTTCGAATCCGATTTTCGCGTGTATATTTGAACGCTGCATCTAACAGATTTGAATTATTGATATTTGAATTCTGAACATCACATACCATGCACTCAACTCCCGTGTGGTGTCCTTGTAAGATGATCCTAACATTATTAATAATATCAACAGAAAAATGCCCAAAAACTGGCCTGATATTAACGCAGTCCATTTCGAGCTCAATCTACGATCCTATGTAAGATAATTTTGGTGATCAACTTGCTGGATACTGACAACGGTGTAATAACACCCTAGTTTTTACAACCCGACGGATTTCCCTTTCTTGGGAGCTATAGCATCAATCCATTTTCCACCTATTTGGGGATTTCTCTTCGAGTCAAATTAGCTTTGACAAGGAGTGGAACATTTTAACAGTAATTTCAATATCGAGCATCTATGCTCGTGAAAGCAATCCTTATTTTTTTCCACTGTGGGACGCTGGAGATTTACATCTTGATCAGCGTCGATTTTCTCTGGAACATCTCTCACATGTTCCTAATGGTTGTCTTCACGGTATAATAGCTCCTTGAAATGATCCTCCCATCCCTTTCTTCTCGTCAGTCGCAGAAGGCAGGAATAGGGGAATCCAATGGAGAATCCACGAACGTCTGGAGGTTTTACACTTAGCGAGGAGTCATAATTTTACTAGCTCAAAGGCTGAACGTGTAACGTCCCCTTAGGAAATTATGTATTACTGTAATGGTAAAGCTCTTACGTTATTTGTTTTTCAACCAGCTGAGCAAAACTGAACGTACTCAAACAGTTCTCTCTTTACTTATTCTGATCACCACTAAACTGACGCACAATATTTTTAGCGCAACGCATACTGACTTTCAATAATCCCTACAAAAGGATGGTCCTGAATAACAATGACCTATACTTTTCATGAATCACTTACCTCACAAAAATCTTCGTTACTCGAACTACTGCAATACAGCGAGCGCCAATACTGCCAGCTAAATAAAAGATTCTAACTACTGAAGGCACTAACTACTGCTAGGCACAGTTAGCAAATGAAAGATTTTGATAGAGAATAAACAATGTATTTACCTTCAAAAGTCATCATATATATATATATATCAATTCATGACATCCATCTTTACAAAGTTCCTTTTTCTGGCGGACACACTTCCAGATCGTCCGCTTATAGTAACTTCTCAAAACTCTGGCATGTCTCTCTCCACATCCACCACTGCTGACGGCTCACCTCCAACTACACAACGCTACGCGCTGTTCACATCCAAATGCCCAACACTACAATAGCGAATATTCCAACAATGCCAACCAGCCACGAACTGCACACAGCACAGTCAGTGATTTTCATATAGAGCGCTACGTGGCGTTACCAACATAAAAACCTAAACAGTCTATTTACAAAAGATATGAAAGAGTAAATCACTGAACAAAGGAAGCAGAGGTGGCTGTACTCAAGATACAGGTAAAACAAAGGAAATGGGAGTAATTACTGGAAACATGGAAGAGCTTCTATTTGTAGGGAAGCAGGGGTGAAGATTCTCAACGTATTATTGCACGTGGTTAGTGTGGTGACACGTGGTGAAGCTGGTGAAGATGTGAAGAACCGCTTAAAGAGGGAAAATACTGACATCATATAACTGGATCGAATGTGACGAAACGGAAACAAAGCATGCAAAACAAAAATTTATTAGAAAAAAAGAGAAATGCTTAACACCACGGTTTCAGACTTTCGTAAATGCTGTCTCTGGGGTATAATGAATATCTGGTGGCCAGAAAAAGGCAATGAGGAGCTCTGGAAGAAAACAAAATAATGACAAATAGAAGGCCAGATACGTGAGGCAAAGTGGAGATGGTGGGAGCACATATAGAGACGGAGCACTCGAGAAGAAGAGGATGGAATGGTATCCCCGGACAGCCGGCCGTGGTGGCCGAGCGGTTCTAGGCGCTCCAGTCCGGAACCGCGCTGCTGCTACGGTCGCAGGTTCGAATCCTGCCTCGGTCATGGTTGTTTGTGATGTCCTTAGGTTTAAGTAGTCTAGGGGACTGATGACCTGGGAAGTTGAGTCCCATTTGAACCATATCCCCGGACAACAAGGAAGCAAGGAGAGTTGGCAAGACCTGGTCAGAATTGAGGGAACTGGTTAAAGAAGAATGACAATTTCTCCGGAATGCCCTATGCCCTAATTAGGGTCGAAGGAATTAAATCCCCACCTATTGACCCACGAGACTTTTGAATAGGACTAAATAGTGGCAGCCAGTTTCTCACGAGAAGACAAAAGTACTTCGGGAATTATGTAGAGTCATTACAGACTTTCGAAAGATATCATAGCGTTTCATATTCGCTGGCAGCTGATGCTGTGTTTGACATGCTCGTATAGCGAAATGCGCAGTTCACTAACTTGAGACACTGGAAGGTGAGTCCAACTCCAGTCCACGCTTCGGATTAACGCCCGTTAATTTGGTGCAATGGCCAGCGCGAGTGTGGTTTTTAGGCTGTTTTTCACTCTCGTTTAAGATACTTCACGGCTGATCTCCAGTCTCCACCTCAGACAATACAGAGCCCCGGTAACCCCAGCGTTGAGGGCCCGTAAGCTCCAAACACACATAGACACTCGCACACACACACACACACACACACACACACACACACACACACACACACACACACACACAAACTTCAGAGAATACGACACGCAGACAGGGGAAATACGACAAGACACAGAACAAAGCTTAGAAGACCTTCAGACAGGAAGGGCGTGGCTTCACTCCCATTCATTAATTCACCAACTTTGGCGCCAAAAGTGTCATTGTTCCTTCAGAAAATTTTTTAATTTTTTTTAGAACCATGTAAGTACATCCGTCCTGGACAGTACCACTGTGTACCGAAACTGCTGTAAATGCAGACGTTATTTTAAGTTATATAGTAGGTTACGGGTGTAAGTGCAGATATTTCTAGTGATGTCTGAAGATGGGGTACTGAACAACATTACACCAGTATTTACATCATTTCCAGACCAATAATTATACTAACTACAATTCTAATATTTTTAGGTTGGCTAGTACCTCCGAGTATATGTGGCAAGAACAAGCCACTATTTGCCGCTGGGGAGCTGATCAGGTGCTGAAGCGTGACCATATGAACGCAAAACGGTTAGTCTATATTGACAGCTGTAGTCCACTTAGTGATAGAATTATGACCATGCAGAAAAGTCAGGTTATAACATTTTTTATTTGAATGTGGCAAGACTGTTCGACACACACAAAAAAAAAAAACAATCAAACATACTAAGGTACCACATACAAAACAATCTGCTCTTACAGTCGTTACACCTTGTATATGATTTTCACCTGCCGCTGACACAATGACCTCTGCCATTCCGCCGACACCCTTGACGGTTTCTCTTTCGAATTTTACAAATATAGCTGTTTATTTAGTTGTTCATCAAATAGACTTTTAAAGAAGACAACTTTCAAAAGATCACGGCCGACACAGAAAATAAGCCGTCTAGGCTCGTCAATCTATTAAGTGGGTGGAATGGCTAGCGTTCCTGTCTAATAAACAAGTACACCTGGGTCAGGTCCCAGCTGTGGCACAAATTTTAATACATTTCTTTAGCTTCCATCATTATGGTCTACTTACTGTTCATGACATGTCTCTAATTAATGGCCATCGACTTGATAATTTCACATGACCAGGATCCTTTATAAAGGGGGACACGATGAATTTAATCTTAAGTTATTGGTTCCGAACAACGAATGATCCTAACTATGCCTTCCACACCCACATTTTTGCTATTTACATTGAAAACTTGTCATTCCATAGAGCTCACCATTTAACTGATCTTGATTCTTTCTTTGATACTAGTTTCCACTTCTACCACACTTTCCTATAGATTGTTAGTTCCCGTAAATACGAAAGAGTAGCATCAGTTCTGTTCACACTAGAACGGTTAACACTCATCACTCCTTCTGCCACACTTTTATGCAGTATGATTCAGCTGCCTGCACAGATGTCGTTTGTGCGACCCGCAATTCTGCATTTCGCCTTCAACAACCACACAAGAGATTTTCATATTAACTCACTCGTTACGCGTAATCCGGCAGTCCCTTAAAAAATATGAACAGGGCACTGTTGTAAGGAATTTAACGTAGCTATATTTTGCACTGGGATACGTTTTCGCTAGATGCCGCAGTTTTCGAGTTACTCCAGAAAAAATTAGAAAAGTGACCTTCAAATATATCCTAATTATCACACTCACCCCCATCGGTATGTTGTTCATGGCTCTCCCTTATACCACAGTACAAAAATTTGCGACTGCACCATTTATTTCGCACATTCGACTTTTTTTTTATCTTCACAGACTGACCTTATTACGCCAACAGCTTAGTCGGGCACTTACAAACTGGAAAACTGACGTTTGTGTACAATGTATCTACAAATTTTGTGAATTTTAACAGCGCAAAATAAACACCTCGTTGTGTTCGTCAGGCCTTCGAAATTCGAAACTACTGTGCTTGTAACCGTTGAGCTTGCATCATGCTGTCAACGTAATTAGTTGTAGCGTAGCGTTTACAGAAGTCGTTTTTCTGTTCGTTACTGTCATGGGAATGTTGAAATTAATAAAGTCGGCGATATAGCGGAATAGGCTGATGGCGTGAAAGCACAAAAATGGTCGAATGCCGGGAATAGTTCGTGCTGTCGGAAATTTTTGTACATTGGTAGGAGACAGTGCCACGAAGAACCTACTATAAATCCTGACTGGTGAGGGACCAGTGTGGGGTAGGGGCGCGTTTGATGGGCACTTTTTTATGTTTTTCTTGAATAACTCGAAAATCGTGGATCCGAACGAAAGTGTATCTATTACAATATTTAAGTACATTATATTTCTTAGAAAAGTTCCTGTTCATATTTTCCCCACGACTGATAATTTGCGCATAGCGAGCAGAACATGAAAAAAACCTAGTTTTCGAATTGCGGGTTGCATAAGACGATACCGTTAGGCGGTGCTGTGTCAATCTTTATATGACTTTCAGTCGCCGCTGACACAACCGGCTCTTTCATTCCGCCTACACCCTGTAAGGTTTCCCATTTGGATCTTACAAATATTACAGTTTATTTACTTGTTCCGTAATCCGACTTTTAAAGGAGACGACTTTCAACAGATCACGTGCGATATACAAATAAGCAATATGCCTATTGTTCATGAGGTGTCTAATTAATGGCCATCAGGATCCATTGTAAATGACAGGATAATCTAGATAAACTTAGTTTACTGATTCTCACCAATAAATGTTCGTAACTGTGCCTTCCACACCCACACATTTCTTATCTACACTGATAATTTGTCAATCTTGAGAAGTCAAAATTTAGCTGGTCTTGATTCTTTCATCAACAGCAGTCTACACTTTTACTTTCTTTCTTTTGCTTGTGCCGTTTTTCCCTCGGATACGCAGGGTCTGGCATGGTTAATCGGATGTGGCAATGTCAGTTGAAGGGGTGACCGGATGCCCTTCCTGCCACCACCCCGTACGCCCTGGTACGGAATTAGTGTACCCCAATTGCGGCAAGTGTTATCCATGGAATAGTGCGAAAGGGTTCAGATGTCTGCGAGCCGTGTGACTGAGGCGGGACGTGGGGACCAGCCCGGTATTCACCTAGGAGGATGTGGGAAACCGCCTAAAAATCACATCCAGGCTTGCCGGCACACCAGCCCTCGTCGTTAATCCGCCGGGCGGATTCGACCCGGGGCCGGCGCGCCTACCCGAGTCCAGGAAGCACCGCATTAGCGCGCTCGGCTAACCTGGCGGGTCAGTCTATTGTTCGTTACTTCGCGCAAATCGTATACATTAACTTCAGCTCTGTTAGACCGATGCCTTAGTTCGTAGCATTTTTGTTTTGTATTTTAGCATTCTGGTTGCTATGGGTTTATTTATAGATTGCCATTTTTTGTTTTTGGTTCAGTGTTGCTATTTGAGTATATATCGACATTTTGTCATGTGGAGATAGTGAGTGGAGCTGTGGGCGCTAGAAAATGGAGCGCCAAGTGGAGAAATCGGAACATTTCCGACATGTTCTGTTTGACTTCAGTAGAAGAATGACAGCAGCGGACGCAGCCACAAACATTTGCGCTGTGTGTGGGCTATAGTGCCACTGCACAGAGCCCGGCAAGAAAATACTTTTCTCGCCTTAAGGAGGATCGTTTTGATATTAGTGACTCTCCACGTGTAGGAAGACTTTCGGGTTTTGATGCAGATCGTTTAATCGCAATAATCCACAATGATGCATGTCAGTGTACTCGAGAACTGGCAGATGTGATGAACTGCGAACATTCCACAATCGTGCGACATTTGCATGCAGTGAGGGAGGTTCGGTAATCTGGTGTTCGCGCACAGCATGCTCTAAGATAAAATCACAAAAATCAGTAGGTCGCCGTATGTGGATCTGTGCTTGCTCGTCATCAATTGGCTCGTGAACAACACCGACCATTCCTATCCTATATCGTTGCCGCTGATGAGAAATGGTGTCATTACGGTAACATAAGGAAAATAAAGGAACAGTTGAGCTCAAATAAAGTGGCAACTTTCCGTCCAAAGACCTGCGTGCATCCACAAAAGAAAATGTTGTTATGCATCCGGTGGAGTAGCGACCGAGTGGTGTATTACGAATTGCTTCCCAGAGGTGTAACCATCACAGTTGATATTTACTGTCAACAACTGAGGCATGTTGCAAATGAAGTTCAAGAGCAACGACAAGGAATAATGCGTGAAGTGGGGCTACTCTACGATAACGCTCGCCCGCATTCTGCTAGACAGGAGATAGGCTGGGAAGTCATTCCGCACCCACCTTAATCACCTCGTCTCTCGCCCTCAGACCTTAACTTTTTCCGCTCTCTATCGAACACCCTTCAAGGGACTTCCTTTCCAGTTCAAAATGCGCTCCGAACATGGCTAGACGAGTTCTTCGCTTCAAAACCACGTGATTTCTCAGACTCGAAAAAAATATCCCAACGTAACCAGACTGTTGTAAATAATGAAGGGGAATATATTATCGATGATTAAAGTCTCTGTTACATGTATCTGTTGTGTTTATTAAATTTATGGAAAAACGGCGCGAGCTTATGCACGAATCCAATACTTTCACTAGAAAGGCTAACAGTCGCTCGCTGTAGTAAAGTTTTACATACACTACTGGCTATTACACCATGAAGATGACGTGATACAGACGCAAAATTTAACCGACAGGAAGAAGATGCTGTGATATGCAAATGATTAGCTTTTCAGACCATTCACGCGAGGTTGGCGCCAGTGGCGACATCTACAACGTGCTGATTTTTTTTTTTTTTCCTTGGTCATCAGTCTACTGACTGGTTTGATGTGGCCCGCCACGAATTCCTTACCTGTGCTAACCTCTTCATCTCAGAGTAGCGCTTGCAACCTACGTCCTCAATTATTTGCTTGACGTATTCCAATCTCTGTCTTCCTCTACAGTTTTTTCCCTCTACAGCTCCCTCTAGTACCATGGAAGTCATTCCCTAATGTCTTAGCAGATGTCCTATCATCCTGTCCCTTCTCCTTATCAGTGATTTCCACATATTCCTTTCCTCTCCGATTCTGCGTAGAACCTCCTCATTCCTTACCTTATCAGTCCACCTAATTTTCAACATTCGTCTATAGCACCACATCTCAAATGCTTCGATTCTCTTCTGTTCCGCTTTTCCCACAGTCCATGTTTCACTACCATACAATGCTGTACTCCAGACGTACATCCTCAGAAATTTCTTCCTCAAATTAAGGCTGGTGTTTGATATTAGTAGACTTCTCTTGGCCAGAAATGCCTTTTTTGCCATAGCGAGTCTACTTTTGATGTCCTCCTTGCTCCGTCCGTCATTGCTTATTTTACTGCCTAGGTAGCAGAATTCCTTAACTTCATTGACTTCGTGACCATCAATCCTGATGTTAAGTTTCTCGCTGTTCTCATTTCTACTACTTCTCATTACCTTCGTCTTTCTCCGATTTACTCTCAAACCATACTGTGTACTCATTAGACTGTTCATTCCGTTCAGCAGATCATTTAATTCTTCTTCACTCACACTCAGGATAGCAATGTCATCAGCGAATCGTATCATTGATATCCTTTCACCTTGTATTTTAATTCCACTCCTGAACGTTTCTTTTATTTCCATCATTGCTTCCTCGATGTACAGATTAAAGAGTAGGGGCGAAAGGCTACAGCCTTGTCTTACACCCTTCTTAATACGAGCACTTCGTTCTTGATCGTCCACTCTTATTATTCCCTCTTGGTTGTTGTACATATTGTATATGATCCGTCACTCCCTATAGCTTACCCCTACTTTTTTCAGAATCTCGAACAGCTTGCACCATTTTATATTGTCGAACGCTTTTTCCAGGTCGACAAATCCTATGAAAGTGTCTTGACTTTTCTTTAGCCTTGCTTCCATTATTAGCCGTAACGTCAGAATTGCCTCTCTCGTCCCTTTACTTTTCCTAAAGCCAAACTGATCGTCACCTAGCGCATTCTCAATTTTCTTTTCCATTCTTCTGTATATTGTTCTTGTAAGCAGCTTCGATGCATGAGCTGTGAAGCTAATTGTGCGATAATTCTCGCACTTGTCAGCTCTTGCAGTATTCGGAATTGTGTGGATGATGCTTTTCCGAAAGTCAGATGGTATATCGCCAGACTCATATATTCTACACACCAACGTGAATAGTCGTTTTGTTGCCACTTCCCCCAATGATTTTAGAAATTCTGATGGAATGTTATCCATCCCTTCTGCCTTATTTGACCGTAAGTGCTCCAAAGCTCTTTTAAATTCCGATTCTAATACTGGATCCCCTATCTCTTCTAAATCGACTCCTGTTTCTTCTTCTCTCACATCAGACAAATCTTCACCCTCATAGAGGCTTTCAATGTATTCTTTCCACCTATCTGCTCTCTCCTCTGCATTTAACAGTGGAATTCCCGTTGCACTCTTAATGTTACCACCGTTGCTTTTAATGTCACCGAAGATTGTTTTGACTTTCCTGTATGCTGAGTCTGTCCTTCCGACAATCATATCTTTTTCGATGTCTTCACATTTTTCCTGCAGCCATTTCGTCTTAGCTTCCCTGCACTTCCTATTTATTTCATTCCTCAGCGACTTGTATTTCTGTATTCCTGATTTTCCCGGAACATGTTTGTACTTCCTCCTTTCATCAATCAACTGAAGTATTTCTTCTGTTACCCATGGTTTCTTCTCAACTACCTTTTTTGTACCTATGTTTTCCTTCCCAACTTCTGTGATGGCCCTTTTTAGAGATGTCCATTCCTCTTCAACTGTACTGCCTACTGCGCTATTCCTTATTGCTGTATCTATCGCGTTAGAGAACTTCAAACGTATCTCGTCATTCCTTAGTACTTCCGTATCCCACTTCTTTGCGTATTGATTCTTCCTGACTAATGTCTTGAACTTCAGCCTACTCTTCATCACTACTATATTGTGATGTGAGTCTATATCTGCTCCTGGGTACGCCTTACAATCCAGTATCTGATTTTGGAATCTCTGTCTGACCATGATGTAATGTAATTGAAATCTTTCCGTATCTCCCTTCCTTTTCCAAGTATACCTCCTCCTCTTGTGATTCTTGAACAGGGTATTCGCTATTACTAGCTGAAACTTGTTACAGAACTCAATTAGTCTCTCTCCTCTTTCATTCCTTGTCCCAAGCCCATATTCTCCTGTAACCTTTTCTTCTACTCCTTCCCCTACAACTGCATTCCAGTCGCCCATGACTATTAGATTTTCGTCCCCCTTTACATATTGCATTACCCTTTCAGTATCCTCATACACTTTCTCTACCTGTTCATCTTCAGCTTGCGACGTCGGCATGTATACCTGAACTATCGTCGGTGTTGGTCTGCTGTCGATTCTGATTAGAACAACCCGGTCACTGAACTGTTCACAGTAACACACCCTCTGCCCTACCTTCCTATTCATAACGAATCCTACACCTGCTATACCATTTTCTGCTGCTGTTGATATTACCCGATACTCATCTGACCAGAAATCGTTGTCTTGTTTCCACTTCACTTCACTGACCCCTACTATATCTAGATTGAGCCTTTGCATTTGCCTTTTCAGATTTTCTAGTTTCCCTACCACGTTCAAGCTTCTGACATTCCACGCTCCGACTCGTAGAACTTTATCCTTTTTCTCATGGTAACCTCCCCCTCCCCCTTGGCAGTCCCCTCTCGGAAATCCGAACGTGCTGATATGAGGAATTTTTCCAACCGATTTCTCATACACAAACAGCAGTTGACCGGCGTTGCCTGGTGAAACGCTGTTGTAAATGCCTCGTGTAAGGAGGAGAAATGCGTACCATCACGTTTCCGACTTTGATAAAGGTCGGATTGTAGCCTATCGCGACTGCGCTTTATCGTATTGCGACATTGCTGCTCGCGTTGGTCCAGGTCCAATGACTGTTAGCAGAATATGGAATCGGTGGGTAATACGGA
The DNA here is from genome assembly GCF_021461385.2 of Schistocerca piceifrons. Taxonomy (NCBI): domain Eukaryota; kingdom Metazoa; phylum Arthropoda; class Insecta; order Orthoptera; family Acrididae; genus Schistocerca; species Schistocerca piceifrons. Next base: position 79,914,495 of record NC_060147.1, on the reverse strand, counting down.
ACATCGTGCTGGATCCCAACGGCCTCGTATCACTAGCAGCTAGCTGTCGAGATGACAGGCATCTTACCCGCATGGCTGTAACGGATCGTACAGCCACGTCTCGATCCCTGAGTCAACAGATGGGGCGTTTGCAAGACAACAACCAACTGCACCAACAGTTCGACGACGCTTGTAGCAGCATGGACTATCAGCTCGGACACCATGGCTGCGGTTACCCTTGACGCTGCATCATAGACAGGAGCACCTGCGATGGTGTACTCAACGACGAACCGGGGTGCACGAATGGCAAAACGTCATTTTTTCGGATGAATCCGGGTTCTGTTTACAGCATCATGATGGTCGCATCCGTGTTTGGAGACATCGCGGTGAACGCACGTTGGAAGCGTGTATTCGTCATCGCCGTACTGGCGTATCACCCGGCGTGATGGTATGGGGTGCCATTGGTTACACGTCTCGGTCACCTCTTGTTCGCATTGGCGGCACTTTGAACAGTGGACGTTACATTTCAGATGTGTTACGACCCTTGGGTCTACCCTTCATTCGATCTCTGCGAAATCCTACATTTCAGCCGGATAATGTACGACCGCATTTTGCAGGTCGTGTACAGGCCTTTCTGGATACAGAAAATGTTCGACTGCTGCTCTGGCCAGCGGATTCTCCAGATCTCTCAACAACTGAAAACGTTTGGTCATTGGTGGCTGAGCAACTGGCTCGTCACAATACGCCAGTCACTACTCCTGATGAACTGTGGTATCGTGTTGAAGCGGAATGGGCAGCTGTACCTGTACACGCCATCCAAGCTCTGTTTGACCCAATGCCCTGGCGTATCAAGGCCGTTATTACGGCCAGAGGTGGTTGTTCTGGGTACTGATTTCCCAGGATCTATGCGCCCAAATTCTGTGAAAATGTAATCACATGTCAGTTCTAGTATAATATATTTGTCCAATGAATACCCGTTTATCATCTGTATTTCTTCTTGGTGTAGCATTTTTAATCGCCAGTAGTGTATGTCATTGTTAATTAACAATTGCTTCTTAATACAATTCCTCTTAACATCTTCTTTATATTTTACTGTAAGCAGTCCCCTTTTATCGATCCGACCAACACGTTCCAGACACGATAGTTAAGTAAATGAACGATGCTGGTGCGCTTCGACAATACCACCGACGCCGAAAAGAGGCGTGTAACGCACCGAAATTTTCGTACTGTCAGGTTTGCCAGCTAGAGCATGCTAACCAAGGCGTACGACTATAGCAAACACTGTACTCCTACAATCTCACACATATTTCGGAACTGAAAAGCAGAAACTAGTAATATGCCTAGACGTACCCGTATTGGCCCGAACATAAACCGCCACCGCATATAAGCTGCCCTCAAATTTCTAGGAAGAAATAAAAAAAAATACACAAGATTTTGGTTGAAAGTAAGCCGCACAGTGATTGAGAGGAGAAAAACTACCAAAAATTTATTTGTATTTACATGTAAGACGAAGGAGTGTACCGGAAACATTTGTTCTAACATGTGGTACAACATATTGGGAACATATTTTTCTTATTAACCTCATCACTATGAGTACTTTAAAAAGTCATAGCTGCAATATACCAACGCGAATTCTTTACAGACGAAAGGAAAAATGGTAGAAACCGACCTCGGGGAAGATCAGTTTGGATTCAGTAGAAATGTTGGAACACGTGAGGCAATACTGACCCTACGACTTACCTTAGCAAAAAGATTAAGGAAAGGCAAACCTAAGTTTCTAGCATTTGTTGAATTACAGAAAGCTTTTGACAATGTTGACTGGAATACTCTCTTTCAAATTCTAAAGGTGGCAGGGGTAAAATACAGGTAGCGAAAGGCTGTATACAATTTGTACAGAAACCAGATGGGAGTTATAAGAGTCGAGGGGCATGAATGCCAAGCAGCGGTTGGGAAAGGAGTGAGACAGGGTTGTAGCCTCTCACCGATGCTATTCAATCTGTATATTGAGCAAGCAGTAAAGGAAACAAAAGAAAAATTCGGAGTAGTTATTAAAATCCATGGAGAAGAAATAAAAACTTTGAGGTTCGCCGTTGACATTGTAATTCTGTCAGAGACAGCAAAGGACCCGGAAGAGCAGTTGATCGGAATGGGCAGTGTCTTGAAAGGAGGGTATAAGATGAACATCAACAAAAGCAAAACGAGGATAATGGAATGTAGTCGAGTTAACTCGGGTGATGCTGAGGGAATTAGATTAGGAAATGAGGCACTTAAAGTAGTAAAGGAAATTTGCTATTTGGGGAGCAAAATAAATGATGATGGTCGAAGTAGAGAGGACATAAAATGTAGACTGGCAATGGCAAGGACAGCGTTTCTGAAGAGGAGAAATTTGTTAACATCGAGTATAGATTTAAATGTCAGGAAGTCGTTTCTGAAAGTATTTATAAGGAGTGTACTCATGCATGGAAGTGATACATGGACGATAAATAGTTTGGACAAGAAGAGAATACAAGCTTTCGAAATGTGGTGCTACTGAAGAATGCTGAAGATTAGATGGGTAGACCACATAACTAATGAGGAGGTATTGAATAGAATTGTGGAGGAGTTTGTGGCACAACTTGACAAGAAGAAGGGACCGGTTAGTAGGACATGTTCTGAGTCATCAAGGGATCACCAATTTAGCTTTGGAGGGCAGCGAGGAGGGTATAAATCGTAGAGGGAGACCAAGAGATGAATACACTAAGCAGATTCAGAAGGATGTACAGGTAGGTTGCAGTAGGTACTGGGAGATGAAGAAGCTTGCACAGGATAGTGTTGCACGGAGAGCTGTATCAAACCAGTCTCAGGACTGAAGTCCACGACAACAACAGCAACTATCAGTACCGGTATTCACATATCATTTCCTTCACACCCTTCCCACAGTACGTCATCCTCACTGCCATCCAGCGTATTCGATGTGGTGCATTTCCTGAACCCCTTGATAATACTGGAAACCATGAAGCACGAATCCATTCCCACAAAAGGCTGAGTGGTGGCTTCTTCATCTTACCAGATGTTATAAGGAGACGGCCTTTTCCTAGGAGCCAATGTGAATACATTTTTTTCGGAAGTTGTTCTTGATCATTGTATATATGGCCACATCAAAAGTGAATGGCACTCTCAGCAAGCAGTGCCCCAAGTCTGCAATTCCAAAAAGTAGACAACCTGTCAACCATCAATTGCGTTATCATTCAGGCCTTTTCTTGGCAGCGAATAACTAAAAGCTCGTCGGATAGTTTTCTTTGAGTATGGTATTACTCTTTCAGAATAGCATAAGGAGGTAACATTCCCCATTGGCCTGTAACAACATTACAGTTATTCTATGTTTTCATTCCGGGTTCCTTTTAACGAGATAAGTTTTGCCTATTTAACGTGTACTGTCGTACTGCTTGGCATATCAGTTAATAGTGGCGTTTCGTCAGCTTTACCTATTGATGAAAAGGGTCCGAGTGAGACTTTCGCATATGGATGACATATCGCTAGAAACTGACCAGCGTCTCTTCGAAATCTGCTGGCATTCCTTGTGATAGTTTAGTACTTTGTCGGGAGCAGGGCCATTTCTCCGCATAAAACGACCACACCAAGCAATACTCGCGCGAAATTTTAGTTGTGGCATGTTTAAGACTTTTGCGATTTCCAAGGCATTCACTTGGATATTTCTCGTGATATAGGTATCCAGTCTTTCCTCTTACCTTGCAGCATAGGAAAGAACTTGACTTCAAGTACCGAATACTTGCAACATTTGGGTGCCCTGAACAATTTTCTCGTTGAAACTGCCTTCTCCCATTTTTCTTCTGAAGCAACCCGACACGTACATAGATTGTTCTAGTGCACACTTTCTCCCGGCCTTTGTGTTGGTTGTCGTTTTGGCATAACGCACAACTGTAAGTTCAAGCTCGCATTGTAATAAAGCTGAATTCTCTGACTTAATTACGATTTTGACTCCAAATGGTCGTTCATATTGTCATAAATCAGGCTTACTTATTAGTATCCAACTGAAACTGAGTTATAAGCTAACGCAAATAAAACACCGGTAAAATGAAAAGTTCCTTGCGTAGTAAAATGCCTTGCTGGCAGTTTCAGCTACAGACGCTAGTTATATTCCAGAATGAGATTTTCACTCTGCAGCGGAGCGTGCGCTGATATGAAAATTCCTGGCAGATTAAAACTGTGTGCCGGACCGAGACTCGAACTCGGGACCTTTGCCTTTCGCGGGCAAGTGCTCTACCATCCCGAGTTCGAGTCTCGGTCCGGCACACAGTTTTAATTTGCCAGGAAGTTTCGCTAGTTATATTGTTGCAGATGAGCTCAACTTCTGTGCAGCAATCGTTTGTAAAAAGGCACGGTAGGAGATATAAGGCACACGCCATATTTTCGAGGATGACTTCTGGATAAAAAGTACGGTTTATTTTCCTCAGTACGGTAACTCCTTAGTAATTCGAGGTCTCCTCATTATTTTTTCCCCAATGCGTTACGTAAGTATTACGCTATTGTTTCTCGATATTTCGTTATGAGGTAACTACGCACACAGACAGAAGCTGCAGTGCAAACAAAAAGCAGGCTGAATAGAGGAACAAAAGAGATGAGCCGGACGGGCGTGTTGTCAGCTGCAGAAGGCGTCTTCATTGTCCGGGCGCAGTGGGCCTGCCGTGTGTCGAGCGCACGTCAAGCGCACACAATAAAGTTGCCTTGCTCGCCAGCACGGCGGATAATACGGGAAAAATGCAAAATACCTGCTGGGTGGGGCGTACCACCACGTTCCACGTCAAAAGCATAGACGGCGGGAATGAGGTCTGCAAAGCAGTACGGAGTCAGGAATGCAATGCTGCTTTCAAAGGCAACTATAGTCCGATTAAAATTACTTGACAGTTGACACTCCGCGCGCTGTAGCAGGTTTCCTCCAACCAGAGCGCTCGTCGTCATGCACGAACTCCTCACCGTTGCCAAACTGCCGCAACAACTGGTCACTTCACTCCAAATTACTTGGCTAGCATTCTTCCTTGATTTGTTTGGATCCCATTCTGAGGTCTGGGGTTGATCTGTTATTCTGCGCAATGGATTAATCTGAGATGTAACCTTTACCCTGTGGCTCCTGCAAGATGCAATTTCCACCCCCACACTACTACAGAAGTCACACAGACGCTCCTAACGTTCTAAAGAGAAATGCCTGAAAAACTTTCAGCAATAAATGTCTTCTGGAGTCGTCTGCTGTAAGGAAATGACACAAAAATTCACAAAATTTCTTACGTAACTAGTGGGATACTTGGGTACTGGAGTAGTGCTAGTTAGTGTAATAAAAACATGAAACTAACGAAAGTTATTATTTATTTTGCAAAAATTCTGAGAAATCACAATGACACTTTTAGTTATGAATTGAATAAGTTATGTCCTAGTTCTTTTCGGAATGTGAAATTACCTCTCAAGGATAAGATTCGCTAATGAAATTTCTGTACAAAGTATAAGATGGTTGTTGACTTGGCAGAATGGCTGAGAGGCACGCCTACTCAACTTGAATAATTATCCTTTAGACTGTTGCTAGGTAAGGTCGAGGCTGTCGCATGTCAAATGCAGTGAAGTGTACTGTTGTGGAGGAAATATGGGGCTCGCAATAGCTGTAGCGCACAATACCGTAAGCTGCGATGACTGCTGTCTGCGCCATTTGCTGCTGACAAATAAGATAACTCTTGTCCTATCTGGATCGACCTTCGCCAATCAAACACTCTCTATGCCTTGATGAAGTCAAGGACTCCTATTCGCCCCTAGTCTAACTATTGTCGTGGTACACCAGCCAGATAACCAGTCCACTGTGAGGCCACTCAAAAATTCGCTCACAGGCGTTTAACTATAAGTCTGTCCGTTCACACCGCACAATAAGTGTGGCAGCCAACACAGTGAACAACGCTTAATCACAAGGCCACAATATAGAGTAGCACTTCAATTCGCTCTCGACAGAGGTGCTCTCCCAGTGAAGTACTGAGGAGAGACTTGTTCCTCGCTCCAAGAGCGACAAAGGAACGGCGCCTCTCCACGCCAGACGTGAAAGGGTGCATCTTTCGGTCTCTTCCATTATTCCTTCAGCTCAAGGTGTCAGAAATGTCGTCTGCCAATCAGCATTGCTCTTCTAAAATGGGAGAATGACGTTTCATTTAAGGCGACCAATCTGGAAACCTGTAGCATTGGCGTTTGGCGTTTGCTGTCTCCCTGTGAAAATCTCTGAAACTGCGTGCTATGTGTAAAGAATGCGTAGGTTGGACGCTCCCACACAATGTAGCGGAATTTGCTTTTAAGACGAACACAGGGTAGTTCCCCCCTTTCACCCGCGCCCATGCTGTCCACTACACGGGCGGTCACCGGCCGACATAGGCTGGGTCGTCCTCTGAAGGGACCGGCGTCCCATTGTGCGGCTTCTCTCCCGAACTAAAAGCTTCTGTGACCGTCGTGTCTGGAATGTATGTGTGTACGCCAGCCTCGAGCATTTCAACCATGGTGCGCTTACTTGTTAATTGCATATCGTGTACATGAATTCATACAACATTGACTTTATCTTATCGAGTTTGGGTCGAATGAAGCGTCTTGATGTGCGGAATATGATTGTGAGGGTGGAATATGTAAGCATTGAAGGTCAGGAGACCACGACGTCTTACATCATATGATGGGTCTGACAATTTCATGTTTCATCACACATAATAACTGCACCAAAAACCACATGCACACACACACACACACACACACACAACGGTGCTAATGAAATACACCCATTTCATACACAGTACTGACCAAACCCTACTGGATACTTCCGCACAAGACGCGATTCAGCGTCGCATACCCAGTTATCAGAATCCTAGCCATCGGCTTATAGCAGGTAAACTTTGCACGACATTGTGTAAAACTGAATTTCGCAAGGCTGCGATTCACCGTTGCGACTCGGTCACGATAGTAATAATAAGTAGTTTCTGCAGTTTTTTGGCGTAGCACTATGTTTACTGTGTTAACTTGATGCATAGAAAGTACAGTAGGTTCAAGGCTCGTGAAGTGAAGCGATTCTTTTTCTTTTTAAATCTAACCAAAAAAGGTTGAGTATTAATAAAATTTTCTCGGGCTTCCAGTCGCGTCAGTTGGTTAAAATCCCACGAGCTTTCGACCGAGCTCTCCTCAGTCATTGTCAAGTGGTAAGAATGGCTGCTGTGTCGCCGTGGTCGCGTATTTATATAGCCGCACTGCTGGCTGTGACGTCACTAGTGCTCTCTTCCTCGGCATATATAGTAATGTTTTCATTCCGCGTCCGTCGCACCCGTTTCAACCTCGGGATGGCCGGGTCCCAGGCTGTGCTGAGCTGCAAACTGCCGTCCTTGTTGATGGTGTTCAAAATGGTTCAAATGGCTCTGAGCACTATGCGACTTAACTTCTGAGGTCATCAGTCGCCTAGAACTTAGAACTAATTAAACCTAACTAACCTAAGGACATCACACACATCCATGCCCGAGGCAGGATTCGAACCTGCGACAGTAGCGGTCGCTCGGCTCCAGACTCCAGCGCCTAGAACCGCACTGCCACTTCGGCCGGCTGTTGATGGTGTTTTCAGAGGTTTTATTTCAATAGCTATTTTTATGACGCTATCCCAAAATCCCTTCGTCCTCATGACAGATGTTTCGTCGAATAGAATTCGGTGTCCATTTTCCAAGGCGTGTTCTGCCACAGCTGATTTTTCTGGATAGTGTATGCGTAAGCAGCTCTCGTGTTCCGTCCGGCGTTGCTCCACAGAGCGTACTGTTTGGCCGACGTAATAACAGCCTCACTGACATGGTATCTTGTACACTCCAGGCGTTCTAAGCCCTAGATCGTCCTTCACAGGCCTCGTGAGGTGACGAATTTTTGCTGGGGGCCTGAACAACGATGAAATGTTATATCTCTTCAGGAGCCGGCTAATCTTTCCCGACACTGTACCACAGTAAGGCAATAACACAATTTTCTTGCTTTCTTCTTCGATGGTGTTCTCAGTTGGTGTGTTTCTTGCGTGTCACACCAGATACAGCCTCTGACACCTGTCCGTGGCTGTATCCGTTTTCCCGGAAGACTTTTCGGAGGTGGCTCAGTTCTAGTGGCAGACTTTCAGCGTCTGAGACGACTTTAGCACGATGGATGAGGGTATTCAGAACGCCACGTTTTTCTACCGGGTGGTGGTGGCTGAGAGCGTGCAGATACCGATCTGTGCGTGTCGGTTTCCTGTAGACACTGTGGCGGAGGTGCCCAATGGTTTTCCGTCGAACGAGGACGTCAAGGAACGGCAAAGCACCATCTGTCTCAACTTCCATCGTAAACCTGAGGTGGCCATGAATGCTGTTCAGGTGTCCTGAGAATTCTCCCAGTCACGACCATGGGGCCAGATGATAAAAGTATCGACGTAACTATACAAGCAAGTTTTCTTAACTGGAGCCGTGTCCAAGGCGACATCTTCAAATTTTTCCATAAAAAGGTTGGCTATGGATGGAGCTAATGGGCTTCCCATAGCCACGCCGTCCAACAATTAGTTTTAATCAGTTGATTGGTTGAAACGCAATTGTTTTCCAGTCCTTTGTTTCAAAAGTTTTGATCATCGTATTGACTTTGTATTTGCTTGTTGTTCGCCTACTTAACTGAGTGTTAACGTGTTTGCCTACCATGCAGCGGGCACAGGTTCGAAACTGTGCCGGGTTGGGAATTTTCTCAGCCGTGGACTGGGTGTTCTTGTTCTCATCATCACCGACGCACAAATCACCCAATGTGGCGTCAACTGAAATAAGACTTGCATTCGCCGGCCCAACTTCCCTAGATGGGTCCTCCCAGCCAACAACGCCACACGATAATTTTATTTCATTTGCTTATACGAGGGTGAGTCAAATGAAAACCTTAAATTTGTAATAACAAATCGAAATTTCGCGCCGTTATCCTGTAAGTTGGTAAGCGTGCTACAAACAGCTTGCAGAATGGCCTGTAGGTGGCAGCATAGTGTAGATGCACATATACCGTCGCAGTATCAGTATAAAGATGGCCACCCCACTTGCGACTTGCACCAGGTAAGAACGGCGTTCTGTTATTCGGTTTTTGCGTAGTGAAGGTTGAAACCTACTGAAATTCATCGACGAATGAAGGTTCAGTACGGTGATGCAAGTTTGTCACAGCAGCAAGTCTACGAATGGAATAGGAAATTCGCAAATGGTGTGACCAGTGGAAGATGCTCCCCGTCCAGGTCAGGCACAACGAGTTGTGATTCCACAGAACATTGCAACAGTTGAAGCCATAGTGAAGGAAAACCGCCGAGTGACACTGAATGACACTGCAGCATGTTTACAGATTAGTCATGGGTCAGCACACCACATTGTGCATGATGTGCTCCAGTTTCACAAAGTGTCTGCAAGATGGGTGCCACGGCAGCTGACTCCAGAAATGAGAGAACGACTTGTTGATGCTTGTGAAGAACTTCTTCGGCGCTTTGAACGAGAAGGTGATGGCTTCCTTGCCAGAATCGTTGCTGGGGACGAAACCTGAGCTCACTTCCACCAACCACTTCCTCATCCACCATACTCACCCAGACCTTTCCCCAAGTGATTTCCATGTGTTTGGACCACTCAAAGACACAATGGGAAGAAAGAAGTTCCGTTCTGATGAAGAGGTACGCCACGCGGTGCATGAGTGGTTGCGCGTACTACCACAAGAATTTTTTTCTAAAGGAATTTATGCACTTTGTAAGCGCTGGAGGACTTGCACTGAGCGGGGGGGAGATGATGTTGAAAAGTGATACAGCTTTGTACCACTTCTGCACAATAAATAATATTTTAAATAATATTTAAGGTTTCATTTGACTCACCCTCGAATTTTTCTTGCTATCATTCTTTTTTGTTTAGAATCTGCGTGTGTCGCCTTTAATCTGCAACCGAGTGTCAAGGAGGACTGCTCAGAAAACGCAGCTACTCGTGTAGCCAGTGAGAGGATAGTTGCAGGAAGCCAATGACGGTGAGAAATCATAGTCTGATTTTAGTGCTGAAAATAAACTTTTTTGTTTTTAGTTTGCTCGTAAAGATTAGCTTTTATCGCTGTGAACAAGGCGATCGTTATTTTAGTTCCGCCACAGACTATCGAACGCTGTTTTCTCGGATGCCTTGCACGTCACGAGGTTGTGGTTAGCTTAGGACTTGAAACTCAGAACTACAAAGAGCATCGTCTGTCGCAGTTCAGTAATCGCTCACTTAAAATCATCTGCCGACAGAGGATCTCCCATTTTCGGCATACCTTTCGGCGGTCAATTACAACACTGATCCGCGTTACACATTAATAGCATCTTTATGTTACCGCCGTGTTCCTGTGATACCTGTAACACAGCGGTAGCCGATAGCCGATGTGGCAACACTGTAGTGGCAAGTGACACACGTCAACTATCAAGTAATTTTAATCGGAGTATAGAAACAATCAGGTAGGACACTCCGTGTGGTCGCGCTGCTATTGTCTAACGCGTATGACGTAATACTGTTTTTCTACCACACCGTAGTACAGGTCGAAAAAAATCGATTTTCGGTTTTCATCGTATTTTGATAGATTAAGGTTTTATCTAAGTACTCGGAAAAGGATTTTGGTGAAAACAAGTTTTTTCGAGCATTTAAAGAGCATTTGCCTACCACTTGTGTTTATGTGCCACGCCCACTTTTCTGTCACCCACTGTCAACCCACCCACCGTCAACTCTAAGCCATATGGAGATGCCATTATTAGCAAAATAGAATGTGTAGGCCATTTTGAAAAACGTTTGGGAACAAGGCTGAGAAAACTAACTGTTGATATGAGAGGAAAAAAATTAGAAGATGGAAAATTGGCCGGCCGCGGTGGCCGTGCGGTTCTAGGCGCTGCAGTCCGGAACCGCGCGACTGCTACGGTCGCAGGTTCGAATCCTGCCTCGGGCATGGATGTGTGTGATGTCCTTAGGTTAGTTAGGTTTAAGTAGTTCTAAGTTTTAGGGGACTGATGACCTAAGATGTTAAGTCCCATAGTGCTCAGAGCCATTTTTAGATGGAAAATTGTTGACCAGACAGGGTCAGTTAACTCAGACTGAAAAAGAAAACTTGCAGGTATACTATGGGCAGGCAGTTAGGAGAAATAAAGAAAATCTGGAAGCAATGAAGAAAGAAGTTTGGGCCATATTCTTCCATAAGTCCTCTACTGATGATAAGCCATGTCATGGATTGTGTCCATCTGGAGAAAATTCCTGGTGCAAATACAATAGCGCTCAGGCAACTGGAGAATCCTCGCCAGCATTCTCTTCCTGCTGCTGTTATTACAGCAATTAATCCTATTTTCAGAGACTTGGATCATCCTGACCTTCTAAGGAAATGTCTGCATGGGCAGACAGAGAACACAAACGAATGTTTCAAAAGCATATTTTGGAACCACCTTCCTAAACCTGTATTTGAAGGCATACAATGAAACTAGGAGATCATGATGCTGTTATTACATTCAGTTGTGGTAATATTGGAAAGTGTTGGGTACTGAAAAGCTGGGAATTAATCCTGGTGAAAATATGATCACTGGGCTGCAACATTGCAATAAAATGAGGATAGCCGATGCAGACAGGTCTGCATCTAATGTGGCCAAGAAAGCAAGACAAACATCCAGGAAGGTGAAAAAGAAGCTGGAAGACCTGCTAGAGGCCAAAGAAGGGCCATCATATGCAGCAGAACAGTATTAATTAACTGTAAGTAACAAATTTCAAAAAAATTTTCTTTAAAGTCAATTTCCCGGAAACTAAAATTTTCAGTATATATGCCCCATTGTATCAGAAACTATCATAGATAAATGAATGAATTTTTCAGAGACTCTGCATAACATAAAAAGTCACCTCTGGTACTGCATCCATTAATATTTCCCCATTAGGAAGTTCACAAAAAATATTTTCTGCAGAAAAAACTTAATATCTTTTGTTAATAAATTTAAAAAAGTATTTCTCTAAAACTATAAAATGGATAAAGTAGATTTTAGTACAGTTGACTCTATTAGCATTATGTAACATACAGTAAAAATATTAAGGTCCTGCATCAAATAGTTTCTTCAGAAATGGGTCAAATACTTGCCTAACTTAACAAGGGTTAGATAGGCGGGGTGTGGTCCCCTTAACACAGGCGTGTTTGCCTCACTGAGCTTGTAATGCAACATATAACTGAAGTTGCTTTTATTTTGCTTGGAGGAATGAATGTACACGCTGTACTGTCTTACAATACATTTATTCAATACCGGTTTTGATAGTGGACCATCTTCACAATGCTAGTACAAAAATGGAAACAGAGTGTAAACTGCAAAACTGAAGAGTCATTGCATTTTCGTGAGAATTATTCGTCCGAAAAAATTAAGTTACTTACGAAAAATATCTATTGCAATAAATTCGTATGGCATACACGCTTTTTCACCAGGAAGGTATACAAAATTGCTGAGATTAAAATTAAAGAAAATTGATAACGCTGTAATACAAGCTTAATAAAGCAGAAAACGTTAAAAAATTAAAACCCATCAGCGCACAGCAGCAGGGCTTGGGAACAACAAGACCTAACAGGCTGATATACGAAAGTAGGTCAAAGAAGCTACAAACCAAAGTCAAAGATAATAGGTTACAGAACAAGTACAAAATATGATTACCCAATAGTGCAGTCATATGCCTCAAATTACAATGAAATAAATACAATGAAGGAAGGTAGAGTTTTTATATTCCATACAATACTACGTAATACAACAGTGACATGACACTATCGTAATGTCACTTGATATTATAATGCCACATTATACACTCCTGGAAATTGAAATAAGAACACCGTGAATTCATTGTCCCTGGAAGGGGAAACCTTATTGACACATTCCTGGGGTCAGATACATCGCATGATCACACTGACAGAACCACAGGCACATAGACACAGGCAACAGAGCATGCACAATGTCGGCACTAGTACAGTGTATATCCACCTTTCGCAGCAATGCAGGCTGCTATTCTCCCATGGAGACGATCGTAGAGATGCTGGATGTAGTCCTGTGGAACGGCTTGCCATGCCATTTCCACCTGGCGCCTCAGTTGGACCAGCGTTCGTGCTGGACGTGCAGACCGCGTGAGACGACGCTTCATCCAGTCCCAAACATCCTCAATGGGGGACAGATCCGGAGATCTTGCTGGCCAGGGTAGTTGACTTACACCTTCTAGAGCACGTTGGGTGGCACGGGATACATGCGGACGTGCATTGTCCTGTTGGAACAGCAAGTTCCCTTGCCGGTCTAGGAATGGTAGAACGATGGGTTCGATGACGGTTTGGATGTACCGTGCACTATTCAGCGTCCCCTCGACGATCACCAGTGGTGTACGGCCAGTGTAGGAGATCGCTCCCCACACCATGATGCCGCGTGTTGGCCCTGTGTACCTCGGTCGTATGCAGTCCTGATTGTGGCGCTCACCTGCACGGCGCCAAACACGCATACGACCATCATTGGGACCAAGGCAGAAGCGACTCTCATCGCTGAAGACGACACGTCTCCATTCGTCCCTCCATTCACGCCTGTCGCGACACCACTGGAGGCGGGCTGCACGATGTTGGGGCGTGAGCGGAAGACGGCCTACGGTTCACGTCCACGCTGTCACGGCATGCTACCAGTGTTAAAGACTGCGATAGAGCTCCGTATGCCACGGCAATCTGGCTGACACTGACGGCGGCGGTGCACAAATGCTGCGCAGCTAGCACCATTCGACGGCCAACACCGCGGTTCCTGGTGTGTCCGCTGTGCCGTGCGTGTGATCATTGCTTGTACAGCCCTCTCGCAGTGTCCGGAGCAAGTATGGTGGGTCTGACACACCGGTGTCAATGTGTTCTTTTTTCCATTTCCAGGAGTGTAGTATCATGTGACAGTACAATAGCATCATGTGATTGTAATATTACTTAATATTCTGTGGACTATAAAAAAATAGACAATTGTATCTTCTTTTATTGTGTTTCTTTTATAGTAATTCGAGTGGGTGCGTATCCTCCTGTGACTGCACTTTTACGATAGCGTCAAGTGACTGTTATATGACGTGATAATGTATGGAATATAAGAAAAAATCACTAACAACTGTATCTTCTTTTATCTTATTTCTTTTATCGTAATCTGAGTGCATGTGTATCTCGCTGTGACTGCACTTTTACGATAGCATCATTTGACTGTTATATTACGTGATATTGTATGAAATATATAAAAAAATGGTATGCAATTGTATCTTATTTTTACGTTTTTTACATATTTTGAACATGGTTGCACTTCATCAACGGTTACGGAATAGCAGATGAATAAGACAGCCAACCAGTTGCAACAAACGGTCGTGTTCGATTCATCTTAACTATGGTTTCAACGAATTTAAACTTGTATTTTTCAGAAGTAAAGGAAACAAACTTCGCATTAGCGTAGAGTCAGTTAGCAAATCGATCTAACATCCCAACACGAATTTTGTCGGCAACGGTCTGTACATACATTTGAAAACGTTAAGCTCCCTAATATCAAGGGCTTAACACATCAATAACATGCCAGGGCATTTTAAGAGCTACATGTCGGCTTATACTGTATTTCTTTTATGCATGTTTATCTCTCTGTGACTGCACTATTGTGTTCAGATATTTTGTACTTGGTCTCTAACCTACCATCTTAGGCTTGTAGCTTCTTTGACCAGCTCTTCTTCGTTAGCCTATTGAGTCTTGTTGCGCCCTACAGTAGTCCTGTGCACTTACTGTTCATATATAGCTTTATGTTTTCAACATAGTTCTCTGGTCGGTTGAGCCTCTACTACAGCGTTGAGTATAAATGTTTTTACGTTTTCATGTCAACAAGGGCGTATACTTTCCTGATTAAGTAACATGCATGTCAGTTGAAGTTGTCACAATAGATATATTTCGTAAGTACAGTTAATTTTTCCGACGAATAATTCTCGCGAAAATGTAATGATTTTGTGGCCGAGCGGTTGGAGACGTTTCTGTCTGGAACCGCGCGACCGCTACGGTCGCAGGTTAGAGTCCTGCTTCGGGCACGGATGTGTGTGATGTCCTTAGGTTAGTTAGGTTTAAGTAATTCTAAGTTCTAGAGAACTGATGACCTCACATGTTAGTCCCATAGTGCTCAGAGCCATTTGACCAAATACACAGTGTATCCTCGCTGGCGGCAACGCATGCGTGTATCTCCCACGCAAACAATCGTAAAGGTGCCAAATGGCGTTATGCGATAGAACGTCCCAAGCATTTTGCACCTGTCGTTGCAATTCAGCTGTGGTTCTTGCTTGCCATGAAGAATGAGTAACTTACCACTTCATCACGTCCCGTACGTGTTCAGTTGGCGAGAAATCTGATCTTGCTGGTCACAGCAGTTGCTGAACACTGCGAAGAGAACGTTGCGTCATAGCAGCGGTATGTGGAAGTGCATTGTCCTGCTGAAAAAGCACATGACGTTCCTGTCGAATACACCGAGCGAGGTGTCGCAGTGGTTAGCAAATTGGACTCGCATTCGGGAAGACAACGGTTCAAACCCGCGTCCGGCCATTTACACTACTGGCCATTAAAATTGCTACACCACGACGATGACGTGCTACAAACGCGAAATTTACCCGACAGGAAGAAGATGCTGTGATATGCAAATGATTAGCTTTTCAGAGCATTCACACAAGGTAGGCGCCGGTGGCGACACCTACAAAGTGCTGACATGAGAAAGTTTCCAACCGATTTCTCATACACAAACAGCAGTCGACCGGCGTTGCCTGGTGAAACGTTGTTGTGATGCTTCGTGTAAGGAGGAGATATGCGTACCATCACGTTTCCGACTTTGATAAAGGATTGTAGCCTATCGCGATTGCGCTTTGTCTTATCGCGACAATGCTGTTCGCGTTGGTCGAGATCCAATGACTGTTAGCAGAATATGGAATCGGTGGGTTCAGGAGGGTAATACGGAACGCCGTGCTGGATCCCAATGGCCTCGCCCATAGTTCTCAGAGCCATTTGAACCCAACGGCCTCGTATCACAAGCAGTCGAGATGACAGACATCTTATCCGCATGGCTGTAACGGATCGTGCAACCACGTCTCGATTCCTGAGCTACTGTCATTACCTCCCTTTTCTGTTCCAGTCGCGTATGGTTCGTGGGGAGGACGACGGCCGGAAAGTCTCCGTGCGCGCTCTTGCAGACCGGCGAGATGGTATGGGGTGCCATTGGTTATACGTCTCGGTCACCTCTTGTTCGCATTGCCGGCACTTTGAACAGTGGACGTTACGTTTAAGATGTGTTACGACCCGTGGCTCTACCCTTCATTCGATCCCTGCGAAACCCTACATTTCAACAGGATGATGCACGACCGCATGTTGCAGGTCCTGTACGGGCCTTTCTGGATACAGGAAATGTTCGACTGCTGCCCTGTCCAGTACATTCTCCAGATCTCTCACCAATTGAAAACGTCTGGTCAATGGTGGCCGAGCAACTAGCTCGTCACAAAACGCCAGTCACTACTCTTGATGAACTGTGGTATCTTGTTGAAGCTGCATGGGGAGCTGTTCCTGTACTCGCCATCCAAGCTCTGCTTGACTCAATGCCCAGCCGTATCAAGGCCGTTATTACAGTCACAGGTGGTTATTCTGGGTACTGATTTCTCAGGATCTATGCATCCAATTTGCGTGAAAATGTAATGTCAGTTCTAGTATAATGTATTTGTCCAAAGAATTTCCATTTGTCATCTGCACTTGTTCTTGGTGTAGTAATTTTAATGGCCAGTAGTGTAGGTTTACCCGATAAGTTCCGGGGTGGTTCCTTTGAAAGAGCACGGCCAGTTTCCTTCCCCCATCCTTGACACTATCCGATCTTGTACTCCGTCACTAATGACCACAATATCGAAGGGACGTTAAACCGAACCTTCCCTCCTTCCTTATCCCTGTCAGATAAATGGCAGAAGCAGAGGGTAACAGCCGGCGCGATTTGGCGGGCACAGGTTACTTTACGCTGCGGAAACGCCATTGTGAGCGGTGGCTGTAACTGATGCCTTGAGATGGAACCAGTGTGTCGTGGGCGAATGCAATTCACACGTCTATGCCTTACATGTGTACGTCGACCACTCGCATGCAGACAGAACCTACTCTCATCGCTGAAGACAACAGAGCGCCGTTTCACTCTACAAACAAGCTCTTCCACGACACCAGAGTAGCTGTGCTTGGCAGTGTCGTGATGTCAGTTGTATCCATGACAAATACGTATATGATCTTAATCCTGCTGCGAGGAGGCGGTTTCCAGTGGTCCGAGATGACGACAGGTGCAACATGTGGTCAGATTTCGTCCCGGGACGACGTTTGGTTGGCCACCGTTGCTCGCTTAACTCGTCCATCTTTGCCCCCGACTGTACTATGCGGACGTCCAAAACCTAATCTACAGTGGTGCAAATGTCTATACAATATGCCTATACATTATGCCTAACATGTGCAGCAATCCACCAGTATGTCCAACAGCGTCCCGCAGTCCCACAAGACGAACCACTCCAAACGGCTGAAGCTGTTCAGTGAGAGCGCGTACTCATCGGTGTGGCACGGCTGAATGGTAGAATGAATGTTGCGAACACTGTCCATCTCTGAACTCAGCACGGTTACTGCGTGCAGAGTCAAAACAGAGGGTGCAGAGACAGGCCTCTTCACTACCGTATGATCGGCGATGACTACCACACATGGATCACTGACACTACAACACCTCTATAGGCTCATAGTATACTCTCGTCCCACTGAAGACAGTACTTGCAGTTGTTGAATTTTTTTCGACAATGTATATGAAATACTGAAAACCAGATTTTTGTTGCCCCTGGAAGAAGTTCGATAGGCAACCGACAGCTGATACGGATATCTTAATCCGTGACCCAGTATAGTGGCAAAGTACAATACTGGTCATTAAAATAGCTACACCAAGAAGAAATGCAGATGATAAACGGGTATTCATTGGACAAATATATTATACTAGAACTGACATGTGATTACAGTTTCACGCAATTTGGGTGGATAGATCCTGAGAAATCAGTACCCAGAACAATCATCTCTGGCCGTAATAACGGCCTTGATACGTCTGGGCATTGAGTCAAAGCAAGCCTGGATGGCGTGTACAGGTACAGCTGGCCATGCAGCTTGAACACGATACCACAGTTCATCAAGACTGGCGTATTGTGACGAGCCAGTTGCTCGGCCACCATTGACCAGACGTTTTCAATTGGTGAGAGATCTGGAGAATGTACTGGCCAGGGCAGCAGTCGAACATTATCTGTATCCAGAAAGGCCCGTAGAGGACCTGCAACATGCGGTCGTGCATTATCCTGCTGAAATGTACGGTTTCGCATGGATCGAATAAAGGGTAGAGCCACGGGTCGTAACACATCTGAAATGTAACGTCCACTGTTGAAAGTGCCGTCAATGGGAACAAGAGGTGACCGAGACGTGTAACCAATGGCACCCCATACCATCACGCCGGGTGATACGCCAATATGGCGATGACGAATACACGCTTCCAATATGCATTCACCGCGATGTCGCCAAACACGGATGCGACCATCATGATGCTGTAAACAGAACCTGGATTCATCTGAAAAAAATGACGTTTTGCCATTCGGGCACCCAGGTTCGACGTTAAGTACTCCATCGCAGGCGCTCCTGTCTGTGATGCAGCGTCAAGGGTAACCGCAGCCGAAGTCTCCTTGCTGATAGTCCATGCTGCTGCAAACGTCGCCGAACTGTTTGTGCAGATGGTTGTTGTCTTGCAAATGTCCCCATCTGTTGACTCAAGGATCGAGACGTGGCTGCTCGATCCATTACAGCCATGCGGATAAGATGCCTGTCATCTCGACTGCTAGTGATACAAGGCCGTTGGGACCCAGCACGGCATTTGTATTACCCTCCTGAACCCACCGATTCCATATTCTGCTAACAGTCATTGGATCTCGACCAACGCGAGCAGCAGTTTCGCGATACGAAACGCCGCAATAGCGATATGCTACAATCCGACCTTTATCAAAGTCGGAAACTTGATGGTACGCATTTCTCCTCCTTACACGAGGCATCACAACAACGTTACACCCGGCAACGCCGGTCAACTGCTGTTTGTGTATGAGAAATCAGTTGGAAACTTTCCTCATGTGAGCCCGTTGTAGGTGTCGCCACCGGCGCCAACCTTGTGTGAATACTCTGAAAAGCTAATCATTTGTATATCACAGCATCTTCTTCCTGTCGGTTAAATTTCGCGTCTGTAGCACGTGGTGTAGCAATTTTAATGGGCAGTAGTGTAATACAGATAATGCCAGTACTGTGGACACAGTGGTAATATGCGTTTGGGGAAAGTTTGTTGTGTTATGATGTCAGCACTTATGTGGACACTAAAGTAGTGAAATTGAAGTAGACTTGTTAGCATTAAAGTACAGCCTTAACTTCCTCGAGACGTCCATTCGGCGACGGTAACATTTCTCCATTGATTCCCTTATTACATGAGCAGGTCGGAAGAAACAGAAAATTTTGAGTGTAACGAGAATCAGTAGCGGAAATGGTGATAGTTGTATGTGCCGCATGTAAGCGGAGAGACAGTACGGTGGCAAGGAAGGGGGACAGCGGGGGTGGTGGGGGCGGGGGCAGCGCTGTGGGGGCGGCGGGAGCTGGCGGCAGCTCTGGGACTCCCGGCGCCGCCCTCCGACGCATCATCAATCTCCAGCCGGCCGCTCGCTAGAGGACGCTTCCAGCGCAGGCTGGAGTCTGACGACTGGAGAGCCACCAGCTGTCTCTGCTCTGCAGTCTTAGTTGCTGGCAGCGTGATGGCTCTCTGTACTAAAATTGGAATGCAGCCTTGTGAAAGCTCATAACCTCCTCACAAGACACTATCCATTCCATTCAACTGTTGTTCCAACTCCAAGGCTTTGCTCTCAGAATTACAGTCTCATCGACAAACCTCACAATTTTCGTTTCTTCTCCAAAATTTTAATTTCTTCTCCACATTTTTCTTTTGTTTCCTTTACTACTTGCACAGTGTACGTAATGAACAAAATGGATGGTAGGCTACTACTGCTTCCCTTTCATTTCCTTCAATTCTTATAATTGCTCTTTTTTGTTTCTACACTTGCTATGTATAAGTTTTTGCCCCGTGTATTTTATCCCTGTTACTTTTAGCATTTCGAAGAGCGTATTCCAGCCAACATTGTGAAAATCTTTCTCTAAATCTGCAAATGTTATAATCGGAAGTTTACCTGTCTTTAACATTTTCCTACTACTTACTGGTTTCTTCCCGATGAACATTGGCTACATATGTCGGGTTGTGTCAACTCACAGAATAACCGACGTTGGTTCCAAAAATACTCAAAACTGACAACAAGGTCTTCTGGATGGTGTGAAAACAGAAATGCAAAGTGGTGTTTGTGCAACTCAGTCACATTTACGCTCATAACCAAGCATGCTCGCATGATACGGCGAGAACAGTATTGTCGAATCTGGTGGTTATCGTGCTGCATTCCATCCGTTAATTCAGTGTTCCACGTTGGTATGGCTTACCAGATAAATTAAAAATTCTCCTAATCGCCTCCGTGCAGGTAAACTAGTGATTATTAGCTTGCTAATATTCACTGAATAATTATCACACCAACAGAACCTTAGCTTCAATTAATAGCTACATACATATAAAGGAATACCATTCCGAAACAAACTACATTCAGCTCATCATTCATCCTGTCCAGTAACCACAACCGCTATCGACCAACGAAACGAGTCATCAGTTTCAGTAGGATACAGAGAGTCCAAAGCCCTACATATCAGTTTATTCAAGCTAATACCAGCTCACGATGTAAACCGTATCTTTACTTCTCGATCCATGTATTTGAATTTGTTTTATTTATGTATCATAAACCTGCACAAACTCAGAATATTCAGTAGTTGTGCATCAGTGAAAAAAGATGAAAAGTGGATTTGCTCGGCTGATTGAGCTTATGCAGTTAAAACTTGGAGAAAAACGAAACCAACAACAAAAACACGCAGTCAGTTATTTAGAAAATTGATACTAATTTTCAAGAACTGTTTTACACAACAAAAATAGAGGCCTATGGTCTACAACATTATTTATATAAGAGCTAATATTTTGAGAGAAAATCGCTCATCATTAACATGAAATAAGAATAAAATATGTACTATAAGTTGAAAATCATGATTGTGCTCAATTAGTACATCCCTGGATGATG
Source organism: Schistocerca piceifrons (assembly GCF_021461385.2). NCBI lineage: Eukaryota > Metazoa > Arthropoda > Insecta > Orthoptera > Acrididae > Schistocerca > Schistocerca piceifrons. The sequence goes on along the minus strand of NC_060147.1, from coordinate 79,893,244 downwards.
ACTTTCGTCTTGATACACATCTCACTGTACTAAAAAATATAGTATCAGTACTTAAGTGACACATAATTGTTATTTATCGAACATTAATAACTGAAGATCCATGAAGTTGGAGTCTCGGTCTTCCACTCATTAATAATAAATCTTGAAGAGGGTATAGCCCTTTAATCTTAATTGTTTCCGGATACCCCAGAATATAAGCTTCTCCATTGGGGATCCTAAGAATTATGCAGGGTCCAGTATATAGACGCTGCCACTTCTTATTCCTGCTTTGAAGCAATGAATCTTGTGGATGTAACCTTAGCAACACATTATCGGCTGCATTGAAACGATGCAGTTTTTTAATGTGACTGTCCTACCGTAAACGTCTCCGTCGAGGTGTTTCAACCGAATTACTTAATTGTTTACGAAGCCTCTGTTCCTGTTGGTTAGGAATTCAGGATAAGACATTCACACATCCGTTCTCCTGAGGCTTCCTACATTTTAGCTCTCCAGGAGTGAATTGGATGCAGGAATGAGGTAAATGGTCAACCATTTCTTCAAGTTTGGATAAGTAATTAATGCACATGGCCTGTTTTTCATGACAATAATTGCACGAGAATCTATTTAATTCTTTGAAAATGCTATGGGACTACTATAACGATGATATCTTGAAGTAAGGATTTGCTTAATGTTATGTTGAGCAAGAGCGTTGCGCCACTCAAATCATGTGAAATAAGTAGCGCTATCAGAGATAATACACTCCTGGAAATGGAAAAAAGAACACATTGAAACCGGTGTGTCAGACCCACCATACTTTCTCCGGACACTGCGAGAGGGCTGTACAAGCAATGATCACACGCACGGCACAGCGGACACACCAGGAACCGCGGTGTTGGCCGTCGAATGGCGCTAGCTGCGCAGCATTTGTGCACCGCCGCCGTCAGTGTCAGCCAGTTTGCCGTGGCATACGGAGCTCCTTCGCAGTCTTTAACACTGGTAGCATGCCGCGACAGCGTGGACGTGAACCGTATGTGCAGTTGACGGACTTTGAGCGAGGGCGTATAGTGGGCATGCGGGAGGCTGGGTAGACGTACCGCCGAATTGCTCAACACGTGGGGCGTGAGGTCTCCACAGTACATCGATGTTGTCCCCAGTGGTCGGCGGAAGGTGCACGCGCCCGTCGACCTGGGACCGGACCGCAGCGACGCACGGATGCACGCCAAGGCCGTAGGATCCTACGCAGCGCCGTAGGGGACCGCACCGCCACTTCCCAGCAAATTAGGGACACTGTTGCTCCTGGGGTATCGGCGAGGACCATTCGCAACCGTCTCCATGAAGCTGGGCTACGGTCCCGCACACCGTTAGGCCGTCTTCCGCTCAAGCCCCAACATCGTGCAGCCCGCCTCCAGTGGTGTCGCGACAGGCGTGAATGGAGGGACGAATGGAGACGTGTCGTCTTCAGCGATGAGAGTCGCTTCTGCCTTGGTGCCAATGGTGGTCGTATGCGTGTTTGGCGCCGTGCAGGTGAGCGCCACAATCAGGACTGCATACGACCGAGGCACACAGGGCCAACACCCGGCATCATGGTGTGGGGAGCGATCTCCTACACTGGCCGTACACCACTGGTGATCGTCGAAGGGACACTGAATAGTGCACGGTACATCCAAACCGTCATCGAACCCATCGTTCTACCATTCCTAGACCGGCAAGGGAACTTGCTGTTCCAACAGGACAATGCACGTCCGCATGTATCCCGTGCCACCCAACGTGCTCTAGAAGGTGTAAGTCAACTACCCTGGCCAGCAAGATCTCCGGATCTGTCCCCCATTGAGCATGTTTGGGACTGGATGAAGCGTCGTCTCACGCGGTCTGCACGTCCAGCACGAACGCTGGTCCAACTGAGGCGCCAGGTGGAAATGGCATGGCAAGCCGTTCCACAGGACTACATCCAGCATCTCTACGATCGTCTCCATGGGAGAATAGCAGCCTGCATTGCTGCGAAAGGTGGATATACACTGTACTAGTGCCGACATTGTGCATGCTCTGTTGCCTGTGTCTATGTGCCTGTGGTTCTGTCAGTGTGATCATGTGATGTATCTGACCCCAGGAATGTGTCAATAAAGTTTCCCCTTCCTAAGACAATGAATTCACGATGTTCTTATTTCAATTTCCAGGAGTGTAGCTATCGGCTTCCCGACTTTCGACACGTACTCGTTCAATAATCGATTCAAAATTGGGGCACTTGTAGTAACCTTTAGCGGATATACCTTGACATATTTTGTAAAGACATAGAGGATCGCCACAATGTTTTTGCTGCATCCACTTGACTTTGGGATGTGGCTGAAACTAGATCCAGCGGTTTATCTGGAATAACTGTATGCAGATAGCCCTTGCTTCCTTCGCTATTAGGCTTTGTCCTCTCGCACACAGTACAAAATTTCTAAATGTGTTGTACCTTTCTCCTAATGCTTGAAGTATAGCAGTAGGGTCATATCTCTTACTTGCACCCATCAGAACTCCGAAACGGCCCCAGGTCACAAGTCTGACAGATAAGTTTATTTTTATAAACACACAGCAGTTCCATCACTGTCGATTCCTTTTAAAGAATAAGACCTCATTTACAATCTGATAATACTGCTTGAGTTTCACGTCACCAGGTTCCTGCACCTTCTGTCGTATACTTTGTTATGTCTCATCAGCGAATCGTAACCGAGACATGTTTTTACATAAAACTAATATCTTCTATGAACATCGTCCTTCATCAGCAAAACTTGAAATTCAGTTACTAGGTAATACGAGGACAGTTCAATAAGTAATGCAACACATTTTTTTCTCGGCCAATTTTGGTTGAAAAAACCGGAAATTTCTTGTGGAATATTTTCAAACATTCCCGCTTCGTCTCGTATAGTTTCATTTACTTCCGACAGGTGGCAACGCTGTACGGAGCTGTTAAAATGGCGTCTGTAACGGATGTGCGTTGCAAACAACGGGCAGTGATCGAGTTTCTTTTGGCGGAAAACCAGGGCATCTCAGATATTCATGGGCGCTTGCAGAATGTCTACGGTGATCTGGCAGTGGACAAAAGCACGGTGAGTCGTTGGGCAAAGCGTGTGTCATCATCACCGCAAGGTCAAGCAAGACTGTCTGATCTCCCGCGTGCGGGCCGGCCGTGCACAGCTGTGACTCCTGCAATGGCGGAGCGTGCGAACACACTCGTTCGAGATGATCGACGGATCACCATCAAACAACTCAGTGCTCAACTTGACATCTCTGTTGGTAGTGCTGTCACAATTGTTCACCAGTTGGGATATTCAAAGGTTTGTTCCCGCTGGGTCCCTCGTTGTCTAACCGAACACCATAAAGAGCAAAGGAGAACCATCTGTGCGGAATTGCTTGCTCGTCATGTGGCTGAGGGTGACAATTTCTTGTCAAAGATTGTTACAGGCGATGAAACATGGGTTCATCACTTCGAACCTGAAACAAAACGGCAATCAATGGAGTGGCGCCACACCCACTCCCCTACCAAGAAAAAGTTTAAAGCCATACCCTCAGCCGGTAAAGTCATGGTTACAGTCTTCTGGGACGCTGAAGGGGTTATTCTGTTCGATGTCCTTCCCCATGGTCAAACGATCAACTCTGAAGTGTATTGTGCTACTCTTCAGAAATTGAAGAAACGACGTCAGCGTGTTCGTAGGCACAAAAATCTGAACGAACTTCTCCTTCTTCATGACAACGCAAGACCTCACACAAGTCTTCGCACCCGAGAGGAGCTCACAAAACTTCAGTGGACTGTTCTTCCTCATGCACCCTACATCCCCAATCTCGCACCGTCGGATTTCCATATGTTTGGCCCAATGAAGGACGCAATCCGTGGGAGGCACTACGCGAATGATGAAGAAGTTATTGATGCAGTACGACGTTGGCTCCGACATCGACCAGTGGAATGGTACCGTGCAGGCATACAGACCCTCATTTCAAGGTGGCGTAAGGCCGTAGCATTGAATGGACATTACGTTGAAAAATAGTGTTGTGTAGCTAAAAGATTGGGGAATAACCTGGTGTATTTCAACGCTGAATAAAACAACCCCTGTTTCAGAAAAAAATGTGTTGCATTACTTATTGAACTGCCCTCGTAGTTAGCAGTCTCAGGTCCAAGCCTTTAGGGAGACGAGAGAGGGTATCAACAATAATATTCTCCTTTCTGTTTATATGTACAGTGGAAGAATCACACACTCTTGAAGCACTAAAGTCTATAAGCAAGCTGAGTGCTTGATATGATCACAGTAAACTAATATTTTCTTCCAGTATAAATATCAATAAAATTTCCAAAATGCACATACCGTGATTAGCGCTTCCTGCTCTATAGTTTCATAAGATCTTTGAAAGTATGGTGGAATCCGACTTGCAAAGGCTATTCGACAAAATTTTTGTTTTCCATCCTCTTTTTGGGTCTGGAATAAACACCCACCCAGACCTACAGCTGAGGCATCAACCACACTTCCAGAATCCAAAGACTTATCAGGATGTAAAATTTTTTTGTTTATTTATAGACGCAATCACATATTTATGACGCAGTTTGACAACGTACGAACCTGTGTTCAGTGTATGCCGCCTTTGAGACTGAAGATGGACATTGTATGGCCGAAACCGGTTATGACTGTGTCATAAACATGTGATTGCGTCTATAAATAAATTTAAAAAATACAAAATAATCAATCATGCACTCCATAGACAAAATGTCGTTTTTTTCCAAAATCTTAACAGGATGATATAAATTTGGTGAATGAACTAGCGTTGTCATAATTGATTCAAACGCTTTATGAAGTTCTGGTGTCCACTGCCAGGCTATATCTTTTCTCAAAAACCGAAGCAAAAGTTCAGTATGCATAGATGATCTTGAGTGAACAGTCGGCAAAATGATGCTATGCTCAGCTGAGCAGACCCTCCAATTGTTTCTTAGTTCCTGGTACTGCAAAATTCTCAGTTGCTCGTATCTTCTCAGTATGAGCTACATTACCTTTTGAATCGATGACGTGACCAAGAAATTTGATTCATTTCAGAGAAAAATGTGACTTTCGAAGTAATCCCACTTCTTTTAAATGTCTCAAGCACCCATGTGAGTAGGGTAATGTGCTCCTCCCATGTCGTTGTTGCCACAAATAAAGTTAGTTTACTGCTCAGTTATGCTCCCAAAATTGCGTCTAACGCCAGACAAAAATGAAGCTTCACATAACATAAACTTTACACATATATTGAGAAGTTTGTAGAGGGATGGGAATAGCACAAAGACCACGATAAGCTTAGTATCACAGCAAGAATATCATTTATTGTTACTTCGTTTGGGCCAGATGTTTATCATTATCATTAATTGACCATGTATAGCATTCCATTCGCTTAACCAACTGACACCAGTTACCCGTTATTCGTGCCGAAAAATAACAAATGGCAACATGGTTGACCTCAAACTGTTCGAAGAAATTTTGTGGCTCGCAGATATATTTCGACTCTTCAGCTGCCAATAATCCTCAGTTGGGTCATCGATGACTGAAGAAGACGCCCTCCGTTCCGCAATATATAGCACGCTATAAGTATTGTGCGCATTTGTCAGAATCGACTGACGGACCAAACTTGCGGCGGAAGCGCTCTCGTAACGAAACTAACCTGTCCTCTGCGTCAACATTCGCAGCGGCCCTTGAAGTACGCTGCCTCCTTCGATGTGAGCAAACTATGGAGATTATGCGAAATGCTTCCATGACGACACCTTACAGCTGCAAGCGGAAATCCACCTGTGATACGCTAGGTCGGTTACATCTACATGTACATCTACATCCATACTCTGCAAGCCACCTGACGGTGTCTGGCGGAGGGTACTCTGAGTACCTCTATCGGTTCTCCCTTCTATTCCGGGCACGTATTGTTCGTGAAAGATTGTCGGTATGCCTCTGTGTGGGCTCTAATCAGTCTGATTTTATCCTCATGGTCTCTTCACGACATATACGTAGGAGGGAGCAATATACTACTTGACTCCTCGGTGCAGGTACGTTCTCGAAACTTTGACAAAAGCCCGTACCGGCTACTGAGCGTCTCTCTTGCAGAGACTTCCACTGGAGTCCATCTATCATCTCCGTAACGCTTTCGCGATTACTAAATGATCCTGTAACGAAGCGCGCTGCTCTCCGTTGGATCTTCTCTATCTCTTCTATCAACCATATCTGGTACGGATCCAACATCGGTTAGCAGTTTTCAAGCAGTGGGCGAACAAGTGTACTGTAACCTAATTCCTTTGTTTGCGGACTGCATTTCCTTAGGATTCTTCCAATGAATCTCAGTCTGGCATCTGCTTTACCGACGATTAACTTTATATGGTCATTCCATTTTAGATTACTCCTAATGCCTACTCCCAGATAATTTATGGAATTAACTGCTTCCAGTTGCTGACCTTCTATGTTGTTGTTGTTGTGATCTTCAGTCCTGAGACTGGTTTGATGCAGCTCTACATGCTACTCTATCCTGTGCAAGATTCTTCATCTCCCAGTACCCACTGCAACCTACATCCTTCTGAATCTGCTTAGTATATTTATCTCTTGGTCTCCCTCTACGATTATTACCCTCCACACTGCCCTCCAATACTAAATTGGTTATCCCTCGATGTCTCAGAACATGTCCTACCAACCGATCCCTTCTTCTAGTCAAGTTGTGCCACAAGCTCCTCTTCTCCCCAATTCTGTTCAATACCTCCTCATTAGTTATGTGGTCAACCCATCTAATCTTCAGCATTCTTCTGTAGCACCACATTTCGAAAGCTTCTATTCTCTTCTTGTCTAAGTATTTATCGTCCACGTTTCACTTCCATACATGGCTACACTCCATACAAATACTTTCAGAAACGACTTCCTGACACTTAAATCTGTACTAGATGTTAACAAATATTTCTTCTTCAGAAACGCTTTTCTTCCCATTGCCAGTCTACATTTTATATCCTCTCTACTTCGACCATCATCAGTTATTTTGCTCCCCAAATAGCAAAACTCCTTTACTACTTTAAGTGTCTCATTTCCTAATCTAATTCCCTCAGCATCACCCGACTTAATTCGACTACATTCCATTATCCTCTTTTTGCTTTTGTTGATGTTCACCTTATATCCTCCTTTCAAGACACTGCCCATTCCGTTCAACTGCTCTTCCAAATCCGTTGCTGTCTCTGACAGAATTACAATGTCATCGGCGAACCTCAAAGTATTTATTTCTTCTCCATGGATTTTAATACCTACTCCGAATTTTTCTTTTGTTTCCTTTACTGCTTGCTCAGTATACAGATTGAATAACATCGGGGATAGGCTACAACCCTGTCTCACTCCCTTACCAACCACTGCTTCCCTTTCATACCCCTCGACTCTTATAACTGCCATCTGGTTTCTGTACAAATTGTAAATAGCCTTTCGCTCTCTGTATTTTACCCCTGCAACCTTTAGAATTTGAAAGAGAGTATTCCAATCAACATTGTCAAAAGCTTTCTCTAAGTCTACAAATGCTAGAAACGTAGGTTTGCTTTTCCATAATCTATTTTCTAAGATAAGTCGTAGGCTCAGTATTGCCTCACGTGTTCCAAAATTTCTACGGAATCCAAACTGATCTTCCCTGAGGTCGGCTTCTATCAGTTTTTCTATTCGTCTGTAAAGAATTCGCGTTATTATTTTGCAGCTGTGACTGCAGACTGGCTCTCCCAAGGCCGTCAGTAGTTCCAATGGAATGTTGTCTACTCCGGGGCCTTGTTTCGGCTCAGGTCTTTCAGTGCTGTCACCCAACTCTTCACGCAGTATCGTATCTCCCATTTCATCTTCATCTACATTCTCTTCCATTTCTGTAATATTGTCCTCAAGTACATCGCCCTTGTATAGACCCTCTATATACTCCTTCCACCTTTCTGCTTTCCCTTCTTTGGTTAGGACTGGGTTTCCATCTGAGTTCTTGATATTCATACAAGTGGTTCTCTTTTCTCCAAAGGTCTCTTTAATTTTACTGTAGGCAGTATCTATCTTACCCCTAGTGAGATAAGCCTCCACATCCATACATTTGTCCTGTAGCCATGCCTGCTTAGCAATTTTGCACTTCCTGTCGATATCATTTTTGAGACGTTTGTATTCCTTTTTGCCTGCTTCATTTACTACATTTTTATATTTTCTCCTTTCATAAATGAAATTCAGATTTTCTTCTGTTACCCAAGGGTTTCTACAGCCCTCGTCTTTTTACCTATATGATCCTCTGCTGCCTTCACTATTTCATCCCTCAAAGCTACCCATTCTTCTTCTACTGTATTTCTTTCCCCCATTCCTGTCAATTGTTCCCTTATGCTCTCCCTGAAACTCTGTACAACCTCTGGTTCTTTCAGTTTATCCAGGTCCCATCTCCTTAAATTCCCATCTTTTTGCAGTTTCTTCAGTTTTAATCTACAGTTCATAACCAATAGATTGTGTTCAGAGTCCACATCTGCCCCTGGAAATGTCTTACAATTTAAAACCTGGTTCCTAAATCTCTGTCTTACCATTATATAATCTATCTGATACCTTTTAGTATCTCCAGGGTTCTTCCATGCATACAACCTTCTTTCATGATTCTTAAACCAAGTATTAGCTATGATTAAGTTGTGCTCTGCGCAAAATTCTACCAGGCGGCTTCCTCTTTCATTTCTTAGCCCCAATCCATATTCACCTACTATGTTTCCTTCTCTCCCTTTTCCTACTGACGAATTTCAGTCACCCATGACTATTAAATTTTCGTCTCGCATCACTACCTGAATAATTTCTTTCATCTCATCATGCATTTCATCAGTTTCTTCGTCATCTGCAGAGCTAGTTCTCATATAAACTTGTACTACTGTAATAGGCGTGGGCTTCGTGTCTATCTTGGCCACAATAATGCGTTCACTATGCTGTTTGTTGTGGCTTACCCGTACACCTATTTCTTTATTCATTATTAAACCTACTCCTGCATTACCCCTATTTGATTTTGTATTTATAACCCTGCATTCACCTGACCAGAAGTCTTGTTCCTCCTGCCACCACACTTCACGAATTCCCACTATATCTCACTTTAATCTATCCATTTCCCTTTTTAAATTTTCTAACCTACCTGCCCGATTGAGGGATCTGACATTCCACGCTCTGATCCGTAGAACGCCAGTTTTCTTTCTCCTGTTAACACCGTCCTCTTGAGTTGTCCCCACTCGGATATCCGAATGGGGTACTATTTTCCCTCCGGAATATTTTACCCAAGAGGACGCCATCATCATTTAATCATACAGTAAAGCTGCATGCCCTCGGGAAAAATTACGGCTGTAGTTTCCCCTTGCTTTCAGCCGTTCGCAGTACCAGTACAGCAACGCCATTTTGGTTAGTGTTACAAGGCCAGATCAGTCAATCATCCAGACTGTTGCCCCTGCAACTACTGAAAAGGCTGCTGCCCCTCTTCAGGAACCACACGTTTGTCTGGGCTCTCAACAGATGCCCCTCCGTTGTGGTTGCACCTACGGTACGGCTATCTGTATTGCTGAGGCACGCAAGCCTCCCCACCAACGGCAAGGTCCATGGTTCATGGAGGGAGGGGGGGGAAGGGCTGGCCTTCTATATTGTAGCTAAATGATAAAGGATCTTTCTTTCTATGTATTCGCAGAAATTACACATGTCTACATTGAGAATCAGTTGCCATTCCCTGCCCCATGCGTCAATTCGTTGCAGATCTTCCTGCATTTCAGTACAATTTTCTATTGTTACAACTTCTCTATATGCTACAGCACAACCCGCAAAAAGCCTCAGTGAACTTCCGATGTTATCCACAAGGCCATTTATATACACTCCTGGAAATTGAAATAAGAACACCGTGAATTCATTGTCCCAGGAAGGGGAAACTTTATTGACACATTCCTGGGGTCAGATACATCACATGATCACACTGACAGAACCACAGGCACATAGACACAGGCAACAGAGCATGCACAATGTCGGCACTAGTACAGTGTATATCTACCTTTCGCAGCAATGCAGGCTGCTATTCTCCCATGGAGACGATCGTAGAAATGCTGGATGTAGTCCTGTGGAACGGCTTGCCATGCCATTTCCACCTGGCGCCTCAGTTGGACCAGCGTGCGTGCTGGACGTGCAGACCGCGTGAGACGACGCTTCATCCAGTCCCAAACATGCTCAACGGGGGACAGATCCGGAGATCTTGCTGGCCAGGGTAGTTGACTTACACCTTCTAGAGCACGTTGGGTGGCACGGGATACATGCGGACTTGCATTGTCCTGTTGGAACAGCAAGTTCCCTTGCCGGTCTAGGAATGGTAGAACGATGGGTTCGATGACGGTTTGGATGTACCGTGCACTATTCAGTGTCCCCTCGACGATCACCAGTGGTGTACGGCCTGTGTAGGAGATCGCTCCCCACACCATGATGCCGAGTGTTGGCCCTGTGTGCCTCGGTCGTATGCAGTCCTGATTGTGGCGCTCACCTGCACGGCGCCAAACACGCATACGAACATCATTGGCACCAAGGCAGAAGTGACTGTCATCGCTGAAGACGACACGTCTCCATTCGTCCCTCCATTCACGCCTGTAGCGACACCACTGGAGGCGGGCTGCACGATGTTGGGGCTTCAGCGGAAGACGGCCTAATGGTGTGCGGGACCGTAGCCCAGCTTCATGGAGACGGTTGCGAATGGTCCTCGCCGATACCCCAGGAGCAACAGTGTCCCTAATTTGCTGGGAAGTGGCGGTGCGGTCTCCTACGGCACTGCGTAGGATCCTACGGTCTTGGCGTGCATCCGTGCGTCGCTGCGGTCCGGTCCCAGGTCGACGGGCACGTGCACCTTCCGCCGACCACTGGGGACAACATCGATGTACTGTGGAGACCTCACGCCCCACGTGTTGAGCAATTCGGCGGTACGTCCACCCGGCCTCCCGCATGCCCACTATACGCCCTCGCTCAAAGTCCGTCAACTGCACATACGGTTCACGTCCACGCTGTCGCGGCATGCTACCAGTGTTAAAGACTGCGATGGAGCTCCGTATGCCACGGCAAACTGGCTGACACTGACGGCGGCGGTGCACAAATGCTGCGCAGCTAGCGCCATTCGACGGCCAACACCGCGGCTCCTGGTGTGCCCGCTGTGCCGTGCGTGTGATCATTGCTTGTACAGCCCTCTCGCAGTGTCCGGAGCAAGTATGGTGGGTCTGACACACCGGTGTCAATGTGTTCTTTTTTCCATTTCCAGGAGTGTATGTTGTGAACAGCAGCGGTCCTACGACACTCCCCTACGGAACACCTGAAATCACTCTTACTTCGGAAGACACCTCTCCATTGAGAATGACATGCTGCGTTCTGTTATCTAGGTACTCTTCAATCAATCACACAATTGTTCTGATAGTCCATATGCTCTTACTTTGTTCATTAAACGACTGTGAGGAAGTGTATCGAACACCTTGCGAAAGTTAAGAAACACGGCATCTACCTGGGAACCCGTGTCTATGGCCCTCTGAGTCTCGTGGACATTGTAGAAGATGGTGACCGTACCGCGTATTATACACTAAAGCGTCAAAGAAACTGTTATAGGCTTGCGTATTCAAATACAGAGACATGTAAACAGGCAAAATACGGCGCTGTGGTCGGGAACGCCTATATAAGACAACAAGTGTCTGGCGTAGTTGTGAGATCGGTTAACGCGCTCCGTAGTCGTCGCAGGAGCGATGGGACACAGCATCTCCGAGGTAGCGATGAAGTGGGGATTTTCCCGTACGACCGTTTCACGAGTGAATAACAGAAATCGGCTAAAACATCAAATCCCCGACATTGCTGCGGCCGGAAAAGATCCTGCAAGTATGGAACCAACAACGACTGAAACGAATCGTTCAACGTGACAGAAGTGCAACCCTTTCGCAGATTGCTGCAGATATCAATGCTGGTCCATCAACAAGTGTCATCGTGTGAACCATTCAACGAAACATCAACGATATGGGTTTTCGGAGCCGAAGGGCCACTCGTTTACCCTTGGTGACTGCACAGCACAAAGCTTTAAGCCTCGCCTGGGCCCGTCAACACCGACACTGGGCTTTTGATGACTGGAAACATGGTGCCTGTTCGGATGAGTCTCGTTTCAAATTATATCAGGCGAATGGACATGTACGGGTATGGAGAGAACTTCATGAATCCAAGGCCCTGCATGACAGCAGGGGACTGTTCAAGCTGGTGGAGGCTCTGTAATGGTGTGGGGCGTGTGCAGCTGGAGTGATGTGGGACCCCTGATACGACTAGATGCGACTCTGGCAGGTAACATTTACATAAGCATCCTGTCTGATCATCTGCATCCATTCATGTCCATTGTGCGTTCTGAAGGACTTGGGCAATTCCAGCAGGACAATACGACACGACACACGTCCAGAATTGCTACAGAGGGGCTCCAGGAATACTCTTCTCAGTTTAAACACTTCCGCTGGCCACCAACTCCACAGACATGAACATTGTTGAGCATATCTGGGATGCCTTGCAACGTGCTGTTTAGAAGAGATCTCCATCCCCTCGTACTCTTACAGATTTATGAACAGTTCTGCAGGATTCATGGTGTCAGTTCCCTCCAGCACTACTTCAGACATTATTCGAGTCAATGCCACGTTGTGTGGCGGCGCTTCTGCGTTCCCTCGGTGCCCTACACGACATTAGGCAGGTGTACGAGTATCTTTGGCTCTTCAGTGCAAGTAACTATTACTTTACCTTTGACGTTGCCTACTTTTTAACACATGTCCACACAGCCTCTGGGACACAGGTTAGTACTTTATGAAACTCCTGGCGCCCTTCTAGAACAATACGTTTTAATTCCGTAAATGGTTTATGTTTATATAGAGGATATTGAAGCTGTAAATGTTCCTTAATTTTAAATGAAAATTTGGCTCTTAATATTACATGACATTTACCGTGTAAAGCACAAAGTGCACTGATGAAAAAATTTCCAATAACAAGGAGTTTTGCGAGGTAAACGAAAGTTGGTAGACGTGTTTACATCATACGAGGATGGTAATCAGGCTTCCTTTAAATACACGCCGTAATGGAGGTGAGCGTTAGTTATCTTTGAGACTGGACGTGGAGAGCTGATGTTGGTCAAGAATGCTTTTAAGGCGACAAACACTGACTTTTAGCGAGGTCGTGTAATAGGGCTACGAGAAGTTGGATGTTCCTTCTGTGATACTGCAGAAAGACTCGGCAGGAATGTACCCACTGTACCTCACTGTTGACGGCGTAACTGCAGCCGGCCGCTGTGGCCGGGCGGTTCTAGGCGCTTCAGTCCGGAACCGAGCTGCTGCTACAGTCGCAGGTACGAATCCTACCTCGGGCATGGATGTGTGTGATGTCCTTAGGTTAGTTAGGTTTCACAAGTTCTAAGTTCTAGGGGACTGATGACCTCAGATGTTGTCCCATAGTGCTCAGAGCCAAATGAACCATTTTTTGACTGATGACCTCAGATGTTAAGTATCATAGTGTTTAGAACCATTTGCACCATTTGCGTTACTGCATTTGCAGCAGCAGTTTGAGCAGCAATTGGCACCACAGTGACAAAACGATCTGTTTCAAATCGTATACTTTGAGGAGAGCACCGAGCCAGAAGCCCCGTAACATAGATTCCCCTGAGCTCGAACCACCGCCATTTGCGGCTTCGATGGTGTCAAGCGAGAGCTCATTGGAGGGCAGCCTGGAAGCCTGTTGTGCTTTCTGTCTCGGTTCCAATGATGGCCGTGTGTTGGTTCGAAGGGGACAAGTTCAGGACCTGCAACCAGCCTATCTGTGTGCTGGACACACTGGACCTACATCTCTGTGGTGCAATTTCGTATGACAACAGGAGCACTCTCGTGGTTGTCCAACGCACCATGACTGCAAATTTGTACGCCAGTCCGGTGATTCGCCCTGCTGAGCTACCATTCAAGAACACCATTGTAGGAGGTGTTTTCCAACAGGATAACGCTCGTCCACTGCGACTGCAAATTTGTAAACCAGTCCGGTGATTCACCCTGTTGAGCTACCATTCATGAACACCATTCTAGGAAGTGTTTTCCAACAGGATAACTCTCGCCCACTGCGACTGCAAATTTGTACACCAATCCGGTGATTCGCGCTGTTGAGCTACCATTCATGAACAGCATTTTAGGAGGTGTTTTCCAACAGGATAACGTTCCCCCATCCCGACTGCAAATTTGTACATTAGTCCGGTGATTTGCCCTGTTGAGCTACCATTCATGAACAGCATTCTAGGAGGTGTTTTCCAACATGATAACGCTCGCCCACCGCGACTGCAAATTTGTACACCAATCCGGTGATTCGCGCTGTTGAGCTACCATTCATGAACAGCATTTTAGGAGGTGTTTTCCAAAAGGATAACGCTCGCCCACCCCGACTGCAAATTTGGACATCAGTCCGGTGATTTGCCCTGTTGAGCTACCATTCATGAACAGCATTCTAGGAGGTGTTTTCCAACAGGATATCGCTCGCCCACATACCGAAGTTGTCACCTAACATGCTCTACAGAGTGTCGACATGTTACCTTGGCCTGCACGATCACCAGACCTGTCTCCAGTCGAGCACATATGGGACATCGTGGAACGAAAACTCCAGCGTCATGCACAAATAGCGTTAACTGTCCCTGTATTGAGTGACCAAATACAACAGGCAGATAACTTCTTCCCACAAACTGACTTTCGGCCCCTGCACGAGACGGTGCATGCCCGTTTGCATTCTTGCGTACAATATTCTGGAGTTTACGCCGGTTAATAATGTAGCACCATTTCACATGTGGAATGGCTTATGTCGCGCTTACGTTAACCCGTGATCTTACGATGTAAATGTAAATGTCTTGTGACTAGGGCCTCCCGTCTGGCACACCGTTCGCCGGGTGCAAGTCTTTCTATTTGATGCCACTTCGGCAACTTGCACGGCGATGGGGATGAAATGTCGATGATTAGAACTACACAACACCCAGTCCCTGAGCGGACAAAATGTCCAACTCAGCCGGGAATCGAACCCGGGCCATTAGGATTGACATCCTGTCGCGCTGACGACTTAGCTACCGGGGGCGGACATCTTACAATGTTAATCACTTAAATATGTTACGAAGACAAAAATGTTTCGGAAATTTCATTACCCTACCTTAATTATTTTTTGATGTCGCACTTGTTTTCCGTCAGTGTATATTGGTTCTAATGGCTCTGAGCACTATGGGACTTAACTTCTAAGGTCATCAGTCCCCTAGAACTTAGAACTACTTAAACCTGACTAACCTAAGGACCTCACACACATCCATGCCCGGTGCAGGATTCGAACCTGCGACCGTACCGGTCGCGCGGTTCCAGATGACGCACCTAGAACCGCTCGGCCACACCGGCCGGCAGTGTATATTGTATGAATGTTGCATCAAGAATGTTGATACCGCGCCATGGGTTAAACAAGATAATACAAGTGATTTTGACAACTATTATTTCATCGTTCGACTTCCTTACAGGCGAACTTTCACCTAATTTGGCGATGTGGACCATGGGGCAAAAAATACCTTTTTATATGCCAGTGTCCTTCGAGAATAATATTCACTCGTTTTCTATATTCAGTTTCAATCTTCACGCCATAAACGTTGTCGCTTGTGGAGAGTGGTATCCATACCCCTACTGTAGCTGCTTTTAATTCAACTTTAAATTGATTGTCAACGCTATGTAATACCATAATCATTCGAAAGGCCGAAAATATTATTGTCTTCACGTTTGCACGTGAGTACGAATAATTGTAATGTTATGTAAATTCTGACTTAAGAACAACAAATTTAACCTCTTACGGCCGGCCGGAGTGGCCGAGCGGTTCTAGGCGCTACAGTCTGGAACCGCGCGACCGCTACGGTTGCAGGTTCGAATCCTGCCTCGGGTATGGATTGTGTGTGATGTCCTTAGGTTAGCTAGGTTTGAGTAGTTCTAAGTTCTGGGGGACTGATGACCACAGCAGTTAAGTCCCATAGTGCTCAGAGCCATTTGAACAATTTAACCTCTTACGTAGATTTACGATAGAGGAGGGAGAATGGAAAGGAATTATTGATATCAGATGCATCGGGACTTCATGCTGAGTCAGCGGCGACTGGTGAAACTGTGTTTAGATGCTGAGATCTCCTGCTTATTAGGATCTTCGCCATCCGGATATATTGTTTACTGCAAGTGCGCGGATTTTTTCGGCACGCTTGACGGACGAATCACATTCCCACACCTAGCGCCACATATCCGCAGATCCCGCCAATGCCCTCTACTCTCTTTAATTTCAGATTCCCGCCGGAAGTCGAACTAATGTGCTCCCACACTGAAGAAGGTCAATTCACTGCCCATCGAGACGAATCAGTTACACATTATAATCTTACGACTGGTAAGTTTGACAAGTTATAACAAATTAGAAACCCTGTTACTTTGTACATATATGCAATGATGTAACGTTATTCTTGGAAAAGTCTGCTGTCAGCACAGATGGATGTGAATATGGGACTGGGACTCGCGAAATCGATTTTTTATTTAACGAATTATAAACTTCCCTTCACCCCCCTCTACCCTCTTCTAATTGTTTTGATGTAAATTTCCTTGATCAAGACAACTGTTAACTTTGGAATCCCGTTTTACGTGGCAATATGTCCACCACAAGATATTTCTATTGTCATACATTTTGAAACGTACCCTTAGAAAAATTAAGGAATTACTGTGCTGTTAAACCCCTTACGCTATTTGATTTTCAAACAGCTGAGCAGAACTGAACGTACTCAGACATTTTATCACTTCACTTATTCTGACCATCACTAAACTAACACACAATATTTTTAGCGCAACGCAATCTGACTTTCAATAATCTCTACAAAAGAATGGCCCTGACTAACAATAACCTATACCTTTCATGAATCACTTACCTCACAAAAATCTACTACTGCAATACAGCGAGCGCCAATACTGCCAGCTAAATAAAAGATTCAAACTACTGAAGGCACTAACTACTGACAGGCATAGTTAGCAAATGAAAGATTTTGATAGAGAACAAACAATGTATTTACCTTAATAGTGTCCAACAGTCATAATATATATATCAGTTCATGACACCCAGTCTTAAAAATTTACTCTTTCTGATGGACACACGTCCAGATCGCCCGCTCTCAAAACTCCGCCATCTGACTCCCCACATCCACCACTGCTGGCGGCTCACCTCTAGACTTGGCCACTGTTTCTATGTTTCGATACAGTGTATCGATACGTGGAACTGTTTCAGTGTTTCGGAACGGCTGTGGTTCACTGTTTCGACACAGTGGTGTTTCATTCCGCCCCTGTCTCGGATAACCGGACCAGATTCGATCTCGAGCCAGACACGGAAACTGTATCGTTGATTCGAAATAAGGCTGTTTCAGTCCACCTGTGCTTGGAACGGACTAATTGTATCGAAACAGTGATGTTCCATTCCGTTCTGTGTCGGACGAGATTCGGGCTCGGCACAGGTACTGAAACACAACATACCACTTCATGAAACACTTTCAAGTGTCGAAATCTTTTTGACAAGCAATAGCATGAAGCTTAAGATATCCGAAAATAAAGCTTCGTTTCTAGCTGACTGTCCTATTTCGAAATGGCTTAACATATACTTTATAAACACTAACCAACAGTAAAACAAAGCATACTATTCACATTCAAAATAATGAATACGTGAAAATCGTTCAGTTAAATTACACTTTCTTTTTATAACATACGCTTCTCTGTTCATGTATAGTAATCATATTAAGAAACGCAAGTAAGCCTACAACATTTTGAATAAAAAAAGGCGTAGAGTGACAGTTATTATACATATACATAAATTTGATGTAGGTATAATTGCAAGCAATCTGTTTGACATATCACTGATAGTGTAATGGTGAACGGGAAGGGCTGGGAAGCATGGTGAATTTATAGTAACGGTTCGAAAAACCTTGAAAGACAAAAATTTTTTCTGTTATATTTTGTTATTTATTCGAATTATTTGGCGTTATTTGTGAGTCTACAGTCACTGTGCCTATTATCCACAATGATTCCCTTGTGTGCATGGAAATTAGCAGGATGGGTATATTATCCATACTAACGGAATGTGGGAATCCCAGTAGCATATCCGTTGTTTCTGCAGTTTGCTCCCACCTCCAGTTCCGTTCGTGGTGGTTCTTCTGTCTTCAGCTATGGCTGTTCTCAGCCAATTGAAAAGTGTGAAAGTCACACGACACGAAAGCAGCGCATTTGCTGCAGGAAATACGAAACTGCCAAGACGCCCAAGTGATAGTTTCATACTTTCTGCGAAATGATTAGCGCTCTCGCACCTCATTTGTGTTTATATGGACATACTTATAGAGTGGACATTCAAGATGATAAAATGTGTAGGTCTATTAGATTACAAAACACAAATTGTTTCACTGTTTCGAAACAGCGTATCGAAACATTACATTGTACTGTTTCATTTGTTTCGAATCAGTTACGTGTTTCAGTTTGCCCATCTCTACTCACCTCCAACTGCACAACGCTACGCGCTGTTCACATCCAGCTGCCCAACACTACAATAGCAAACAACAATGCAAACCAGCCACCGACTGCACGCAGCACAGCCAGTGATTTTCATACACAGCGCTACGCGGCGTTACCAATAAAAAAAACCTAAACAGCCTACTTATAATTTTTACACCGGCTTGAATATGATACTTCAGTACTTGCTTCCGCAATTAGTCGTCAACAAAGTGTTACTCACTAAACATACCTTATGGAGATGGTAAGACGAATCTTCAAATATGCTGGAGCCGTGGAGGACATTTTATGATATATCGAGTAATGGAGAAACTTGCACCCAAAGAAAGAATTTGAGGAAAATCCTGGGTTCGATGAAAGAAAGCATGGAGTAAGGTGAAGAAGGCATCACAACCACGAACCATATGAGAACGGGGAGAATATAAGTCACACGCTTGTAATCTCTCCTCTCATTCCTGGTTTCAGTTATTGTCCACAATAAGCAAAATCTTTTATGAAAAATTTGAGAGGAGCGAAGATTACAATATATTTTCTAGCTTACTTAGCTTTTCGGGTAGAGTTGGCTCCATTTCTTCTTGTCTAGCCGTCTTATTCTTGAAGCTGAAATTCTCACATTTTAGGTCCTCGTGGTTGAATTGATCTAAATAAATTAGAAGATTGTTCTTGCAGAATTTTTGTTGTTACTTTATTTCCACAAGTCCGTCTTGATCACGCAGATTTCTTACACTTTATTACCGGTTTCGGCATACTGCCATCCTCAGATATGTCACAAAGTTAAATATTGTGTAAGCCACAGGTTCAATACGTTAACGCTTAATCTAACAAATCTTACTGATATATAAAATATAAAACTATAAAATGTTTATAGCCACGTATAGCAGTCATACATACGATTAAAATATTCTGATGAGAATCATCGTCAAGTTAAACATGTGAGTACCTGTTACGTGCTGGGAATACTCAGATTGCGACTGGTATTTTCTTGTTACGTTAATATATTTTGTGACATTTTAGTATATCGTACAGTATTTTGAATTTTCAAATTAACAAAGCCGAAATTACATTGTTCGCCCAAAGTACAAAATTACGTCCAATCACAACACAGGCATGCTTACTACTACTTCACTCTGCGGTGATAACCAGATTCCAAAGGATTTACAATGTTTCTTGACGTATGAATTTCTATTAATTTCGGTTATTACTTCATTAATGAATCCAGAAATAAACATAATAAGCAGTACTATATTGGGTAATTAATACAAGAAATTCCAAGTGTGCCACATAATTCGTAATTTCAAATGTTTCTAAAAAAAGTAGTTCAGATTATAAAATCAAAAATAGTTCAAATAAAAGTAAAAAGAAAGTAACTTGTTGACAGCGAGAATCGGTCTGTCGACAGTAAGATTTATAATCTTGAATGCTACAAGCGACATTACAACAGACGGACCAAATATTTTGGAGAGTATATTGCAAAGAAATTTTACAATTGATTTTATTCTTCGAAAGGGAAGAAACCTGTAGACGTGGCATGCTATAGACTGAAATAGTTTCCAGAAAGTCTTTAAAACAACAACCCAACTCCGGAAAGCATTGCGAATATACGAATGGAGAGAGACCCCATCGCAGCTGATTAGCCAAATCTATTTCACAAATTTTGGGCCTGAAATGTACCATATTGTGTATAAAGTTATATCAAAGTTTTCGGAAAAGTAGCTGAAATAATACTGACCTGTCCAAAATTCGGAAAATAATACTGGTATCGACAACTACTGTTGAGGAAGAGTAGTGCTCCACAAAACGGGGATTAGCTTTGATGACCAAGTGACAGGAATGCGACCAGAAAGGGTATATACAAGGATATTGAGACACAAGGGAGTTAAAGACATTAGCTACTAGTGACCACTGATTTATACCAACAGGGCAGTTTGAAAATTTGTGCCAGGCCGGGATTCGAACCTGCGTCTCTTGCTCACTAGGCAGATGCCAGAAGAATAGACGCCACATGTATATAATCAAAGGGATGGCTGCCAAGCCAACGATCCCTTCAGTGCAGATGCACACCGAGCTCGAACACTTACGGGAATCGGCGACACGCCTCGAGTAACGAGGCTAATGAACAGGGGCACCATATTAGTATTGATATCGTAGTATGTGTGGTTCTGGTGACCGCAGTGTCCGGATGGCGTAGTGGTCAACGCATCTGCCCTGTAAACAGGAGACCCAGGTTCGACACAAACTTTCAGCATGCCCCATTGATATAAATCAGTACCAACTGACAGCTAATGTCTTTAGTTCCTTTCTGTCTTGATTCACAGTGACTGCAGGATATGCAAAAGCATGTATAAAACAGGATATTAACCTACTTTCAAGATAGCAAAACCAAGAAACCGTGGCTCACAGAAGTTGGAAAAGATTTATGAGAACTGGAAATTTCACCTGAATATGTCCAATAGCGTGGTCCACTTCAGGAAAACTGGACACCAGAGAAAAAAGATGTTGTTGTTGTTGTGGTGGTGTTCAGTCCAGACACTGGTTTGATGCAGCTCTCCGTGTTACTCTATCCTGTGCAAGCTTCTTCATCTCCCTGTACCTACTGCAACTTACATCCTTCTGAACCCGTTTAGTGTATTCATCTCTTGGTCTCCCTCTTCGATTTTTACCCTCCACCTTGCCCTCCAGTACCAAATTGGTGATCCCTTGATGCCTCAGAACATGTCCTACTAAACGATCCCTTCTTCTAGTCAAGTTGTTTCTCGGCCGGCCGAAGCGGCCGAGCCGTTCTAAGCGCTACAGTCTGGAAACGCGCGACCGCTGCGGTCGCAGGTTCGAATCCTGCCTCGGGTTCAAATGGTTCAAATGGCACTGAGCATTATGGGACTTAACATCTGAGGTCATCAGTGCCCTAGAACTTACAACTAATTAAACCTAACTAATCTAAGGACAACACACACATCCATACCAGAGGCAGGATTCGAACCTGCGACCGTAGCGGTCGCGCGGTTCCAGACTGAAGCGCCTAAAACCGCACGGCCACTTTGGCCGGCCCTGCCTCGGGCATGGATGTGTGTGATGACCTTAGGTTAGTTAGGTTTAAGTAGTTCTAAGTTCTAGGGGACTGATGACCACAGCAGTTAAGTCCCATAGTGCTCAGAGGCATTTGCACCATTTTTGAACAAATTTATCATTTCCCCAATTCTATTCAATACCTCCTCATTAGTTATGTGATCTACCCATTTAATCTTCAGCAAAACACTGGGAAAGAATACAGGAGCGTGGGGGCGGCTGTTTAAGAAGAAAAAAGAGACCGTTTACTTTGCGTGGTTTCTGCTTTGCCGTTACGAAGAAAGAAGAAGACGATGTTTGGTAGTGTTTAGGGAGATTGTGTTCTCCGGACGAAACACGCGATAATGCCACAGGATCAGCGCACTGACGTACTGCGGTAAGAGGCAAGGGTCGCTGTTGGTGACGTCAGAAAGCACCCCTTTCCGGTGTCGCATGATTTATGCCACTTCACCCTGCGGACTGCTTATCCCGACTGCCGTATGCGCGCTCACACCCGTCTTACTCGCTGGCATGACTGGGGTCCACCCTACGCTCCAAACAACGCCAGAACTGGCGGTAACAGGCACAACAGAAACCAACAGATAATCGCCGGCGTTATTTCTTTACATAACAGACTGACTGACGGCTGCTCTGAAAAAAGAAAAGGCTCTGAGCACTATGGGACTTAACATCTGAGGTCATCAGTCCCCTAGAACTTAGAACTACTTAAAGCTAACTAACCTAAGGACATCACACACATCCATGCCCGAGGCAGGATTCGAATCTGCGACCGTAGCAGCAGCGCGGTTCCAGACTGAAGCGCCTAGAACCGCTCGGTCGCACCGGCGGCTGCTCTGATATTATAATGCAATTAAATGCTGTTTCGTACTATGAACACAAATTATTGAGCAAGACAGAGTAATCAAAAGTATGAGGATATACCTACGTAAACAGGAGCTGCTCACTGCAGACGGACTCGCCACAGGAAGCCGGAGATGACAAAAGTCGTGGGATACCTCATAATATCGCACCGGACCTCCTTTTCTCTGGCGTAATGGACAACTCCACGTGGCATGGAGGTCCCCTGCTGAAATATTGATCCATACTGCCTCTACAGCTGTCCATAACTGCGAAAATGTTACCTGTGCTGGACTTTGTGGACAAACTAACCTCTATATGTATCCCACAACCTGGATGGCCAAAAATTCGCTCGAACTGTTCAGAATGTTCTTCAAACCGGTGACATGGCGCATTGTCATCCATAAAAATTCCATCGCAGTTTGGGAACATGGGAAACGGCCTTGCCGCAGTGGATACATCGGTTCCCGTGAGATCACCGATGTTAAGCGCCGTCGGGCTTGGTCGGCAATTGGATGGGTGACCATGCAGGCCGCCACGCGCTGTTGCCATTTTTCGGGGTGCACTCAGCCTCGTGATGCCATTTGAGGAGTTACTCGACCGAATAGTAGCGGCTTCGGTCAAGAATACCATCATAACGACCTGGAGAGCGGTGTGCTGACCCCACGCCCCTCCTGTCCGCATCCTCCGCTGAGGATGACACGGCGGTCGGGCGGTCCCAGTAGGCCACTCGTGGCCTGAAGACGGAGTGCTTTTTAGTTTGGGAACATGAAATCCATGAGTGGCTGCAAATGGTCTCCAAGAAGCAGAAAATAACCCTCTGATCGGTTCAGTTGGATCAGAGAACCCAGTCCATTCCACCTGAACACAGCCCGCACAATTATGGAGCTACCACGAGCTTGCACAGTGCCTTGTTGATAACTTTGGTCCATGTCTTAGTAGGGTCTGCGCCACACACGAACTCTGTCATATGCTCTTACCAACTGTAAATGGGACTCATCTGACCAGGGCATCGTCTAGTGTCCAATTGATATGGTTACGAGCCCTGGGGAGGCGCTGGAGGCGATGTCGTGCTGTTAGCAAAGGCACTCGTGTCGTCATAGCCTACTAACGATCCATTTCGCAGCACTGTCATCAGGGATACGTTCGTCTTACGTCCCACGTTGCTTTCTGTTGTTGCTTTACGCAGTACTGTTTGTCTGTTAGCACTGACAACTCTGCGTAAACGCCGCTGCTCTCGGTCGTTAAGTAAAGGCCGTTGGCCCGTGTGTTGTCCATGGTGAGAGGTAACGCTTCAAATTTGTTATTCTTGGCACACTCTTGCCACTGTGGATCTTGGGATTGATTTCCGAAATGGAATGTACTATGCGTATAGCGTTGACAGTACCCGTGGTCTAGGGATGCCGGCACGGTGGCTCAGCGTGTTCGGTCAGAGGGTTAGCTCCCTCTGTAATAAAAAAACTGAGTTAATCGATCAACAACAAAACTTAAAAACGGATGTCCTGCGACGTCCGCCCCGAGCAGATGCAACGAACAAAACGAGATTGGAAGAAAAAAAAAGGGGGGGGGGGTAGCGTCTTTGATTCATAATCAGAACGTTTTCGGTCCCGGATTCGATCCCCGCCACTGCCTAAATTTTTATAAATAATCAGCATTGGCGGCCGAAGACTTCCGACATAAGTAGTCAGCCTCATTCTGCCAACGGCCTTGTCAAAGAGGGCGGAGGAGCGGGTAGAGGTTCAGAACACTCTCTTGTCCTAGGGATGGGAAATTGCCCCTAAAGGCGGAAGAAACAGCAATGATCAACGACATGAGGATGCAGAAGGCAGTGGAAACCACTGCATTAAAGACACGTATTGAAGAAGTGTCATGATGATCTCCCATTGGCAAAACATTCCGGAATAGTCCCCCATTCGGATCTCCGGGAGGGGACTGCCAAGGGGGAGGTTACCATGAGAAAAAGATTGAATAATCAACGAAAGGATAACGTTCTACGAATCGGGGCGTGGAATGTCAGAAGCTTGAACGTGGTAGGGAAACTAGAAAATCTGAAAAGGGAAATGCAAAGGCTCAATATAGATATAGTAGGGGTCAGTAAAGTGAAGTGAAAGGAAGACAAGGATTTCTGGTCAGATGAGTATCGGGTAATATGAACAGCAGCAGAAAATGGTATAAGAGGTGTAGGGCAGAGGGTGTGTTACTGTGAACAGTTCAGTGACCGGGTTGTTCTAATCGGAATCGACAGCAGACCAACACCGACAACGATAGTTCAGGTATACATGCCGACGTCGCAAGCTGAAGATGAACAGATAGAGAAAGTGTATGAGGATATTGAAAGAGTAATGCAGTATTTAAAGGGGGACGAAAATCTAATAGTCATGGGCGACTGGAATGCAGTTGTAGGGGAAGGAGTAGAAGAAAAGGTTACAGGAGAATATGGGCTTGGGACAAGGAATGAAAGAGGATAAAGATTAATTGAGTTCTGTAACAAGTTTCAGCTAGTAATAGCGAATACCCTGTTCAAGAATCACAAGAGGAGGAGGTATACTTGGAAAAGGCCGGGAGATACGGGAAGATTTCGATTAGATTACATCATGGTCAGACAGAGATTCCGAAATCAGATACTGGATTGTAAGGCGTACCCAGGAGCAGATATAGACTCAGATCACAATGTAGTAGTGATGAAGAGTAGGCTGAAGTTCAAGACATTAGTCAGGAAGAATCAATACGGAAAGAAGTGGGATACGGAAGTACTAAGGAATGATGAGATACGTTTGAAGTTCTCTAACGCTATAGATACAGCAATAAGGAATAGCGCAGTAGGCAGTACAGTTGAAGAGGAATGGACATCTCTAAAAAGGGCCATCACAGAAGTTGGGAAGGAAAACATAGGTACAAAGAAGGTAGCTGCGAAGAAACCATGGGTAACAGAAGAAATACCTCAGTTGATTGATGAAAGGAGGATGTACAAACATGTTCCGGGAAAATCAGGAATACAGAAATACAAGTCGCTGAGGAATGAAATAAACAGGAAGTGCAGGGAATCTAAGACGAAATGACTGCAGGAAAAATGTGAAGACATCGAAAAAGATATGATTGTCGGAAGGATAGACTCAGCATACAGGAAAGTCAAAACAACCTTTGGTGATATTAAAAGCAACGGTGGTAACATTAAGAGTGCAACGGGAATTCCACTGTTAAATGCAGAAGAGAGAGCAGATAGGTGGAAAGAATACATTGAAAGCCTCTATGAGGGTGAAGGTTTGTCTGAGGTGATAGAAGAAGAATCAGGAGTCGATTTAGAAGAGATAGGGGATCCAGTATTAGAATCGGAATTTAAAAGAGCTTTGGAGGACTTAAGGTCAAATAAGGCAGAAGGGATAGATAACATTCCATCAGAATTTCTAAAATCATTGGGGGAAGTGGCAACAAAACGACTATTCACGTTGGTGTGCAGAATGTATGAGTCTGGCAACATACCATCTGACTTTCGGAAAAGCATCATCCACACAATTCCGAAGACGGCAAGAGTTGACAAGTGCGAGAATTATCGCACAATTAGCTTAACAGCTCATGCATCGAAGCTGCTTACAAGAATAATATACAGAAGAATGGAAAAGAAAATTGAGAATGCGCTAGGTGACGATCAGTTTGGCATTAGGAAAAGTAAAGGGACGAGAGAGGCAAGTCTGACGTTACGGCTAATAATGGAAGCAAGGCTAAAGAAAAATCAAGACACTTTCATAGGGTTTGTCGACCTGGAAAAAGCGTTCTACAATATAAAATGGTGCAAGCTGTTCGAGATTCTGAAAAAAGTAGGAGTTAGCTATAGGGAGAGACGGGTCATATACAATATGTACAACAACCAAGAGGGAATAATAAGAGTGGACGATCAAGAACGAAGTGCTCGTATTAAGAAGGGCGTAAGACAAGGCTGTAGCATTTCGCCCCTACTCTTCAATCTGTACATCGAGGAAGCAATGATGGAAATAAAAGAAAGGTTCAGGAGTGGAATTAAAATACAAGGTGAAAGGATATCACTGATACGATTCGCTAATGACATTGCTATCCTGAGTGAAAGTGAAGAAGAATTAAATGATCTGCTGAACGGAATGAACAGTCTAATGAGTACACAGTATGGTTTGAGAGTAAATCGGAGAAAGACGAAGGTAATGAGAAGTAGTAGAAATGAGAACAGCGAGAAACTTAACATCAGGATTGATGGTCACGAAGTCAATGAAGTTAAGGAATTCTGCTACCTAGGCAGTAAAATAACCAATGACGGACGGATCAAGGAGGACATCAAAAGCAGACTCGCTATGGCAAAAAAGGCATTTCTGGCCAAGAGAAGTCTACTAATAGCAAATACCGGCCTTAATTTGAGGAAGAAATTTCTGAGGATGTACGTCTGGAGTACAGCATTGTATGGTAGTGAAACATGGACTGTGGGAAAACCGGGACAGAAGAGAATCGAAGCATTTGAGTTGTGGTGCTCTAGACGAATGTTGAAAATTAGGTGGACTGATAAGGTAAGGAATGAGGAGGTTCTACGCAGAATCGGAGAGGAAAGGAATATGTGGAAAACACTGATAAGGAGAAGGGACAGGATGATAGGACATCTGCTAAGACATGAGGGAATGACTTCCATGGTACTAGAGGGAGCTGTAGAGGGCAAAAACTGTAGAGGAAGACAGAGATTGGAATACGTCAAGCAAATAATTGAGGACGTAGGTTGCAAGTGCTACTCTGAGATGAAGAGGTTAGCACAGGAAAGGAATTCGTGGCGGGCCGCATCAAACCAGTCAGTAGACTGATGACCAAAAAAAAAAAAAAAAACTCTAAGCAAGAGACGCTGCCCTCGGTCGTTAAGTGAAGGCCGTCGGCCACTATGGTGTTCATGGTGAGAGGTAAAGCTTCAGACGTGTTATTGTTCGCATACTCTTGACGCTGTGGATCTGTGGACTGAATTCCCTAATGATTTCCGAAATGGAATGTACTGTGCGTCTAACTCCAATTACTGTCTGCTTCCAGAGACTGTTAATTCACGTCGTGGGGCTACAATCACGTGGGAAACCTTTCCACGTGGATCACATGACAGCACCACGAATGCACTGCCCTTTTGTAACTTGTGCACGCGATACTACCGCCATTTGTATATGGGCGTAACATTATCCCATGACTTTTGACACCTCAGTGTATCAGAGAGTGAGTACCGAATGCTCGTTAAGTCGTAGATAATGTGCACAACCGGCAGCCATTATTTCGAGTGTTGACTGTCTCAAGAGATGGATTTGACACTCATAGTACTGCAGAAATCTATCTTCTTATTTAGTATATGACTACTGTACAATTAATGTGGAGTAAATTGAGGTGTGCCTTGATAGAGTGTATTAGCCATTCCGTGAAAAATAAGAATCGACTGAGAAAAAAAGTAGTTTCATTTGTATTATTCTAGATGCTCTGAATCGATTTGAGAGTTTCCACCTTGGATATTCATTGTTGGAGGTGTTAGCCTATCAGCTTTATATGTTTTTCTTCCTTCCCAGCTAATATACTTTAGATGAGATCATGGTGGATCTAGAAGCTTGTCTTACATGGGAAAAACCCCAAAGACATGCTTCTATAATGATTTTTAGAAACGCTGAAGAATGGAAGCACGGCTAAACTGTTTCATAGTAGCTGCTGTTCGAAAAAGAAACTTTAGTTGTAACGAAAACTCGCATTTTCATGCTATTAGGAATTAAACAGAAAGCTGTTGTGAGCCAGAATTTGATAATTAACATTTCGGTTGCGTAAATGTCCGCACCTGGTAGCTTAGTGATCAGTGCGAAGAATGTCATGCCTAACGGTCCGGGTGCGATTCCCGGCTGGGTAGGAGATTTTCTCCGCTCAGGGTCTCGGTGTTGTGTGGTCCATATCATCGTTATTTCATCCACATCGACAAGCAAGTCGCCGAAGTGGCGTCAACCCGATAGAGTTTGCACCAGGCGACCGGTCTACCCGACGGGAGGCCCTAGCCACACGGCGTTTCCAGTTCGGTAAATGTAGTTCAAATAAAAGTGAAATGAAAGTGACTTGTTGGCAGCAAGAATCGATCTGTCGACGGTAAGATTTATAATCTTGACTGCTACAAGCGACATTACGACAGGCGGGCCAAATATTTTGGAAAGTATACTGCACAGAAATTTTAGAAGTGACGTTTTTCTTAAAAAGGGGAGAAATCTGTAGACATGGCATGCTATAGAGTGAAACAGTTTTCCAAAAGTCTTTAAAACAACAACCCAACTCCGGAGAGCACTGCGAACATACGAGTGGAGACAGACCCGTGACAAAAAAAAAAAAAAATAGTCATCGCAGCTGATTAGGCAATCACGTGCGATGTCACCAATGACCACTATCTCTCTGCATATAGGTTCTCTAACCCGAGAGTATATGTTGGTTTGTCAGTAGCGAGACAGAAGAAGCTCGAAGACAACGAACTGCAGGCCTTATTGGATGAAGATGATACTCAAACGCAACAGGAGCTCGCGGGACAATTGAATGTGACGCAGAAAGCCGTTTCTCTTCGTTTGAAAGCCATGAAGAAGGTGCAGGAAGTGGGAAAATCGGTTCCGCAAGAAACTGAATGAAAGACGGCGAGTAAATCGAAGGACCACTTGTGAAATGCTGCTCACCAGATACAAAATGATGTCGTTTCTCAATCGAATTGTGACAGGTGATGAAAAATGGATGTATTTTGAGAATCCTAAGCGTCGTAAATCATGGGTGAATCCAGGCAAACCACCGACATCCACTGCAAGGCCAAATCGCTTTGGAAAGCAGACAAAGCTCTGTGTTTGGTGGGATCGGAAGGGTGTCATCTGTTATGAGCTGCTAATACCTGGTCAAACCGTTAACACTGATCGCTGCCAACAGCAAATGACCGATTTAAGTCGAGCATTACATGAAAAATACCGAAATATGGAAGAAGAAAACAATGTCATATTCTTCCATGATAACGCTCCATCACATACAGCATAACGGATCAGGGAAACGATCGAGGCGTTCAGTTGGGAAATACTAGGGCATGCGGCTTATTCCCCAGACTTGGCTCCGTTCGATTATCATCTATTTGCATCACTGGGACACGCCCTCGCTGAACAACGCTTCAGTTCGTATGAAAATGTACGAAAATGCCTCGCTCACTGGTTCGCATCGGGAGAAGAACTGCTTTTTGGTGTGGTATTCATAGCCTGCCGGAGAGGTGGGAGAAATTTATAAATAGCCATGGAGACTGTTTTGAATAAAATATTGTTTATCAGTTTCAGACAACAGACGTGTATCTGGGATTGTAAACAGTTAAGGTCCCTAGACGCCAGAAAGGCATCTGGCCCAGACGGTATCCCCGTAAGATTTTATGTTGACTATGCTACAAATATAGCACCATTCTCATCCGTCATCTATCAGAGATCTTTGGAACGACGGAAAGTTCCACAGGACTGGAAGAAGGCAGAGGTCATAGCAATCTACAGAAAGGGTAGAAAATCGGATGCACATTATTACCGGCCAATTTCACTGACATCAATTTGTTGTAGAATCATGGAACATATTTTGTGTTCAGACATAATGACCTTTCTAGACTCTGCGAAGCTCATCTGCAGAAACCAACACGGTTTTAGGAAACAGCGGTCATACGAGACACAGCTGGCCCTCTTTGTGCATGATATACAACAGGCTCTAGATACCGGCTCCAGGTTGATGCCATATTCCTCGACTTTCGAAAGGCGTTCGACTCGGTTCCGCACTGTCACTTGGTAAAGCAAGTGCGCGCTTACGGCCTATCCAATGACATATGCGGTTGGATAGAAAGTTTTGTAACAGACAAGGAGCAGTATGTCGTCCTGAACGGGGTAACTTGAACAAAAACAAGAGAAACGCCAGGTGTGCCCCAGGGGAGCTTTCTACGATTTATATAAATGATCTGGTTGGTGGTACTGACAGCGGCCTTAGACTCTTTGCCGATAATCGACGGGAAAGTAGTATCACACGAAATTTGTGAACAAATCAACGAGGATTTGCAGAAAATAAATGCGTGGTGCAGTGACTGACAGTTATCTCTCAATATCAGTAAGTGTAACCTACTGCGTATAACAAGACGAAAATCCCCATTAATGTACGAGTACAAAATAAATGCCCAGTCTTTGGAGTCGGTAACATCCGTCAAGAATCTGGGTGTGACTATTCGAAATGATCACAAATGGAATGATCAGATTATACAAGTAACGGGTAAGGCGAACTCTAGATTGCGGTTTATTGGTAGAATCCTGAAGCGATGCAGTCCTTCAACAAAGGAAATAGCTTAGAATACCATAGTTCGTCCAGTCTTGCTGTACTGTTCGTCTGTATGGGACCCTTACCAGTTGGGTCTGATTCAAGAGATTGAGAAGGTCCAAAGAAGAGCGGCAACATTCCTGACTGGTGCATTTAGCCATCGCGAGAGCGTTACAAATCTCACAGAAAGTTTGAAGTGGGACACACTTGCAGACAGACGACATGCTAAACAGAAGGGGCTGCTCATTAAATTCCGAAATCCGATCTTCACCGAGGATGCAGAGCATATACTATTACCACCAACTTTCAAATAGCGCAATGATCACCATTGAAAGATAAGGGAAATAAGAGCTCGTACTGAGGCGTTCAGACAGTCGTTTTTCCCTCGCGCGATCCGCGAGTGGAACCGAAGGGGGGAATACGACTTTGGCGCGAATTGTGCCCTCCGCCACACACCGCTTGGTGGCTAGCGGAGTATATTTGTAGGTGTAGATATAATTATTGCAACCAAATTCCAGTTTCGTACTTCTGCGCCTGGTAGATACAGCGTTTTTCGTCTTGTGAAGTGATTTTAGCTGACCTGTGGGCTGAACACGGTTCCTCCTTTGGCATCGCACAGTCGCTAATCCAGCTCAGGCGGCCCACGAGCCCTTGCCCTTGCTGCCCTACTGATCGCATACACGTAGGCGCTACGGCTGCTCTACTCGTGCAGGCGTTAAGCACGCGCGGCGCCGTCTAGCAGTGATAAATAAACGTCCGCGGTCAGCCGCTTTGCCGGCCTGGGGGAAAGGGTTGGGCGAGGCGGCCATTAGCCGCCTTTTGTAGGGCCGCAGGGCGCCCCGTGGGGTTGGCGGCGGCGACAATGGTCGCGAAAATTCCGCGCAAACCGCGCTGCTGCCCCTGGCGACCCCACGGGGGCCCTAAAGGGACAGTCACGCCGTAGTCACCGGGGGCGGGCCGTGCGGCTGCGTCAAAGGGCCAGACTGGAGCCCTCCCGTGGACCCGAACCGCGTACACGCGGCCGTACCCTGAGTGACGAAGACGGAAATCGGATTTCGGAAGCCTGGTTGTACCTGTTTTGAAGTCGGCACAGGAAGGAAAGGACCCAGATCTTATTTAATAAGTAGTTAGTGCGTTGTCAGCAGCCTCTTGTAAATTGAGCCCAATAGAATTTGCGCCCATTGAAATATGCGCCCAGCAACGGCCGAGGAAGGTTCTACTAATCTTCCCTAATATTACTGTCCGAAATTCGCAACACGCTGACCATGTAGGAGAACCGAGGGCTCTTTCGTAGTATGGTGGTCAATGATCGTGACCGGGCCAAATATTTCACGAAATAAGCGACAAACGAAAAAACTACAAAGAATGAAACTCGTCTAGCTTGAAGTGGGAAACCACATGGCGCTATGGTTGGTCCTCTAGATGGCGCTGCTATGGTCAAACGGATATCGACCGCGACTTTAAAAGTAGGAACCGCCATTTTTATTGCATATTCGTGTAGTACGTAAAGAAATATGAATGTTTTAGTTGGACCACTTTTTTCGCTTTGTGACAGATGGCGCTGCAATAGTCACCAACGTATAAGTACGTGGTATCACGTAACATTCCGCCAGTGCGGACGGTATTTGCTTCGTGATACATCACCCGTGATAAAATGGACCGTTTACCAATTGCGTAAAACGTCGATATCGTGTTGATGTATGGTTATTGTGATCAAAATGTCCAACGGTCGTGTCCTATGTATGCTGCTCGGTATCCTGGACGATATCATCCAAGTGTCCGGACCGTTCGCCGGATAGTTACGTTATTTAAGGAAACAGGAAGTGTTCAGCCACATGTGAAACGTCAACCACGACCTGCAACAAATGATGATGCCCAAGTAGGTCTTTTAGCTGCTGTGGCGGCTAATCCGCACATCAGTAGCAGACAAATTGCGCGAGAATCGGGAATCTCGGAATTGAGAATGCTACATCAACATCGATTGCACCCGTACCATATTTCTACGCACCACGAATTGCACGGCGACGACTTTCAACGTCCAGTACAGTTGTGCCATTGGGCACAAGAGAAATCATGGGACGATGACAGTTGTTTTTTGTACACGTTCTATTTAGCGACGAAGCGTCATTCACCAACAGCGGTAACTTAAACCGGCATAATATGCACTATTGGGCAACTGAAAATTAACACTGGCTACGACAAGTGAAACATCAGCGACCTTGGCGGGTTAATGTATGGTGCGGCATTATGGGAGGAAGGATACTTGGCCTCCAATTTATCGATGGCAATCTAAATGGTACAATGTATGCTGATTGATGATGGATGTCCGGCACATAACTCGCGTGCGGTTGAAATGGTATTGAATAGCAAATTTCATGACAGGTGGATTGGTCGTCGAAGCACCATATCATGGCCCGCACGCTCACCGGATCTGACGTCCCCGGATTTCTTTCCGTGGGGAAAATTGAAGGATATTTGCCATCGTGATGCACCGACAACGCCTGACAACATGCGTCAGCGCGTTGTCAATGCATGTGCGAACATTACGGAAGGTGAACTTCTCGCTGTTGAGAGGAATGTCGTTATACGTATTGTCAAATGCATTGAGGTTGACGGACATCATTTTGAGCATTTATTGCATTAACGTGGTATTTACAAGTAATCGCGCTGTAACAGCATGAGTTATCAGAAATGATAAGTTCACAAAGGTACATGTATCACATTGGAAGAACCGAAATAAAATGTTAAAACGTACCTAAGTTCTGTATCTTAATTTAAAAAACCTACCTGTTACCAACTGCTCGTCTAAAATTGTGAGTCATATGTTTGTGACTATTAGAGCGCCATCTATCACAAAGCGAAAAAAGTGGTCCCACTAAAACATTCATATTTCTTTACCTACTAGACGAATATGTAATCAGAAATGGGGGTTCCTATTTAAAAAAAAAAAAAAAAAAAGAAAGCAGTTGATATCCGTTTGACCTATGGCAGCGCCATCTACCGGGCCAACCATAGCGCCATCTGGTTTCCCCCTTCAAGCTAGATGAGTTTGGTTCTTTGGAGGTTTTTAGTTTGACGCTTATTTCGTGAGGTATTTGGCCCAGTCACGATCAATGGACCACGCTGTATATTTATTTGACATTAGCAGCTCTGTAGGAAGTGACCTCAGGGTCTGTGTTGGGAGTGACCTCAGAGTCTAAAGAAGATTGTGCCCATAAAAATACAAAGTGATTACTAGTTTCAGCGAAATTAAATCGCCATCTTCAGATAGGGACAATCATTTCGAGCAGTTAGTGTGGACAGTTGACGAAATGCATTAGCTACGTAAAATTTTTTTCTATATATAAATGACCGTGACGGCGATTTATTTACGCTGAAACTAGTCATCATTGTGTATTTTTATGTGGTCTAGCCGAGTAAACATCTGTAATAAAAAGAACAACCGTGTTTGTATACGGGGTGAGTCATAACTACTGCCACCGAGAATAACTCCGAAAGTATGATAGGAGCTGGAAAGTTTGTGGGACAGAACTGGCATAGGACATCGTGGGCCATAATATGGCATTGGTTTTTTGTTGCTAGGTGGGGACGTGTCAGAGGTATGAAGGTCAACTTTGTTTTTTTAAATGGGATCCTATGGTTTTTGACTTATTTTCCGATAGCGTCTACCGAGACGAATCCAATGATTTGTAAGGTCTTTGAAGTTCAACGAAGGTCACAAAGATAGCATGAATGTCCATGTACAGAAGGTGTTCTAAGAGATGACCATTGATACCAATGCAGTGCTGCAGTCTTTTTATCATGGATTGAGTGATATTCCTTATTACATCGGCACTTATCGAAGCACATTCTCTGACAATTCTCTCTCGCATATCTTCTGGTGCAGTTGGAACGTCTTTGTAAACAATGTCTTTTACGAATCCACACAAGGAAAAATGCAGAAGCGTCAAATCTGGCGCCGGTCGACGTGGCCGAGCGGTTCAAGGCGCTTCAGTCCAGAACCTCGCTGCTGCTACGGACGCAGGTTAGAATCCTGCCTCAGGCATAGATGTGTGTGATGTCCTTAGGTTAGTCAGGTTTAAGTAGTTCTAAGTTCTAGGGGACTGATGACCTCAGATGTTTCCCATAGTGCTTTGAGCCATTTGATTTAGGTTAGTCTTAGCACTTCCTTCTGCTTTATGATATTACTTGACACGATAATGCCTAATTAGCCTGGAGACCGATATTAATATGCAATGTTGTAAGGTGTCAGGCAAATCCAACACCCTCCATGAAAACCATGACGTGATAAGCAAATCCAGTAGTACGTCACATAGCTCCGAATAAATCGTGACATTAAATTAACCAAAGTAATACGAGTAACGAGTGAGCAAATGGAATACCACAGACTAACACAAGAATGCCTAAATGCATGTCACACCTTCCCACCGTGAGGCAGACGCAGTTCCGAGGGGAGAAACGAGAACAGAAGCCGAGAGCAGAACCGTGTTAAGCTAGAAGGCCCTACGATAAGGGACGGACACCCACGTCGCCAGCTAACCACCAGGACCACCCCCCCCCGCCCCCCCAGCCCATGTTACAAGCTAGAGCCCTCCAGAAGAACAGTATAGATCTTACGATAACACTAAAAGTGGCACACCAGCCGCAAGTTTTAGCGTGAGACTTTTTCACGTCTCTGTTACGTTGCAAACGTTAAAAACATTGCCCCACCACGAAAAGTAACAGCCAGGACTACCCCGCAGCCCATGTTAAAAGATAGAGCCCTCCAGAAGTACTGTATAGATCTTACGATAACACTAAAAGGGCCACACTAGCTGCAAGTTTTAGCGTGAAACTTTTTCGCGTCTCTGTTACGTTGCAAACTTTAAAAACATTGCCCCACCACGAAAAGTATAACGTTTCTCATTGGATAGACAGAATTTTTGAAGGCGGAACTTAAGATTAACATTGAGACCCTGATTGGTCAGATGAAAACATAGCCAGATAGTTTTAAACCAACTTCGGTAAATTGTAGTAAGGAGAAGTTAGGGGAGTGTTGCTTCTGAGACAGCGAGGTGAGCGGAGCTGTGCTGCCCGCCGCCCCCTGACGAACACCGACAAGATAATGAACGCACGCGATGCCGCATAACAGCGCATAAAGCTTCACTCAGAACTGCAGATGTCTCATCTGTTACTCACCCGTTTTGCGTAATACTAGTGTCGATCGTCAATTAAAGCTCGTGGTATTCACATTTGCTTCGTAAGTTAAAATCTCAAACGTGATGATTTCTCTGTCATATAATTATTGAGAAGCCACATCAGCCACTGTAATTTACGACAAGTTAGATAAGTAATTAAAGATAACTGATGGTCACTGTAGACCATTTTGATAGTTTTCTCTTTTGTGAAACTTAATTTAAACCTAGATTATAGATGTGATATGGCACAGGTCATCCTTCGATCCATTGTAGAACTTGGAAACCCACTCAGGGAATACTCGTTCACATTTTTTTTTGAACGCATTGATTTTTATCATCCTGTATTAAAAAATTTCCTTTTATCAATAGTGCAATTTATAAACAATGTTTTGTGAGTAGAATAAAATTTCCAATGGTAAACTTAACTGCTTTTTCGACGTTATTTTACCAGCTAACTAAAAATAGGAAAGCCTTGAACCACTTCCACTAAATTTAGTTAGTATTAAGATTCTTTTACAGGAAGTGCAGTGGAGCTGACGCTGAAATAATTAAGTATTTGGTTATATCATCGCTAGTCTCACTGAACTCTTCTGAACTCTACATGTCATGTGTGGTCTGGTGTCTCCTTACCAGCAACAGGTCCCAGGTTCAAACTAGCCAATTCCCTAAAAAACACGCTCAGAGCGTCGTTGCGCGAAAGTGGTAGGGAGACACGACTTAGAACAAACAGACACCACGCAGAATGTTAGAATGTTACAACTTTCTTTCGACCTCTGAGAGCGTCTTTTCCTGACCCACCTGTTTACTGTTGGATATACTCTCTGCTGGAGTGTTTCGGAACCGTATCCCAGTTTGGTTGCTCTGTTCCCATTAGTTTATCTCGCGGTCACGACTGTCATAAAAATTCCTCGCAGAGGTTTAACATTAGTATCGATTGCCGTTTAGGATGATCGGTGTTACCGTTACAAACACATTTTAGTTTCGACGCGAGAGGGTTCGAACCTGGTTGATACACACATTGAAATCTTTCTTTACACCTGTTCACATTACAACACAGTAACCTAACCTTGCAGATAAATGTACTACTAACTTGCAAGTCAGATAGACAAGTGGCCAATGAAATAGCAAACAGTAACATATTCCTCTCGACAACACGTACCTTAAATGAACTAGATACAGCAGTTTATAGAACCCATCACCAACACACATGAAACTAGTGGCAATACTGAACAGGGAAGAGCATGAAACTGTTCTGACTTAAAACAGGGGTCTGTTAATGATCATATATAACATCATTGCTGAGTACAAGGACATTAACCAACTTGCATTAGAATAGCTAAAACAGTAAATATTTCTTTCTTAAAATCGGTTTGAAGCAGTTAAACTCAGTGCAAATCTAACTGCGCTGGCTCTGAAGGAGCCTTTGCTTTGCCTCATTAACTATCTGGCCTAACACATGAGGGCCATTAAACTCTTATGGTTTGAAGAACCATGCTCATTAACAAAACTACACAAGTACATATGACAAATGGTAAGCATTCTTATTATTAGTTATTAATTGAGCAAAGCACAACAAACGATAACTCTGTAAACAACCGATGTGTTTTGGTAAACAGCCTCTTAACCTACTCGAAGTTTGGTTTTATGCGCAAATCAAATTCAAGTTCAGACACTTTCCCAAGAATGAACGCTGATAAGACTTCGTAATTTTCATCAAAGTTCATAAACGCAACAATTAATAATCTTAGATCTACTTTACTATTTTCAAGCAGCTATTCAAGTAAGGCAAATTCTTCAAGGAAATGGCTGCAGATTGATTTAAAATGCACTGGAAGTGGAATATTTCTCAAACTGTAACCCCACACATTAGAAAGCGACCACAACTATTTTTACAACTGTCGAATAAGTCTTTACATAATAAATTAGGACACTCGGAAATAAATTCGCTAGGATAGGATTCCTGTTCAGGTTTGACATTTGGGATAATCAGGGTGTAAGATGGAGTTTTTAGCAACACCACGATTATTATTAAAATCAACCAAATCTCAAAAATAGTTCAAATGGCTCTAATCAATATGGGCCTTAACATGTGAGGTCATCAGTCCCCTAGACTTAGAACTACTTAAACCTAACCAACCTAAGGACATCGCACACATCCATGCCCGAGGCCGGATTCGAACCTGCGACCGTAGCAGCCGCGTGGTTCCGGACTGTAGCGCCTAGAACCAAATTTCACAAATGCCTGGTCCATTTACAGTGTGCCAAATATAAACAATTTAGAGGAAGGCTGGTGGTACTGGTGGCGTAATTTGAAGTTTCTGCTAACATGGCGGCGGAGCACTCACTGTAGTAATGTTGACCTCGTCCTATTACAAACCTTCTGGGCGTCGGAATTATATTTTTAAAGGGCCAAAACCCATGTCATGATAATAGTATCACCAAATGCTGCATCTGAGGCCCATAAATACTGCTCTTAATCTCTTCTGGCCTCAAACTCCAAGAATATGAGCCACAAGGATCCGCTACTGCTAAAGAGATATTAACCACAGCACTGCTCATCCCAGACTCCTTACCCGTCACAAAGGACGAGTCGCCACTTGCACGCCGACCACATCTATTCTGTTTCGCCAGGCTACTTCTGCAGCTGTGGGGCTTCCCCACATGTTTTACATTCAACCCTATGTTCCCTATCTATGGACCAAGTCAATTACAGTACATTATATAACAATCATTTCAGTAGTTACTTAAATCCACAAGCACATTTTAAACAACATTGTTCAAAAGTTCACATAAGTCAAAGACTTTCACTGACAGATAAAACATTCTAGATAAGCAACACGACAAATTTACACAGTAATATCGATACAGATGCAAAAGAGGTCGAAAATAGGTGTTCCATGTTCCTTTCAATGATTTGTTCGGTATTTCTCTTCCGAATGTCCTTACAATTGTTTCCTCAAATTTTTATTGTCCTATGATCACCCGTTTTTCATATCTACATCTACATCCATATTCCGTAAGCCACTTGACGATGTGTGGCGGAGGGTACCTTCAGTACCTCTATCGGTTCCCCTTCTATTCCAGTCTCGTACTGTTCGTGGAAAGAAAGATTGTCAGTATGCCTCTGTGTGAGCTCTAATCTCTGATTTTATCCTCATGATCTCTTCGCGAGATATACGTAGGAGGGAGCAATATACTGTTCGACTGCTCGGTGAAGGTTTGTTCTCGGAACTTCAACAAAAGGCCGCACCGAGCTACTGAGAGTCTCTTTTCTGCAGTCTTCCACTTTAGTGTATCTATTATCTCCGTAACGCTGTCGCGATTACTAAATGATCCTGTAACGAAGCGCGCTGCTCTCCGTTGGATCCTCTCTATCTCTTCTATCAACCTTATCTGGTACGGATCCTACACTGCTGAGCAGTATTCAAGCAGTGGGCCAACTAGTGTACTGTAACCTACTTCCTCTGATTTCGAACTGCATTTCCTTAGGATTCTTCCAATGACTCTCAGTCTGGCATCTGCTTTACCGACAAATAATTTTATATGGTCATTCCACTTTAGATCACTCCTATTGCCTACTCCTTGGTAATTTATGGAATTAACTGCTTCCAGTTGCTGACCTGCTATATTGTAACTGAATGATAAAGGATCTTTCTATGTATTTGCAGCACATTACACTTGTGTACATTGAGATTCAATTGCCATTCCCTGCACCATGCGTCAATTCGCTGCAGATCCTCCTGCGTTTCAGTAAAATTTTCCATTGTTTGGATATACGACAGCATCATCCGCATAAAGGCTGAGTGAGCTTCCGATGTTATCCACAAGGTGATTTATATATATTGTGAACAGCAACGGGCCGGCCGGTGTGGCCGAGCGGTTCTAGGCGCTTCAGTCTGGAACCGCGCGACCGCTACGGTCGCAGGTTCCAATCCTTCCTGGGGCATGGATGTGTGTGATGTCCTTAGGTTAGTTAGGTTTAAGTAGTTCTAAGTTATAGGCGACTGATGACCTCAGATGTTAAATCCCATAGTGCTCAGAGCCAGCCAATAGCAACGGTCCTACGACACTCCCTTGTGGCACATCTGAAGTCACTCTTACTTCTGAAGAACCACTGTGGTTTCCACGTCTCGTAACAGTTTTCGTAACCAGTGCCGTGATTCTGAAGTTCAATTTCTCTTACTCTAGAGTTTCCAAGAATTGAGAGATCTCAAAACCTGTAAAGTGGAGAGAGGCCTTTCTCTGTTTCTCTCGGCGTTTTCCCTCGCGCCGGTTCGGACAGCAGCATGAAGTGAGTCGATCTCTCGGGAGGATGATTGCCACTGGCGAGAGTGGGTCGCGGGGAGGGGGAGAGAGGGAGGTGCCGAAGAATAAGACGGGGGAGGAAAAGGGGGAGGATTCGGCGAGAAAAAAAAAAATTCCACTCCGCTCCCCCGAGGGAAAGAATGGGAGCGCTCCGGAGAAACGTCTAGCGACGCGCCCTTAGGGCCAGGGTCTCAGGGCTGGCGCGCACAAGAAAGGGCGGGGTATTTCACAGTTAGAAACAAATTCATTAATCACTGCCCGGCGGACACCCGGCCCTTCGGCAGGGCACTGGGACTCGGTGTATGCCGGGCGCAGGGGGAGGAATTCTGGTCCACCAGAGACGTGGCCACTGCTCACTGAGCTGGTATCTGCGATCCTAAAACCAGTCAGGGTGAAAATAGATCTCAGACCATAGACGATATGGACTGCGTATGACGTCATTGTATTGAAAGCAACATGTCGATCAGCTGACTAAGGGCACCATCCATTTGCATGCGACTTCCAGAACACTACATTATCTTATCTTAATTGTAGTATTTTCAGTACATGTGTTGCAATGTTGTTGCATTAATTTGTTCTGAAAGCGGTGCTGATATTCAAGACCATAAAAGCGGGTTAAAAGCTGTGAGCTATCCGAGGAAGTTAACCTTGCATTACTGCGCATATGTTTCACCAGGTATCTAGTCTAGCTTACCAAATTCCCAACCAGACTAACATTAATTATAATCTTTTAGTACTCATCTTACGATAACCGATGATATATGTATATATATATATATATATACCTCTCTGCTTTTAGAAAGCGTAGCTACCTGTTCTGACGTTGGTCCTACTGTTCTCTAGCAGACAGGTTTGTCTGCTATATATATATATATATATATATATATATATATATATATATATATATATATATATATATATAAAGACAATTTAAATAAAAAGACATAAATCAGTTTATATTTGGACATTTATTTTAAATTTGATCATTGTTCCGTTAAAGTTTCAGCATATCAAACTTGATTCATAACTAAACTGGTGCCTTATTTAGGATTGTGAAAATGTGAGTTTGTAATCTTACGGAACACATCAAATAGGAAGCCAAGATTGGGAGATTGCATACAACACTGCATTCATAAAATAACACACAGAGAACGTTGAGACATACCCAAGAGGAAATTAACCACAACCAACCGATTCAATTTTCACCCAAAGAAGTTACGTTCGTAGCGCAATCCTGTCCGTCATGAAATTACCACACACTGGTATACTAAATTCATACTAACTCCCTGTGAAATCTTCCCGAAAAGAATAGCTGAGGGCTACTTTGATGCTTACACCACATGCTTCACGTGGTCAACTTGGTTTACACAAAAAGTGTAACTCCACAATAATTTTGATAATTAAAATAAATTACATCGAAACGCAATTTACAAAAAAAAAAAAAAAAAAAAAAAACCCTCGAACTGGTTGCTATCGTCTTACTATTAACCTGATGGGTCAAAAAATTGTATAAGCACGTGGTACTGGTCTCACAAAGTACACGCCACGTGGGTTGAACAAAAAGAAAAGTTGCTATATTGAAAAATATTGTCAAGACGATAGGTTATAATCTCACACACATTCGCATTTAAGATTGATGATCTTAGTTAGTTACTGATCAACACGTGGTTCCACTTTACTCACAAAGTAGTGACAAAGCAACTACTGGAAGACATTCTGAACTTCACACTCGAATTACACTGCGTTGCAATTTAAGATAACATTAGATATTTTAGAGCTAAACCTGAAATAAAGGTGATTAAATTTTCAGTTAGGCTGAACTTAAGAAATCCATTGTTTTACGGACTTAGCAGACACGCACTTAGCCGGAGATCTTACCACTTCAGACGCTCGCCGCGGACAGACTGACCTGGGCCCATACCGAGCGTGCTAACAGATACAAACGGAAGTGACCAGAGAGGCAGCTTCCTATACCAACATGACAAGGGACGGACAGGACCATACTAAGAATAGAAACCTCTCTGCTTTTAGAAAGCGTAGCTATCTGTTCTGACGTTGGTCCTACTGTTCTCTAGCAGACAGGTTTGTCTGCTACCATCAAGCATGCAACTAGAAATACATTTGCTCATTCATCCTCTCACACAGAAGGGAAGGGGGATGACAGTATCTTATCATATACAGAAAGCGGATATTGTTTATGTATGAGACTGTGTGACATGAATTACATATAAACTGTGTTTTAAAGTGTAGTAGTGTGACCCATCGTTCTTGTTTGCGTGTAAAAGTGACACGTTTCACTGTTCAGTCTCCCAGATAGTCAGAAACACCATAGTAAATTTAGGAGAGGAATTTATGCCGTAAATGACAACAGATTTAAGAAATTAACGTGAAAGGAATCCAACAGAGACCTTTCAGTGTGTTGAGCATCGTTCGGCTTGCCCTGAAAGACATGTTAAACGACGTAATGTTGGAATACCAAAGAAGTA
The DNA here is from genome assembly GCF_021461385.2 of Schistocerca piceifrons. NCBI lineage: Eukaryota > Metazoa > Arthropoda > Insecta > Orthoptera > Acrididae > Schistocerca > Schistocerca piceifrons. Next base: position 79,850,513 of record NC_060147.1, on the reverse strand, counting down.
TGTTAGACTTATAGGAGCGAGTTTGAAAAAGACAACAGGTAGAGTACGCGTGGGGAAATTGGAGTCAGAAGACTTTGTAATAAAGAATGGACTTAAGCAGGGAGATGCCCTGTCTCCGCTACTTTTTAATTTAGTCCTAGAATATATTGTATGAATGGCAGCAGATAATTCAGAGGGTGTGGAGTTAAATGGAAATATTAAGATATTAGGATATGCAGATGATGTAGACATGATTAGCGATAGGAAAGAATCTGTAACAGCAAATGCGAATTCGTTAATCAAGGCTAGTGAAGCTGTGGGTCTAAGGATAAGTGAAGGCAAAATTAAATACCTGGTTACTACCAGAATGGCAATAGCAGCAGATCAGGAAATGTTAAGCGTTGGAGACATGCAGTTTGAAAAAGTGAACACATTTAAGTATTTAGTGAGGACATCACTTCGAGAAATGAGATTGAATCCGAACTAAAGAAGAGATTACGGGCGGGAAATGCGTGCTACTTCTCAATGAGTAGATTACTTTCATCACGGATACTGTTTAGGAATTTAAAGATTAGAATATACAAAACTATTATTCAACCAGTTATGCTGTATGGGTGTGAGACTTGGTCTCTCACTGTGCAAAATGAAAAGCAGTTTCGAGTATTTGAAAACAAAATTTTGAGGATGATTTTCGGAGCAAAAAGGGATGACATTAGCGGAGAGTGGCGAAAACTGCATAACGAAGAGGTTCACGAACTCTGTTCAAGCCCTGACGTAATCAGTATTATTAAATCACATAGGCTGCGATGGGCGGGTCACGTAGCTCGAATGGATGAGGGCACGGCAGCGCGCAGAGTACTGGTAGGGCACTTAGAGGGAAAACGTCCTGTGGAGAGACCGAGGCGTCGATGGGAGGACAATGTGAAGGCTGATTTGAGGAGCCTAGGTATTGAGGGTGACTGGAAGGAAATAGCCCAAGATAGGGACAGGTGGCGAAAATACGTTGCTGCGGTAATGGACTCTCGAGTCCGGTATGACCAGTGAGTGTGTGTGTGTGTAATGTTGAAGCACTTTCAGCTGTTCTACGAAACGATCAGTATTTACGATGGGTATTTAGAAAGTAAACTCCGATCGGGGTTGAAATGGAAATGACAGCGAAAATCCGAAAAGTTTTGTACAGATTTGTTGGACAATGTCTTTAGTATGCCCATCGATAGCCTCACATCGCTCTTTCAGTTCTGAGCGCACAATGAGCACGTAGGTAAGCCTAGAACAATAATGTCTCCGGCGCAGTATGAGGTCTGGTTGAGAGGTTGCGCCTGAAGTCGTGCAGGCCACATAACATAACTGTCATGCGTTTCCTTCTGCGTGACAATTCTCGGCCGCACTCTGCATGAACAATGAAGATGCTCCTGCAGCGTTTTCGATGGGAAGTGTTTGATCACCAGTAAATACTGCCCGTGAGACGTGCTGCGGCCTGCGTTGGTGCTGTTTGTAGGTTTCCGCCCTCTGTTGGAGGCCAGACCGTATCGTTTAATTGGCATGGTTGCGGTTGTTTCTCTTCTTCTCGTGTTGCCTGTCCGCTGGTGGCAGCAGTGGCGGTTATCGATATGTAGTAACTGTTGCCCTATCTTTGGGGCGACGTCGTTGTTCTTCCGGGTCGTGTGAGTGTAGCAGATCGGTTCGGGACTCAGGAGGAGCCAATTCCGCGCAGTGCGAGAACACGCCGGGACCGCTGGCAGCGCGCATGGACTGCCGGATGGAAGGGCTGTGATCACGAGAGTGCATGAGCTCGTCGCAAACCGGATCCTGCAAGCTTTAAGATGAGTGCATTTGGGTTCAAGTAGAGAAACTTCCACCACTGTGACATCTCGCGATTCTCCAGTGACTTGGGTTCGTGTTGCTGCTCGTAGTGTCGCCGAGGCGAAGAGCAGCGAGTGGAGTGTTTGGGGAAGGCGGATCTGATTAGCTTTCCTCGGATTCTTATTACTATTTACTGCATTCAGCTTGTTACAATTTTGTAACTTCAACCAGCGGTATTTTTCCTGCCTGATGGCAGCTAACGTCCCAGTTACCTGCTCCGGGGGGTTGGTGTATGTAACGGCAGTGTACCTTTTCCTGGCCTTGCCGCTGCTGTCCGGTAAGGCGTGTAGTTTTCACAGTTTCCTTGATTGTAGGCCGGTTGGTGATTTTTTTCTACTCTGGTGGTAGTGATTCCTTTCTCGTTTCATGCGCTCTAAACATAGTATTCTGGGGATGTAGTGCAGACCGCCGGCTCTGGTTTTGCCGTGTTGTTCCATCGTTGTATTTGGTTTGTCTGACGTCAGGCAACTTCAGCATGTTATCATTGGTCAGCCGTTGGACTGCCGCTAGTCTGAGTTGCCATCTTGTGAAGTGAATGCAACTCTTGGCTGACACGATCGGATGACATATCTTCTGGTAAACCTTTCGGGATGTAAGGTCGTGGTCCATGAAACTCTTCAGCTCCTTACGTTTCATCCAGAGCTGCGCTGGACATCTTCAGAGGGGTGTTTCTCCTCCAGGCAAGACTCACTGGAGGAGAAACACCTCTCTGAAGATGTCCAGCGCAGCTCTGGACGAAACGTAAGGAGGCGAAGGGTTTCATGGACCACGACCTTACATCCCGGAAGGTTTACCAGAAGATATGGCTATCTCATAGCTCGCGAAAGTGTTTGTTGCCGGACCTTCTGTCGATTTGTGGAGCGCCGTCTGGATTAGTTGCTTTTTCTTTTTTTTAATAAGGTAACTTTTGCTATTGTATTTGCTGCTTTAGAGAAGGTTTCAAATTTTTTAAAAATATTATTGCCATTCTTGGCGCATAAGGCCATCACCCGAGATTGTGGTCATTTGCTTTCAAATTCTAATTTGTATTGGTGTTTAAACAGTAAGCTTCAAAACCTTATTTACTGCGATTCCCGGCGTCTGATATTTCCTGCTGTGTTTGTGGACACTTACTTTTTAATATTTCAATATCTGTAAGTTGTAAAGTAAATTCTTCATTTATTGCCATTCTTGTCGTGTAAGGCCTTCAGCCGTGATCACAGTGGCTTGTTTCCTTTTTTTTTTTAAAAAAAAACATTATTTGTATCTGTATTTTATGGTGATTTGGTAATTATGTAAACAGCTGTTATTCCTCCATTAATATCGTGTGGCATTTATATTTTTTGTTGAGTCTGGAATTACTGTTTTAAAAATAAATGTGTGGAACTGTAAAAGGCAACCAATAGTGACTCATTACGGCCCCGTCCAAAATAGTAACCGAACCATGCCTTCCCTTGAGTACAAGGTTTCAGCCCGTAATGGTCTCCCTCTGATATTCGTCTCTGTTCACATGAACCACTGGCAATGAAGATAACGACGGAGCTGCAATCGTAGAGAATTGGCTGAAAGCACAGGCGGTTACCTTTTATGACGAGGGTACTGGAAAGTTGGTACAACGCTGCGACAAATATCTAAGTTGTGCGGTGACTGTGTAGAGAAGTAGCTGGAACGTGTAGCTAAATGTTGCAAATAAAGCATTTTTTATTTTCACAGGGGTTTGCATTTCGCGACCAATCGGACCCTACTTTCCCATAGCCCTCGTATTTGATCACAAACCGGCTTTCGACTTCTGAGGCCTACGGCACGTGGAAAATGAATGTCGCAAAACATCTAAACTGCAAGAAGGTTAGCCGGCCGGAGTGGCCGAGCGTTTCTAGGTGCTGCAGTCTGGAACCGCGCGACCGCTACGGTCCCATAGTGCTCAGAGCCATTGGAACCATTTTTTTTTGCAAGAAGGTTGACGCTCTCACGCCGAAAAAGTGAAGTCTGCCTCCACAGGTTTGGTGAGCCTTAGTGAAGTGTTTGCACTGCAGTGCTGTTCTTCCATGTCACTTAAAACAGGTCGTGCGGTAGCGTTCTCGCTTCCCACGGCCGGGTTCCCGGGTTCGATTCCCGGCGGGGTCAGGGATTTTCTCTGCCTCGTGATGGCTGGGTGTTGTGTGATGTCCTTAGCTTAGTTTTGTTTAAGTTGTTCTAAGTTCTAGGGGACTGACGACCATAGATGTTAAGTCCCATAGTGGTCAGAGCCATTTTTTTAACTTAAAACAGCTATAAAACGTTCAGCTTTTTTGCCGCGGTGTACACCATGCTCCACGAGTGAGATATAGCGTTAAAAATTAAGTCGTCAGCTGTCTGATGACAAGAAAATACACTGATACGGGAAAAAAAATCGCAACAGGAAAAGATGATTAATGCAGACTACTGAAATTTCGGGAATATATTTGCCTTGGAAACGGATGTAAGTGATTAATGATGCAAGATCATATGTTAATGTAAGCTCGAGACGTGTCAAAGCAAATGTGAAATGTTGGTAAGTTGATAATCGGTGTAACCACCTGAATGTTGAATGAAGGCGAGAAACATGCATGCATCGTGTTCTACAAGTGCCGGATGAATTGTATATCTGTTTCACTTAGTCGGTCAGTACAGGGCCTGTTCATGCAGTTTGTGGATGACGCTGAATTATCATCCAATGTTCATATGTGCTCGACTGGAGACAGATCTGCTGATCGAGCAGCACAAGCCAACATATCGGCGCTCGGTAGAGTATGTTAGGTAAAAACAAAAAAAAAGGAGAATGGGCGAGAGTTATCATGTTGGAAAACACCACTTGGAATGCTGTTGGTGAATGGCAGCAAAATGGGTCGAATGACTAGACTGAAGGACACCTTTGCAGTTAGGGTGCGTTGGATAGCAACGAGAGTATTCCCGCTGTCATACGAAATCGCACCCCCGACCACAACTCCAGATATACGTCCAGCCTGCCTAGCACGCAGACACGTTGGTTTCCGGCCCTCAACTGGCCTCCTGCCCTACAATGAGCTCTCGCAAATGGCGCCGGTTTCGCGTCAGTGGGATGCACGCTACAGCGAGTCTGGCTCGGAGCTGTCCTTGAACTGACTGATTTGTAACAGTTCGTTGTGTCACTGTGGTGCCAACTACTGCTGAAATCGCTGCTGAACATGCTGTGCGATGTGCCAGAAGCAGGCGCCGAAAACATTGGTCTCCTCTCTCGGTAGCGCTACGTGGCCGTCCGGAGCGCAGTGTCCGATTCCTGTCTGTAAGGCCGATAAGCGGTTAGATATATACTACTGAGGCGAAACTCGTATATATGCAGACTGAAGTGATGAATGAAAATTTGTTCCAAGGCCAGGAATTGAACCTGGTACTCAGGTGAGCTGAGGCGTGAATGGGATTTTAGAGCCGCACCAGGGTAGAAAGTGAAGTTGTGCAAAGCTACTGTGGCACGGTGGTGTAGAGGTTAGCGCATTTGCGTAGTGAGCACGAGTCCGGGTTCGAATCCTGGCCTTGTTACATATATTTATTCGAGGCTACAGTCTGCATATATACATCATAGATGTTTGAGACTTGACACGGTCTCTGGAACCATGCATTTCCATTTGATTAAAGCTCCTATGCTTGGGTTTCAGGCAGCAGCCCCATTTTATTAGATGCGGAAGTGTGATCCCGATACAGCTGGAGAGGCTCTGCAGTGCTGTTCTAGTTTAGGGTGCATATTAAGTGGGCCGAGCAGTGAATGGGGATTTAGATTTAGGTGTGATAGGGAAGTCCACGCAGTTGTGAAAAGCAACTACGTTAGGTGGGCGTAGCCTTTAGTGCACCTGCCTAGTGACTAGAAGACGTGGGTTCGAGTCCTGTTCTTGGTACAAATTTTCGTTCGTCACTTAGTATGCATATATATTCTACTGGCCATTAAAATTACTACACCAAGAAGAAATGCAGACGATAAACGGGTATTGATTGGACAAATATATTACACTAGAACTGACATGTGATTACATTTTCACGCAATTTGGGTGGATAGACCCTGAGAAATCAGTACGCAGAACAACCACCTCTGGCCTTAATAACGGCCTGGATACGCCTGGGCATTGAGTCAAGCAGAGCTTGGATGGCGTGTACAGGTACAGCTGCCCATGCAGTTTCGACACGATACCTCAGTTCGTCAAGAGTAGTGACCGGCGTATTGTGACGAGCCAGTTGCTCGGCCACCATTGACCAGACGTTTTCAGTTGGTGAGAGATCAGTAAATGTGCTGGCCAGGGCAGCATTCGAACATTTTCTGTATCTAGAAAGGCCCGTACAGAACCTGCACTATCGTGCATTATCCTACTGAAATGTAGGGTTTCTCAGGGATCGAATGAAGGGTAGAGCCAAGGATCGTAGCACATCTGAAATGCAACGTCCACTGTTCACAGTGCCGTCATTGCGAACAAGAGGTGACCGAGACGTGTAACCAATGGCACCCCATACCATCACGCCAGGTGACACGCCGGTATGGCGATGACGAATACACGCTTCCAATGTGCGTTCACCGCGATATCGCCAAACACGGATGCGACCATCATGATGCTGTAAACAGAACCTGCATTCATCCGAAAAAATGACGTTTTGCCATTCGTGCACCCAGGTTCGTCGTTTAGTACACCATCACAGGCGCTTCTGTCTGTGATGCAGCGTCAAGGGTAACCGCAGCCATGGTCTACGAGCTGATAGTCCATGCTGCTGCAAACGTCGTCGAACTTTTCGTGCAGATGGTTGCTGTCTCGCAAACGTCCTGTCACCTCGACTGCTAGTGATACGAGGCCGTTGGGATTCAGCACGGCGTTCCGTATTACCCTCCTGAAGCCACCGATTCCATATTCTGCTAACAGTCATTGAATCTCGCCCAACGCGAGCAGCAATGTCGCGATACGATAAACCGAAATCGCGATAGGCTACAATCCTTTATCAAAGTCGGAAACGTGATGGTACGCATTTCTCCTCGTTACAAGAGGCATCACAACAACGTTTCACCAGGCAACGCTGGTCACCTGCTGTTTGTGTATGAGAAATACGTTGGAAGCTTTCCTCATGTCAGCACGTTGTAGGTGTCGCCATCGGCCCCAACCTTGTGTGAATACTCTGAAAAGCTACTCATTTGCATGTCACAGCATGTTATTCGTGTCGGTTAAATTTCGCGTCTGTAGCACATCATCTCCGTGGTGTAGCAATTTTAATGGCCAATAGTGTAGAACATTTCAATCTTGTCCTACAATGGGCAACAAAACAACTATACAGGGTGTAAGTGTTATAAGTGTAGATATTTTTATGTGGGGTACATTGGTATCTAAGCACATCAATGTGTTGGTTGGTTTTTCTCTGCAGCGAATAGCCTTCCCACAACCACATCACAAACTTTATGACCTGATTTTTTTCTTCAGGGCTGTATCTGGGCCGCTAGGCGAACGACGCCTGGCAGTGTAGACCACCACTTTTGCTTTCATGTTTACGCACTTCAAAACCTGACCTGCTGCAAGGGGGAAAATACACAGTATTTGATGGCTCTTGCCATATGTACGAGGGGCGTTCAGAAAGTAAGCTCCGATCGGTCGCGAAATGGAAACGACTATGAAAATCCGATAAAGCTTTGCACAGATGTGTTGGGTAGTGTCTCTAGTATAACCCCAGTTAGCATCACGTCGCTCTTCTCATTTCTGAGCTCGCAGTGTGTGCGTAAAGATGTCTAGAAAATAGTGTCTGCCGCCAAGTACGAGGGCCTGGTGAGAAATTTCGCCTGAAGCTATGCAGCTAACATTACATAACTGTCGTGCTGTTTCTTCTTCAAGACAATTCTCAGCCGCATTCTGCAGGGGCAATGAAGATGCTCCTGCATCGTTTACAAATGGAAATGTGAGATTACCCACAATACAGTCCGCAATTGTCTCCCCCTGAGTTTCATCTCTGGTCACATGAACCGCTGTCTTTGAAGACAACATTTTGACACAGACAACGAGGTGTAGGCTAGCGTGGAGAATTGGCGGAAAGCACTGGCGGCTGCCTTCTATGATGAGACTATTGAAAAGTTGGTACAACGCTATGACAAAAGTCTAAGTCAGAACGGCGACTACGTACAGAAGTAGCTGAAAGGTGTAGCAAATTTTTACAAGTAAAACATTTCTGATGTTCACTGTGGTTTCAATTTGGCAATCAATCGGAGCTTACTTTCTGAACACGCCTCGTACTTCGAAGCACTACCCAACCTAAAAACACACGATTTGTAGTAGTTACAATTATTAGTCTGCAAATGACGTAAATACTGATGTAATGTAGTTACGTACATCGTACTCAGTCACCAACAGAAATATCTGCTGTTTCAAACGTTGCATCCTGAAAAACAATTTTTATGTTCCGACCCTCATCACTCATCATACATGACAAGTACTATGCCAGAGAATACTTAAACTTATTTCGTATCAGGGTCACTGCCAGTACTATTACTGTCGACAACTGACAACTAATATACCAACTACCGTGAGTAACCAAACTTCCCACGCTAATGTCTAAATACAGGGTGTTTCAAAAATGACCGGTATATTTGAAACGGCAATAAAACCTAAACGAGCAGCGATAGAAATACACCGTTTGTTGCAATATGCTTGGGACAACAGTACATATTCAGGCAGACAAACTTTCGAAATTACAGTAGTTACAATTATCGACAACAGATGGCGCTGCGGTCTGGGAAACTCTATAGTACGATATTTTCCACATATCCACCATGCGTAGCAATAATATGGCGTAGTCTCTGAATGAAATTACCCGAAACCTTTGACAACGTGTCTGGCGGAATGGCTTCACATGCAGATGAGATGTACTGTTTCAGCTGTTCAATTGTTTCTGGATTCTGGCGGTACACCTGGTCTTTCACGTGTCCCCACAGAAAGAAGTCACAGGGGTTCATGTCTGGCGAATAGGGAGGCCAATCCACGCCGCCTCCTGTATGTTTCGGATAGCCCAAAGCAATCACACGATCATCGAAATATTCATTCAGGAAATTAAAGACGTCGGCCGTGCGATGTGGCCGGGCACCATCTTGCATAAACCACGAGGGGTTCGCAGTGTCGTCTAAGGCAGTTTGTACCACCACAAATTCACGAAGAATGTCCAGATAGCGTGATGCAGTAATCGTTTCGGATCTGAAAAATGGGCCAATGATTCCTTTGGAAGAAATGGTGGCCCAGACCAGTACTTTTTGAGGATGCAGGGACGATGGGACTGCAACATGGGGCTTTTCGGTTCCCCATATGTGCCAGTTCTGTTTATTGACGAAGCCGTCCAGATAAAAATAAGCTTCGTCAGTAAACCAAATGCTGCCCACATGCATATCGCCGTCATCAATCCTGTGCACTACATCGTTAGCGAATGTCTCTCGTGCAGCAATGGTAGCGGCGCTGAGGGGTTGCCGCATTTGAATTTTGTATGGATAGAGGTGTAAACTCTGGCGCATGAGACGATACGTGGACGTTGGCGTCATTTGGACCGCAGCTGCAACACGGCGAACGGAAACCCGAGGCCGCTGTCGGATCACCTGCTGCACTAGCTGCGCGTTTCCCTCTGTGGTTGCCGTACGCAGTCGCCCTACCTTTCCAGCACGTTCATCCGTCACGTTCCCAGTCCGTTGAAATTTTTCAAACAGATCCTTTATTGTATCGCTTTTTGGTCCTTTGGTTACATTAAACCTCCATTGAAAACTTCGTCTTGTTGCAACAACACTGTGTTCTAGGCGGTGGAATTCCAACACCAGAAAAATCCTCTGTTCTAAGGAATAAACCATGTTGTCTACAGCACACTTGCACGTTGTGAACAGCACACGCTTACAGCAGAAAGACGACGTACAGAATGGCGCACCCACAGACTGCGTTGTCTTCTATATCTTTCACATCACTTGCAGCGCCATCTGTTGTTGAAAATTGTAACTACTGTAATTTCGAAAGTTTGTCCGCCTGAAAATGTACTGTTGTCCCAAGCATATTGCAACAAACGGTGTATTTCTATCGCTGCTCGTTTAGTTTTTATTGCCGTTTCAAATATACCGGTCATTTTTTAAACACCCTGTAGTTAGTTATCTACTTACCTTAAAAGACCCCCTTGGTATCAGTGTTCGTGAAACTTCTAAAATTCCTTTTGAATTCCGTAGCAGTTACATTGGTCTTCTGTATGTACGATTTTAGAACGCTGCACAGAATACCTACGCCAAACTGAACATCACAATTTCGACAAATCTACTATTCCGACACAGCTTCGTGGACAAATTTACGATTATGTTTGGTAAAACGGGAATCTTATCTCATGCATCTTCCTACTGGGATTCCGTCATCAAAGAATGTGTTACAACTTTAATCGAGACATGGGTTGCACCTTTACTGGTGCATCAGAACGGGAGCTTGATGCTGAAAGGCAACAAAGAAGTTGAGTCATCCACCATCTAACGAAATCAACTGAAAGTCATGCATTGAAAAAAGTCTTTAAAATCGTTTGTTTTTACTCGAGTTTAATGTCACTGGTCTGGTGCAAAGATTACGCTTGGTCTCGTCTGCTAAACTCTTTGACTACCTAGTGGAGGTGTCGGTATGCATGCGACAGCGTGCGTACGTGATATGTTCCCTGGTCACAACTCGGTATCTATTGGTGATAAAAAGACACGGTCAAGTGGTTTGGATAGTTCTTGGGCTAGGGACCTTTTGTATATCCGATAGAGGGATATTCTTAGGGTCACTATCCTACAAGACACGGTCAAAATATGAATATCACCCACTTCCTCCTAAACATACAAATGGAGCCAATCGGTTGGTTCTTTTTGCATTTGATGTGGTCTACGTTGGGCTTGATCGGGCTTATGGAAGCACCATCAATTCATAGGCGGTTCCTCGGAAAACCTCACAAAAAGCGTTTTTATAATCTTTCCGCCGTCACCAGCGCACCAAAACCCAGCCGAGTATTTCGAGACGACTATGCAAAACAAATGGCTAAAATTTTTATGATATACTCCTCAGATCCCGGTATCGAACAACTTCGCAAGTCTTCTTGATATATTTACCCGTTTCCAAGATACACTAGCCCACTATGGGCTGTCTTGTTTCTGGAGTCATTGGGGATACACGCATCGCGAGGAAGCTATCTGTACTTAGACCATAGCTTGTATCGTATGCCATTTCGATGGTTTTTTCCCATACTGCAACACATTGAAATTTATGTGAAATAGGTGCTAGCAAGCGCAGCCTAATATTTCGTTTGAGAGTTTTCAGCTGTACAGGAAGAAAAAACCTCCTTTCGTTTTCAAGGTTAAGAGAGAGAGGCTTTGTTCCACGTTCAGTGATAACCACAGGTATTTATTCATCCGTGAGTGTAGGCTATGGCGCATATTAACATCCTCTCCTTTGACTATATTACGGGCATTGGTGATTGTAAGGGGTTCCTTTTTTGTACTGATTTTTATGTATCGTGCAAACGCATTCCATGTGTTGTGTCGAAGGACGACTGTAATCTTGATATTTGAATTTCTAATTGGATTGTTGAATGATCATCATTTGCCGGAGCCTTTGTCCCACTGCAACGCGGGGTCGGCCCTGTTACTACGGATTTGGCGATGTTAGTGTCGGAGGGTGGCCAGATGCCCATCCTGACACGACCCTGTACCGCTGGGGTGGAGTGATTATAATCCAATAACCCATGAAATAGTGCGAACGTTTTTCAAACATCTCCGAGTCATGTAACTGAGGCGAGACATGGGGACCAGCCCAGTATTCACCTAGTGGGATGTGGAAAACCGCCTAAAAACCACATCCAGGCTGGCCAGCACACTGGCCCTCGTCGTTAATCCGCCAGATGGATTCGATCTGGGGCCGGTGCGCCTACCCGAGTCCAGGAAGCAACTGTCCACTAACCTGGCAAGTGGATTGTTGAATAATAACACGAAATTATTTTAATAATTAAATGCATATTCCTTTATTCAAACTAGCTGCCATCGCCAACATTTCTCTATTCCTTGCATGCTCCTTACAGTCTGTACAGGGTACACTGAGGAGCCAAAGAAACTGGTACACGTGCCTAATATAGTATAGGGCCCCCGTGGGCATCCAGAAGTGCCGCAACACGAAGTGTCATGTCTGAAGTAGTGCTGGAGGGAACTGACACCATTAATCCTGAAGGGTTGTCCATAAATCGGTAAAGAGTACGATGGGGTCGAGATCTCTTCTGAACAGCACGTTGCAAGGCATTCCAGATATGATCAATAATGTACATGCTTGGGGAGACTGGTGGCCAGCGGAAGTGTTTAAACTCAGAAGAGTGTTCCTGGAGCCACTCTGTAGCAATTCTGGACGTGTGGGGCGTCGCATTGTCCTTCTGGAATTGCCCATGTCCGTCGGAATGCACAATGGACATGAATGGATGCAGGTGGTGCGGCAGGATGCTTATGGACGCGTCACCTGTCAGAGTCCTGTCGAGACGCATCAGGGCTCCCATATCACTCCAACTGCACACACCCCACACCATTACAGAGCCTCCACCAGCTGGAACAGTTCCCCGCTGTCATGCAGATTCACGTCCATCCGCTCGATACCATGTTCCAATCTTCAACAGTCCAATGTCGGTGTTGACAGGCCCTGAAAAGGCGTAACGCTTTGTGTCGTGCAGTCATCAAGGGCACACGAGCGGGCCTTCGGCTCTGAAACTCCGTATCGATGATGTTTCGTTGAATGGTCCGCACGCTGACACTTGTTGATGGTCCAGCATTGAAATATGCAGCAATTTGCGGAAGGGTTGCACTTCTGTCACGTTGAACGACTCTCTTCAGTCGTCGTTGGTCCGGACTTGCAGAAAATTATTCCGTCTGCAGCGATGTGGGAGATTTGATGTTTTACCGAATTCCTGATATTCGCGGTACACTTGTGAAAATCCCGACTTGATCGGTACCTCGGAGATGCTGTGTCCCATCGCTCGTGCGCCGACTATAACACTACGTTCAAACTCGTATAAATCTTGATATCCTGCCTTTGTAGCAGCCGCGCCAGACACTTGTTGCCTTATATAAGTGTTGCGGACCGCAATGTCGTATTCTGCCTGTTTACGTATGCCTATACCAATTTCTTTGGCGCTTGAGTGTAATTTAGTGTTGCCGTGAACTTCGAGATCTCATGCTGACCCTGAAAATGTTTCGAATGACTACTACATTTGAGTTTCATTTTGAACGGATGTTAGGGTTTACTAAGTCGGGTCTTACATCCTCAAAGTTTGTCTTCTTTCTGGAGGAAGCAAAGACATCTCCAAACTTTGCCAAGAAATTAGAGGTGAAATATGTTTTAAGTCGCCCTTATATTTTTCATTGCGTCTACTTCTGTCTATACACCGACGGCGTAAAACGGAACACCAAAACATATTTAATGTGTTGACAATATATCTTCGTCGCACTGAAGGCATTCTTGACTAACATCACTTCGCCCAAATCTCAATGGTACAGTAACTAACGGTCACGACAGTTACATCGTGTATTTAAAGAAAATCTGACTGGTATCCTCATCGTGGCGGTATCTGCGCCACCGTTACGCGACTGCCGCGAAATTTGAGTAGACATAATCTGTCAGTATATTTATCAAATCGCAGTTAAATCCCATAGCTTCAAATGGTTCAAATGACTCTAAGCACTATGGGACTTAACATCTGAGGTCATTATTCCCCTAGAGTTACAACTACTTAAACGTTAAAACTTCCCCCAGGCTGTGGCTCAGCCATGTCTCCGCAATATCCTTTCTTTCAGGAGTGCTAGTTCTGCAAGGTTCGCAGGAGAGCTTCTGTAAAGTTTGGAAGGTAGTAGACGAGGTACTGGCAGAAGTAAAGCTGTGAGGACGGGGCGTGAGTCGTGCTTGGGTAGCTCAGTTGGTAGAGCACTTGCCCGCGAAAGGCAAAGGTGTCGAGTTCAAGTCTCGGTCCGGCACACTGTTTTAATCTGCCAGGAAGTTTCATATCAGCGCACACACTGCTGCAGAGTGAAAATATCATTCTGGATACTTAAACCTAACTAACCTATGTTTAGGCTGCGCAACAGTGGACACTGATGAACATCGTTTAGCATGTAGTGGGACGGCTCCAGAGTGGCACTTGGTACAACAGATATTGGCGTTCCTGTTACGCTCCGCCCCTCGCACAATTTCATCAGACACCCTTTTTTTCCCCCAAGAATCTTATTTCCCGGTCCAAAAAACCAATGCAGTGACATGGGTGCGGGGAATGGTGGTGGGCTACGTGTATAGCGAATTGGAAAAGGACAAAATTGATTTTTGGCATTTTCTCCTGGATGGACACACGAAGCTGCAACAGCATAAGAAATATAGGCAAGACTTCGCTAATTACTTGCGACATACATTTACCGACCCGCCGGCCAGATGGGGTGTGACGGGTGAGAGATGAGATAGACGAAGAAGCCGAGATAGACATCGATCACACTTACGGACCCTTAGTTAATAAAAAAAAAAAAAAAACCTAAGGACATCAGACACATCCATGCCAGAGGCAGGATTCGAACCTGCGACTGTAGCAGCCGCGTGGTTCCGTACTGAAGCGCCTAGAACCGCTCGGCCACCGCGGCCGGCTAAATCGCGTTGATATTCGTACTTAGGTCAACCTTTTGTGTAAAAGGAGACATATTCCCGAGGCATTTTCACCGAAGTCATATCCCTTATGTATCATTTTAGTACAAAAAAGTAGCAGAAGGCTTTCGCAAAACCGCAACCAACGTCCTTCCATCAGTGACTTCGTGACACCTCGATAATTCGCCCACGTAAATAAAAGACCACACTTCTCCAGGTAACTCCTGACTGTGTCGTCGCAGTTGAAGACTAAGATTGAATACCAATCTCACGTGCCAAGAAATCAGTAAAACATTTATCCAAACAGCTACCTAATTCACAACATTTCTGAGAACTTTTAACGGTGAGCAGGACATCTCGACCTCGTGACCTTGAACTGCAGCGCCAATATTTTTTTTTTTTTTTCGCTTCCCTCCCACACTTGTTTTTTCTTCTCCTGAGGCTTTCCCGGTACCCCCGTATACATTTCGCCCGCCGGCGGTTCGCAGCAGATCTCCACCCCAGCCCGGTCTATACACTACGGGGACCGCTCGCCGGTTCCCCCGGCTTGCCTGGACCCACCCCCACTGCAGCCGGCTTTTCCATCTTGCCTCCAGCTCCTGACAACGACTCCGGCCGTGATTAATGAATTTCTTTCCCAGAAATTTCGCCGCAGTTTGGCGCTCCTTCTTCAGCCGCCCCCACACTCTGTCGTCCGCCCCCCCCCCCCCCCAGCACTGCACAGAACACTTGCCCACCCCACAGATTCTCGGGTATCGCCTATAATGCCTCTCAGTTTCCGAATCCATCGCGCGAATGAGGTATGAGGTAGCTCTTATTACACTGTAGACAACATAGAGCGTAGGCGGTGCAAGGACCCACTATAAGCGAACACTGTGTAGGCTGGGCTTAGGACCTGCAGCACAAGAATTAAAAAACTGGCCAGTTGCGACTAGAATGTGCACTGTGGGTTCCATGCAAACCTAATTACGTATACGTTAATCGATTCTGATACTGGCCAGATGTCGATCTCTAGGATTCGAAGACTTTCACGAATGTGTGTTGGTCGTGTTTACAGTTAAAATTGCCGGCCAGTGTGGCCGAGCGGTTCTAGGCGCTATAGTCTGGAGCCGCGCGACCGCTACGGTCGCAGGTTTGAATCCTGCCTCGGGCATGGATGTGTGTGATGTCCTTCGGATAGTCAGGTTTAAGTAGTTCTAAGTTCTAGGGGACTGATGACCTCAGAAGTTAAGTCCCATAGTGCTCAGAGCCATTTGAACCAACCAGTTACAATTGTTGGATGTGAGGTCCGCCAGTTATGCAAAATACCGTTTTTTCTCAGTACCCAAACATGTTTCGGCACCATTATGCCATCATCAGTGGGTTTACGTTTTTATTTATTCTGCAATGTGAACATTTTTGTTAAATGATTATAAAATTATGTACATCTTTAGTTCAAACAACAGATCGTTTCTTTTCGTAAATACCTTTATATTTGGTGTGCATGAATTTTCTGGATCACTTGTGTGTTAATTACTACAGGCATCTGCAACCAAACGATGTTGATGAGGAAGTTTTTTGCTTGGAGCTAACCTACCTTCTAGAATGTAATTTAGTTTGTCGCGATGTTTTCGCGCCTATATTCACTTTTACTTACGTTTTCGTGTGGTAAGCACTTCAATTCCAAACGAATATAGGCGCGAAAACATCGCGACAAACTAAATTACATCCTAGAAGATACGTTAACTCCCACCAAAAAACTTTCTCATCAACATCATTTGGCTGAAGATGACAAGCTACCTGTAGAAATTAACACACAACTGATCCAGAAAATTCATGCACACCAAATGTAAAGGCATTTACAAAAAGAAACGATATATTGTTTGAACTAAAAATGCACATAATTTTATAATCATTCAAGAAAAATGTTCACATTGCACAATAAATAAAAACGTAAACCCACTGATGATGGAACAGTGGTGCCGAAACATGTTTTGGTACTCAGGAAAAACGGTGATTTGCGTAACTGGCGGACCTTACTTCCAACAATAAAAGAATTATTTTTCCGTGTAATATAATAACAAACTAACAATTTTCTGATCCTTTGCCTTTGCTAGTACTGCGAAACCTTCCTTCTTACCAAATTTCAAGATCCTTCGCGAAGGGAAAGTACCCTATACGAATTACAGAATGAGTTAACAAATATCAGAACATGTGACGTAAATGGCCGTATCTATTGATTGCATAAAATGCATCTTTGACCATGGGCTGCTTTTTTATTTGAAACCCAAATATCGACCGCTTTCAGTCACAGACCTCTTTCACGGATTAGGGTTAAAGCAGTTTGGGGCACATCATCATATCTGTCATTACTTAAATAAAGGTCACAGTTCTGACTGTGACTGACACCCGAACAACAGGGACCTGACATGCATTGAGACTAGGAAGTAGTGCTTTGATAATGGCTAGGCACTAGCTGAATTCTGGATTTGCCAAATAAAATCTGCAGAAAAGGACGACTGATGGCTGTGCTCTACATACAATCGCAGTATGTTTGCCTTTAGAACTCCTGCCTTTTAAAGGAAAACACTGTATCAAACTTTCTGCCAGACTAAAACTGTGTGCCGGACCGAGACACGAACTCGGTACCTTTGCCTTTCACGGGCAAAGGCAAATAAGCTACCCAAGCATGACTCAGGACCTATCCTCATAGCTTTTAATTCCGCCAGTACAATACCTCGTCTCCTGCCTTCCAAATTCCACAGAAGCTCCCCTGCACACCTTGCCGAAATAGCACCCCTGGAAGAAATGATACTGTGAAGACATGGCTTAGCAACAGCCTGGGGGATGTTTGCAGAATGAAATTTTCACTCCGCTGCAGAATGAAAATTTCATTCTTGAGACACACTACGTTTGTCTTTAAGAGTATTATAGTGGAACTCACAGTATGCTCTACATATGAGACATCGCCATTATATAAAGAAATGACTTGTGATGTTGTGGCCAAAACTGTTTTGACCCTAATACCTGAAGATTGTGTGTAACTGAAACTGGTTGATACTTGGTTTTTAAATAACAAAGCACCTTATGATCAGACGCGCATTTTATACATTACTTGACCACTGTTAGCAGTCACCTTCCAAAAATGTTCTTTTGATTGCAATGACTTAGAAGTTGACACGCTTCTACACCATGAAAGGACTACAGGCTTCAGAATATGACATAAATTTAAACTTGATATGTCTACTCAAACTTTGAAAAAGAGGCTTGACTGACGTACGGACAAACCGATACCAAACGACAAAAGAATTTCGCTTGATACAGGAGTGTTGTCCAGAAAGTAAGTTCTGATTGGTCGCGAAATGGACACCACAGTGAAAATCTGATGAAGCTTCGCACAGATGTGTTGGGCAGTGTCTCTAGTATGCCTGTCGATCGCATCAAGACGCTCTTTTCAGTTGTGAGCGCACTGTGAGCGAGTAAAGGTGCCTAGAACAACAACGTCTGCCGCCAAGTAGGAGGGCCCGCTGAGAGGTTTCGCCTTGATGAATGCAGCCCGCCTAACACAACTGCCACGCACTTCCTTTTTCATGGCAACTCTCAGCCGCACTCTGCAGGGGCAGTGAAGACGCTGCTGCAGCCTTTTCGATGGTAAGTGTTCGATCACCCACAACACAGCCCTAATTGGCTCGTCCTGAGTATCATCTCTGTTCACATGAAATGCTGTATACAAAGACAACACTTGGGCGCAGGCTATGCGCTATAGACCAGCGTAGGGAATTATAGGAAATCACAGGTGGCTGCCTTCTATGATGGTGTTGGAAATTTGGTATTACGCTCCGACAACTGTCTAAGTCGGAGCGGCGACTATGTAGAGAAGTATCTGGAAAGTGTAGCTAACTCTTCCAAATAAAGTCTTTCTGATTTTCACTGTGGTTTCCATTTACTGACCGATCGGAACTTACTTTCTGGACAACCCTCGTAATTAAAAATTAATAACACTATATTTTTCTCGTTACTTGTACTGTGAAACCTTTCTTCTTGCCAAATTACATGATTCTAGACCAACAGGGAGTACCCTACATGTTCTGACCATAAGTTTGCGAGCATTGAAGTACATAACATAAATGGCCGTATCTTTTGATTGTACTGACTTAGAAACTAACGTTTATTATACCGCCAAGAGACGATAGACCTTAGTATGTGACATAAATTTCAATTTCATACGTCTTTCAATTCCTGAGACACAGGAATCTCGACAGACGGACGAACAGTGAGATAGTCTGATAACAAATGATGTTTTTTCGTCCGATATAATTACAAATTCAACATTTTCGGCTTTTCTCCTTTGGTTGTAGAGTGAAATCTTACTTCTTGCCTCTTTCCATGATCTACGGCAACGGGAAGTACCCTATAGGTTTTGGTGAGTGAGTTTTGATCAAAATATGTGATAAAGAAGGCCGTAACTTTTGACTCAATTGATTTAGAAGATTCAGTTTTTTACAGCGCCGAGGCACCGTTGGCTTTGATATGTGACATACATGTCAACATGGTATACTATGTCATCAAAAGTATCAGGCAACCTGGCTGAAAATGACTTAAAGGTTCGCGGCGCGCTCCAAGGGTAATGCTGGAGTTCTATTTGGTGTTGGTCCACCTTAACTTCCACTCTCGCAGGTATAAGTTCAATCAGGTGCTGGAAGGTTTCTGGGGGAATGGCAGCCCATTCTTCACGGAGTGCTGCAACGAGAAGAGGTATCGATGTCGGTCGGTGAGGCCTGGCACGAAGTCGGCATTCCAAAACATCCCAGAGGTGTTCTATAAGATTCAGGTCAGGACTTTGTGCACGCCAGTACATTACAGGCATGTTACTGTCGTGCCTTGGGAGAGCCAGTCCTGACAAAACTCTACCATCTGGTGAGCAAGATGTATGAGACAGGTGAAATACCCTCAGACTTCAAGAAAAATATAATAATTCCAATTCCAAAGATAGTAGGTGTTTACAGATGTGAAAATTACCGAACTATGAGTTTAATAAGTCACGGCTGCAAAATACTAACGTGAATTCTTTACAGACGAATGGAAAAACTAGTAGAAACCGACCTCGGGAAAGATCAGTTTGGATTCCGTAGAAATATTGGAACACGTGAGGCAATACTGACCCTACGACTTATCTTAGAAGCTAGATTAAGGAAAGGCAAACCTACGTTTCTCGCATTTGTAGACTTAGAGACAGCTTTTGACAATGTTGACTGGAATACTCTCTTTCAAATTCTGAAGGTGGCAGGGGTAAAATACAGGGAGCGAAAAGCTATTTACAATATGTACAGAAACCAGATGGCAGTTATAAGAGTGGAGGGACATGAAAGGGAAGCAGTGGTTGGGAAGGGAGTGAGACAGGGTTGTAGCCTCTCCCCGATGTTATTCAATCTGTATATTGAGCAAGCAGTAAAGCAAACAAAAGAAAAATTCGGAGTAGGTATTAAAATCCATGGAGAAGAGATAAAAACTTTGAAGTTTGCCGCCGGCCACGGTGGTCTCGCGGTTCTAGGCGCGCAGTCCGGAACCGCGCGACTGCTACGGTCGCAGGTTCGAATCCTGCCTCGGGCATGGATGTGCGTGATGTCCTAGGTTTAAGTAGTTCTAAGTTCTAGGGGACTGTAGACCACAGCTGTTAAGTCCCATAGTGCTCAGAGCCATTTGAAGCATTTTTGAGGTTTGCCGATGACATTGTAATTCTATCGGAGACAGCAAAGGACTTGCAAGAGCAGCTGAAGGGAATGGACAGTGTCTTGAAAGGAGAGTATAAGATGAACATCAACAAAAGCAAAACGAGGATAATGGAATGTGGTCGAATTGTCGGGTGATGCTGAGGGAATTAGATTATGAAATGAGACGCTTCAAGTAGTAAAGGAGTTTTGCTATTTGGGAAGCAAAATAACTGATGATGGTCGAAGTAGAGAGGATATAAAATGTAGACTGGCAATGGCAAGGAAAGCGTTTCTGAAGAAGAGAAATTTGTTAACATCGAGTATTGATTTAAGTGTCTGGAAGTCATTTCTGAAAGTATTTGTATGGAGTGTAGCCATGTATGGAAGTGAAACATGGACAATAAATAGTTTGGACAAGAAGAGAATAGAAGCTTTCGAAATGTGGTGCTACAGAAGAATGCTGAAGATTAGATGGGTAGATCACATAACTAATGAGGAGGTATTGAGTAGAATTGGGGAGGAGTCTGTGGCACAACTTGACTAGAAGATGGGATCGGTTGGTAGGACATATTCTGAGGCATCAAGGGATCACCAATTTAGTATTGGAGAGCAGCGTGGTGGGTAAAAACCGTAGAGGGAGACCAAGAGATGAATACACTAAACAGATTCAGAAGGATGTAGGTTGTAGTAAGTACTGGGAGATGAAGAAGCTTGCACAGGATAGGGTAGCATGGAGAGCTGCATCAAACCAGTCTCTGGACTGAAGACCACAACAACAACAACACTCAAAAGTATCCAGACGCCCCTCTGTAGTGGGGAATTGGCCAGTTGCTGCGAAGAGGGGCGGTTCCGCCAGTGTAAACGACGGCAGGGATATCTTGTTGTAAGAGAAGCAGCCGCATCAGAACCGGACTCTCAGAAGAACGCAGTGACGACGGACGTACTAGCGTTCGACGCCATCTGAGTACCATTTCCGTCATGGACACTTCATGTTCTGGCGTACCACAAACACCGGCACGATGTCGACGAACGCACGAGCACAGAAGGCTGTGAGACGACGGCAGCCAATAGCACGCTGACTAGGTGGTCACCACGACAGGAGCGGCCTCTACAAGAAGAGAATATACGCGCCGCTCCTGCCAGTCTCAGGCGCTCAGTACTGGACCTAGGTGGCCGAGCGGTTCTCGGCGCTACCGTCTGGAACCGCGCGACCGCTACAGTCGCAGGTTCGAATCCTGCCTCGGGCATGGATGTGTGTGCTGTCCTTAGGTTAGTTAGGTTTAAGTAGTTCTATGTTCTAGGGGACTGATGACGTCAGATGTTAAGTCCCATAGAGCTCAGAGCCATTTGGACCAGGAATCGCAGACCAGGACAGTTAGACACTAGGAAAGCACTACGATAGCAGGTACTAGTGATCCATATCCATTGCTTGTATGGACATAGTATACAGAGAAGGACACTGTCTAATTCCATGTCTCCCATCGCTTGCGATAAGTTAAACATTGCCACTCTTCTTTATTGCACGACGGTGAGTCAAATGAAATCGTTAAATATTCTTTAAATATTATTTATTGTGCAGAAGTCGTACAGACCTGTATCACTTTTCAACATAATCTCCCCCACGCTCAATGCAAGTCCTGCAGCGCTTACAAAGTCCATAAATTCCTTTAGAAAAAAATTCTTTTGGTAGTCCGCGCAACCACTCATGCGCCGCGTGGCGTACCTCTTCACCAGAAAGGAACTTCTTTCCTCCCATTGCGTCTTTGAGAGGTCCAAACATATGGAAATCACTTGGGGAAGGTCTGGTGATTATGGTGGACGAGGAAGACACTCAAATTGCAGGTCTGTGGGTGTTGCCACTGTTGTGGGGCCTAGCATTGTCAAGTTGCAGAAGGACACCTGCTGACAGAAATCCACGTCGGTTTGATTTGACTGCAGGCCGCAGATGATTTTTTAGGAGATCTGTGTATGATGCAGTGGTGACTGGTCCATCTAGGCATGTAATGCTCCAACATGACGCCTTTTTCGTTTCAAAAGTGTGTCAACCTTCCCTTCTGATGGTTCTGTTCGAAACTTCATTGGTTTTGGTGATGAGGAATGGCACCATTCCTTGCTCGCTCTTGGTGGAAGTGAACCCAGGTTTCGTCCCCAGTAACGATTCTTGCAAGGAAGCCATCACATTCTCGTTCAAAGCGCCGCAGAAGTTCTTCACAAGCATCAACACGTCGTTCTCTCATTTCAGGAGTCAGCTGCCGTGGCACCCATCTTGCAGACACTTTGTGAAACTGGAGCACATCATGCACAAGTTGGTGTGCTGACCCATGACTAATCTGTAAACATGCTGCAATGTAATTAAGTGTCACTCGGCGGTTTTCAAATGGTTCAAATGGCTCTGAGCACTATGGGACTCAACTGCTGTGGTCATAAGTCCCCTAGATCTTAGAACTACTGAAACCTAACCAACCTAAGCACATCACACACATCCATGCCCGAGGCAGGATTCGAACCTGCGACCGTAGCGGTCACGCGGTTCCAGACAGTAGCGCTTAGAACCGCATGGCCACTCCGGCCGGCCGGCGGTTTTCCTTCACTATGACTTCAACTGCTGCAATGTTCTGTGGAGTCACAACTCGTTGTGCCTGACCTGGACGAGGAGGATCTTCCACTGAAGTCACACCAATTTGCGAACTTCCTACTCCATTCGCCGACTTGCTGCCGTGACAATCACCGTACTGAACCTTCATTCGTCGATGAATTTCAATAGGTTTCACACCTTCCCTACGCAAAAACGGAATAACAGAACACCGTTCTTGCCTGGTGCAAGTCCCAAGTGGGGCGGCCATCTTTATACTGATACCGCTACGGTATGTGTGCATATGCACTATGCTGCCACCTACAGGCCATTCTGCACGCTGTTTGTAGCACGCTTACCAATTTACAGGATAACGGCGATAAATTTCGAGCTGTTATTGCAAATTTAAGGTTTTAATTTGGCTCCCTCTCGTAATTTGCTTGAACTGTTGTATAGCTATCCGAGAACACAGCATCCTTTAGGGAGCCTATAAGAGATGAGTGGGCAGGACCCCACATTGCAACCCATCTAAAGTTGCCCAAATCGACTGTTGGTGATCTGATTGTAAAGCATCACTTTGGATAGCCACAGCTAAAGCAAGAGCAGGCTGATCTCATGTACTGACGGATAGGGATCACTGGGAATTGCAGAGTGTGGTTGAGAAACATCGCATGAAATCGGAGGAAGGAACCACTCGGGTGTTCCAAAATGCTGCCAGCAGTCCATCTACGATAATCAACGTTGGGTTCCAAGGTCTAGATGCTCTTCATAAGTCATAGATTTCTGTAGCCATTGCTAAGCAGCGATGGTGGTGGTAAAAAGCGACACCACGGGACAGTGGATAACTGGAAGCGGGTAATTTGGAGTGATGAATTGTGGTACATCCTGCGGAAGGATTTGGGGTTGGCGAAAGACTGAAAGTGTCACCTGGCATCATACGAGGGTAATCCCAAAAGTAAGGTCTCCTATTTTTTTATAAGTACATAGACCTGTTCACTTCTACAATGGTTTACCTCAATTTACAGCTTGAACATTCAGATATTTTTCGACATAATCACAATTTCTGTCGATGCATTTTCGTAGACGCTGTGGCAGTTTTTGTATGCCCATGTCATACCAGCTCGCCGCCATGGTGTTCGGAAAGTTACGAACCTCTTCTTTCACCTCGTCGTCGGAGCTGAACCGCTTTCCGCCCAAATGTTCTTATAACCTAGAGAACAGGTGATAGTCACTGGGCGCCAAGTCAGGACTATAGGGTGGGTGGGTGATTATGTTCCACTGAAACTGTTGGAGGAGAGCAACGGTTTGCCGAGCGATGTGTGGGCGAGCGTTGTCATGGAGAATGTGTACGCCCTTGCTCAACAGTCATCTCCTCCGGTTCTGAATTGCCCGTTTGAGTTTTTTTCAGTCTCACAGTACCTGTCAACTTTAACCATTGTCGCAGTAGGCATAAAGTCGACCAACAATACCCATTTCCGATCCCAAGAAACGGTTGACATGACTTCACCGACAGACTGTGTTTGTTTGAATTTCCGCGGCTTTCGCGAAGAAGGATGCCGCCATTGGCGAGATTGTTGCTTGGTCTCAGGTGTAAAGTGGTATGCCCTGGTTTCGTCACCCGTGACAATTGAGTCCAGAAAGTTGTCCTGTTCGGCTGCAAGGGGGTGAAGAAATGCTCGGGAAGCATCAACTCGTTGCCACATGTGATGTTCAGTCAGCATGCGTGGCACCCATCTTGCGCATACCATCCGGTAGTTCAATGTTTCCGTTAAAATTCGTCAAGCGGTATAAGGCGCTGCAGTCAAGGACTGTGCGGCGGGTCCCGGTGGAGGTTCGAGTCCTCCCTCGGGCATGGGTGTGTGTGTTTGTCCTGAAAATAATTTAGGTTAAGTAGTGTGTAAGCTTAGGAACTGATGACCGCCGGCCGCGGTGGTCTCGCGGCTCTAGGCGCTCAGTCCGGGACCGCGCGACTGCTACGGTCGCAGGTTCGAATCCTGCCTCGGGCATGGATGTGTGAGATGTCCTTAGGTTAGTTAGGTTTAAGTAGTTCTAAGATGTTAAGTCCTATAGTGCTCAGAGCCATTTGAACCATTTGACTGATGACGTTAGCAGTTAAGTCCCTTAAGATTTCACAAACATTTGACCATTTTCGTTAAAATTCTGTGAGCGGTGCTTCGGGAAACCTCAGGAACCAACGTGCAGAGATCATCCAGGGTGATCCGCCGATCTTCACGAATGCTTTGCTCAACCTTCAACACTGTCTCCTCAGAAACTGACGGTCTCCCGCTCCTTTGTTCGTCGTGAATTTCGGCCCGGCCAGCTGCAAACTCTCTACACCACTTGCGAACATTTTTGACATCCATGCACGACTCACCGTACACTTCCGTCAATTGGCGATGGATTTCAATCGGCGGAGTGCCCTTTGCGTTCAAAAACGAATAACTGCGCGCAATTCGCAATTGTCGGTAACACCCAACGGGAGCTCCATTCTCAACGGCTGCCGAGTCAAGACTGAGCGCCTCAGCGCAGCGTGCTCATGTTTACACACAGCACGTGAAGCACTCTTCATAACAGTGTGACCAACTGCCACACAAACAGAGTTCTGTACTTATAAAAAATAGACTTTACTTATGGGATTACCCTCCTACATAGTATCAACAGTAAAGTGGGGAGAACGTCTTGTTATGGTATCGTGGATGTTTTTCGTGGTTAGGGTGTGGTCCTCTTATTGGGCTTGGAAAAATTCTTCGTGCGGAAGAGTATAAACACATTTTTCGGTGTTGTATGCTGTGTACAACGGATGTATAGTTGGGAGACGGTGAATGTTAACATGGCTGAGACGGTGGTGTGGGGACAATGAGGTGGCAAAAGTCATGGGATACCGTCTAATATCGTGTTTCCGACCTCCTTTTCCCGGCGTTATGCAGAAACGTGACGTGGCATGGACAGGTGGTTGGGAGTCCCAGCAGAAATACTGAGCTATACTGCCACCACAGCCGTCCATAACTGCGAAAGTGTTGCCGGTACAGGATGTTGTGCACGAACTAGCCTCTAGATTATGTCCCATAAATGTTCGGTGGCATTCATGTCGGACGATCCGGGTGGCCAAAGCTTTCGCTCTAATTGTCCAGAGTGTTCTTGAAACCAGTCGCGAACAGTTGTGGCTCGGTGACACGACATAGTTGCTTGGGAGGATGAAATTCTTCCAGTCCATGTGTCACATGAATCAGCAAACCAGTGTTTAATAGTATTAGTTGAAAACAGTCTTGGTTGCCATTTTAGTTTTTTTTATTTATCAACTACGCGTTTCACCTTATTCAGGCATCTTCAGACTGATCTTAATTTGGTATTTCTTAGGACGATCCATTAGACAACGTAGCTAAAGGACATCGTCGAGTACATCAGACCAACATCGCCTTCGTTAACCTCAGTAACTACTTTCCAGATGGACGTGGGTGACTCCAAGAACTGCAAAACGCGTTCACGTTCACAAGAGCAAACGAAGGCGCTGTTGGTCTGATGTACTCGACGATTCCTTTAGCTACACTGCTAATGGATCGTCCTAAGAAATACCAAATTAAGATCAGCCTGAAGATGCCTAAGTAAGGTGTAACGTGTAGTTGATAAATAAAAAAACTAAAATGGCAACCAAGGCGGTTTTCAACTAATGCTGGGAGGATGAAGTTCATGAATGGCTGAAAATGGTCTCCAAGTAGCCGAACACATCCATTTCCTGTCGGTGGAGACGGCCAGTGTGTCCGAGCGGTTCTAGGCGCTTCAGTCTGGAACCGCGTTGCTGCTACGGTCGCAGGTTCGAATCCCGCCTCGGGCATGGATGTGTGTGATGTCCTTAGGTTAGGTTTAAGTAGTTCTAACTCTAGGGGACTGATGACCTCAGATGTTAAGTCCTATAGTGCTCAGAGCCATTTGAAACATATTTCAAACAAAGGTTTGGGACTGGGCTGTAAAAGTGGTTTTAACACAATAATATACGCTGACGTAATTTGAATTACGACTCGGGTAATGCCATTAATAAAGGACTGCAGCATCTGCAGCGGTTTTTATTCAACACTTAGAAACACGTCGTTGGGGTGTACTTGTACAAATGATACGCTGACTTCCAACCATGTCTTCTGCTTAAGGATGGTGATTATCAGAAAAACAAAACAGATTTTTAGTTTCAATGCATTCGAAATAACAGCCATTCAGTCACAAAATAAAGGTTTATTAAACCTTGACCATTCTTTCGAAGGTTTTGAAAACGTCTTCACCAGAAGATGTTATACATTTAATCACAATATCTGTAGTCAAAGTGGGGGTCGCTGACTGTGCCGTAATGCCATGCACTTAATCACCATTTAAATACGTTATGTAAGAGTAGTAGCCGTCTGCTGTACAGCTTTGTAAAACGAGGTTAATGGAATTAAATCGGGTGATGCTGCGGGAAGTAGATCAGGAAATGAGACGCTTGAAGTAGTAGATGTTCATGAGTCCCCTAGATCTTAGAACTACTTAAACCTAACTAATCTAAGAACATGACACACATCCATGCCCGATGCAGGATTTGAACCTGCAACCGTAGCGGTCGCGCGGTTCCAGGCTGAAGCGCCTAGAACCACTCGGCCACACCAGCCGGCGTAGTAGATGAGTTTTGCTGTTAGGGAGCAAAATAACTGATGATGGTCGGAGAGGATACAAAATGTAGACTGACAATGGCAAGGAAAGCGTTTCTGAAGAAGAGAAATTTGTTAACATCGAGTATAGATTTAAGTGTGAGGAAGTCGTTTCTGAAAGTATTTGTATGGAGTGTAGCCATGTATGGAACTGAAACGTGGACGATAAATAGTTTAGACAGGAAGAGAATAGAAGCTTTCGAAATGTGGTGCTACAGAAGAATGCTGAAGATTAGGTGGGTAGATCACATAACTAATGAGGAGGTATTGAATAGAATTGGAGAGAGATTTGTGGCGCAACTTCACTAGAAGAAGGGATCGGTTGGTAGGACGTATTCTGAGGCATCAAGGGATCACCAATTTAGTATTGGAGGGCAGCGTGGTGGGTAAAAATCGTAGAGGGAGACCAAGAGGTGAATACACTAAACAGATTCAGAAGGATGTAGGTTTCAGTAGGTACTGGGAGATGAAGAACCATGCACAGGATAGAGTAGCATGAAGAGCTGAATCAAACCAGTCTCTGGACTGAAGATCACAACAACAACAACCATAACATATAGTATGCCGCTTGAATGATTTGTATAAAACTGGCATATACATATAAAACGTGGCATCAGGACGTATAGTGTGTCACTATATGTTCAAAATCTTGAAAACGATTTTTATCCTTACGGGAACGATATGACGGGGGTGGGGAGGCCTTGCAACATATTCTTAGAGTCAACGTTTAAAGCCGGATCTTGGTGCTTTTCTCGAGACAGCATACGTATATCTTCAAGTATCTAGTATCTTCAAGTCTCAAGTATATCTTTCTTTTATGGTTTTTGTAAAATTTCAAGTGTCAGTCCTCCAAGGGCCTTTACGTTTCCTCGCTCGCATCACCGGCGGCAACGTGTCCGACATTCAGCTCACGTGTCCCGCCCGCTCGCTAGAGCCCTGTTTTCCTGTTAAGGCAGCTGTTCTCCGACAGGATTACCCCTAGCGCCGTGACTGTGGCACCAAATTCTGTCTGCAGCTAAGTCGGCGTGGGGGAGCGGAGGGAAATTTCAATTTCCACCTGGCGGGAAGCGTCTTGATGGAGCAGAGCCCACACTGGAAACAACTGCCCTTCTCATAACCAGTCGCAGCGTTAAGGGTATCTCAGGCGGTATCCGAAACGAGGGAGCCATGGAATCAGTCGGCTTCTTTAAAGTAAACTCGCAAGGCAGAGTGCTACTCGCTCCATTTGTTCCACATCTATTCTCCGCAAACTATAGTGAAGTGCATGGCGTTGTACCAGTTGTTAAGGTTTCTCCCTATTCGGTTAAGATTTGGAGCGCAGGAAGAACGACTGTTTAAATGGATCTTATTCTCACGATCCCTACGGGAGCGATATGCCGGGGTTGGGGGAAGGGGGGGGGGGGGGCTTGTAAGATATTCGTAGAGTCAAGATTTAAAGCCGGGTCTTGAAGCTTTGTTAAGTAGATTTTCTCGAGACAGTATCCGTCGATCTTCAAGTGTCTGACAGCTGGTGCTTTCAACATCTCTGTCACAGTCTTCTGTGGGTCAAACATTCCTGTCACCGTTCGCGCAGTAGGTGTCCCACACACTTCGGCAGTATTCGAGGATGGGTCACAAGAAGTGACTTGTAAGCGAACTTCCTTCTAGACATTAAATTTCTCTAATATTATAATTATACACTCCTGGAAATGGAAAAAAGAACACATTGACACCGGTGTGTCAGACCCACCATACTTGCTCCGTACAAGCAATGATCACACGCACGGCACAGCGGACACACCAGGAACCGCGGTGTTGGCCGCCGAATGGCGCTAGCTGCGCAGCATTTGTGCACCGCCGCCGTCAGTGTCAGCCAATTTGCCGTGGTATACGGAGCTCCATCGCAGTCTTTAACACTGGTACCATGCCGCGACAGCGTGGACGTGAACCGTATGTGCAGTTGACGGACTTTGAGCGAGGGCGTATAGTGGGCATGCGGGAGGCCGGGTGGACGTACCGCCGAATTGCTCAACACGTGGGGCGTGAGGTCTCCACAGTACATCGATGTTGTCGCCAGTGGTCGGCGGAAGGTGCACGTGCCCGTCGACCTGGGACCGGACCGCAGCGACGCACGGATGCACGCCAAGACCGTAGGATCCTACGCAGTGCCGTAGGGGACCGCACCGCCACTTCCCAGCAAATTAGGGACACTGTTGCTCCTGCGGTATGGGCGAGGACCATTCGCAACCGTCTCCATGAAGCTGGGCTGCGGTCCCGCACACCGTTAGGCCGTCTTCCGCTCACGCCCCAACATCGTGCAGCCCGCCTCCAGTGGTGTCGCGACAGGCGTGAATGGAGGGACGAATGGAGACGTGTCGTCTTCAGCGATGAGAGTCGCTTCTGCCTTGGTGCCAATGATGGTCGTATGCGTGTTTGGCGCCGTGCAGGTGAGCGCCACAATCAGGACTGCATACGACCGAGGCACACAGGGCCAACACCCGGCATCATGGTGTGGGGAGCGATCTCCTACACTGGCCGTACACCACTGGTGATCGTCGAGGGGACACTGAATAGTGCACGGTACATCCAAACCGTCATCGAACCCATCGTTCTACCATTCCTAGACCGGCAAGGGAACTTGCTGTTCCAACAGGACAATGCACGTCCGCATGTATCCCGTGCCACCCAACGTGCTCTAGAAGGTGTAAGTCAACTACCCTGGCCAGCAAGATCTCCGGATCTGTCCCCCATTGAGCATGTTTGGGACTGGATGAAGCGTCGTCTCACGCGGTCTGCACGTCCAGCACGAACGCTGGTCCAACTGAGGCGCCAGGTGGAAATGGCATGGCAAGCCGTTCCACAGGACTACATCCAGCATCTCTACGATCGTCTCCATGGGAGAATAGCAGCCTGCATTACTGCGAAAGGTGGATATACACTGTACTAGTGCCGACATTGTGCATGCTCTGTTGCCTGTATCTATGTGCCTGTGGTTCTGTCAGTGTGATCATGTGATGTATCTGACCCCAGGAATGTGTCAATAAAGTTTCCCTTTCCTGGGACAATGAATTCACGGTGTTCTTATTTCAATTTCCAGGAGTGTATATTAATACCTTCAGCTGCTGATGGGCGTTGGTATATATCAACGGGGACAGGTGGAAATGTGTGCGACGAACGGACTCCAACCCGGAATGTCCAGCTTACATGGCAGACGCTCTACCCATCTGAGCCACCGAGGGCACAGAGGCTAGTGCAAATGCAGGGACTATCTCGCGCACGCCTCCCGCGAGACCCACATTCTCACCTTTTATGTTCACACACTACATTCGTAGTGTCCCACCCCATCACACTCATTACTCGTGGAAGACATTCTTACCAAGTCCCGTAAGAGTTCGGGGAATATGTATGCATCCGCACAGAAGAAGAAGGTCATGGCCGGTATTGCCAGAACTATGTACTTATATGGATATGATGTCTGTTCTTTCGGACATGTCCGAAAGAACAGACACCATTGATGACCTGCAGCCGCCTAGAACGAAATTCGAATTATATACAAGTATATAGTTACGGCAATACCGGCCATGACCTCCTTCTTCTGAGCGGATGCACACACATCACTCGATTTCTTACAGGAGTTGGTAAGAATGTCTTCCATGAGTAATGAGTGTGTTGGATAGGGACACTACGAATGTAGTGTGTGGACATGCAAGGTGAGAATGTGGGTCTCGCGGGAGGCGTGTGTGAGATAGTCCCTGCAGTCGGGCTGTGCCCTCGGTGGCACAGATGGATAGAGCGTCTTCCATGTAAGCAGGAGATCTCGGGTTCGAGTCCCGGTCGGGACACGCATTGTCACGTGTCCCCATTGATATATATCAACGCCCGTCAGCAGCTGAAGGTATTAATATATAATTATAATTTCGTTCTAGACGGCTGTAGTTCATGAAAGAGGACATGTCCGAAAGAACAGACACCATATGGCTATACGTTCTGTAATATTCTACTAGTAAATAGATGTGTGCAACATACTTCACCCTCGACTGAACCTATGTGATCGTTCCATTACACGTCTCTTCACAGTTAAATACCCAGATAAACACTCAGACAAAAAAAGAAAACTAATCGAAGCACCACGAATTATCCGAATGGGACGGAAATATTTCGACATGATGTACGTGTACAGACAAAGAAATAAATACAGTTTCAGAGGAATTGGATAATTTATTCAAGAGAAGGACCTTCACACAAATTGAGCGAGTCAGTAACGTGTCCGTCCATCTCTGGCCCTTATGCAAGCAGATATTCGGCATGGCATTGATTGACAGAGTTGTTGAATGTCGTCCTGAACGATACCGTGCCAAGTACTCTCCAATTGGCGCGTTACATCGTCAAAATGGCGAGCAGGTTAGAGGGTCCTGCCCTTAATGCTCGAAACGTTCTCGGGGAGAGATACGGTAACTTTGCTGGCCGAGATAGAGTTTGGCGAGCACGAAGACAAGCAGTAGAAACCCGTGCCGTGTGCGCGCGGGCATTATCTTGCTGAAATGTAAGCCCAGGGTAGCTTGACATGAAGGAGATCTAACCAAGACGGAGAATATCGTTGACGTACCACTGTGTTGAAGCGTATCGTGGATGACAACCAATGAAGCCCTAGAGTGAAAAAAAATGGAACGTCGGACCATCACTCCTGGTTGTGGTTCAAATGGCTCTGAGCACTATGGGACTTAACTTCTGAGGTAATCAGTCCCCTAGAACTTAGAACTACTTAAACCTAAGGACATCACACACATCCATGCCCGAGGCAGGATTCGGACCTGCGATTGTAGCGGTCGCGCGGTTCCAGACTAGCGCCTAGGCCGGCCGGAGTGGCCGAGCGGTTCTAGGCGCTACAGTCTGGAACCGCGCGACCGCTACTGTCGCAGGTTCGAATCCTGCCACGGACATGGATGTGTGTGATGTCGTTAGGTTTAAGTAGTTCTAAGTTCTAGGGGACTGATTACCTCAGAAGTTAAGTCCCATAGTGCTCAGAGCCATTTGAACCATTTTTTGTAGCGCCTAGGACGGCTCGACCACTCTGGCCGGCCCCTGGTTGTGGGACCATATGGCGGGCGACAGTCAGGTTCGTATCTGGGGTGTCCGCAGACACGTCTTCGGCCAGGAACCTCATTGACTCGAGTACAGCTGTCTTCACTGAGGAATCTCGTTTCGAACTTAGCCCCGATGACGAGTGCGGACGTGTCCGGAGACTGTGAAGCTCTTTCTCTCGAATTAATCATCGAATATTTCTGAAATTCCGATCACTTCTTTGTCTGTCCGGAATCCGTTCCATTA
This sequence comes from Schistocerca piceifrons, assembly GCF_021461385.2. Lineage (NCBI taxonomy): Eukaryota > Metazoa > Arthropoda > Insecta > Orthoptera > Acrididae > Schistocerca > Schistocerca piceifrons. The sequence continues at coordinate 79,817,803 of NC_060147.1, read as the reverse complement.
GGACTGAGCCGTGGGTGTCTGAAGCTATCGCTGGATTAAACCTTCGTAGCGATTCTGTGTTTACTCTCCCGCAGTTATCGCGATTATGCTGTTATCCACTCTTTCCGCAGGTGGCAGCAGCGGTGTGTATCGATATCCGCACCTTGGACTATCTTTGACCTGGCGCTTATAGTTTCCAGCTGGATAGTGCGCGACGAGTCAGTCGGTTGGCGTGGAGCAGCGAGGAATTCCCCGCGGGACGTAGTTTGGCCGGGGCCACTGGCGGTCTCTATGCAGTATCGGAGTGTGTGGCTCATTGATCCTGGACACGAAAGTTGAATTTTGATTTAATCTACCAGCAAGTCAAGACCGTTTACATTGTGTCGTTTGGAGTTCGTTGTCGGCAGTTGGGGTATTCCTGCGAGCAACAACGTGCTTTCAAGTTGAAAGATTCTAGCGACCCTCTGGTGGAGTTTCACTTTATTTGGTTATTTTGAACTGAAATGCACCAGCGGAATCTTCTGCCCTGTGGCCGTTAACGTTCCGGTTACCTGCCCTGGGCGTTGACGTAAATTTCAGGCAGTATAGTTTTCTCATTATGTTGTTGCTGTCCAGCACGGTGTGTAGTTTGACGGCTCCTTGTAAAATTGGTTGTGGGCGCCAATACCTTGTACGTTGTTCCATTGAACTCCCCGTTGTGTGCTGGTCGGGTGAAGCGGAGGTTATCTTGTCGGTGAGTCCGTTGACTGTCTGTCGGTTGGGCTGTCGTCGGATCGTGAATGGTTGGGCCGACTGCCTGTCTCACCTAAGCGAGCGTTAGTGTTTGAATTCCTGGCCGACCCTCGAACATCTGAGCGCCCTTGGGTGTACTTCCTTTTTTTATTTGTTCTTGCATGGCTTCTAGCCGATTTAAAAAAAAAATTAAGATTGTTTTGCCCTTAAGACGTAAGATTCTTTAGGCCTTCAACCTAATTTAAAGAACTGTTTCAGGTAAGGCCTTTGGTATTTTTAAAAAAAATTAATGTTATGGAGATTTAAGTGTTAGGCCTTCAGCCGATTTTTTTGCTCTTGAAGTGTCTGATTCTTTGGGCCTTGTATGGAAATAAAGGAAAGGTTCAGGAGCGAAATGAAGTTGCGTGAACGGATATCAATGATACGATACGCTGATCACATTGCTATCCTCAGTCAAAGTGAAGAAGAATTACAGGATCTGCTGAACGGAATGAGCAGTCTAATGAGTACAGAATATGGACTGAGAGACAATCGAAGAAAGACGAAAGTGATGAGAAGTAACAGAAATGAGAACAGCGAGAAACTTTAACATCAGGGTTGATGGTCAGAAAGTAGCTCAAGTTAAGGAATCCTACTCTGAGATGAAGATTTTGGCGCAGGAGAGGAATTCTTGTTGGGTCGCATCATAGCAGTCAGAAGACTGATAACTCAAAAAAACAAAAAAGAGAGACAAAGCGGTGAATGCAAGAGTTAATGTATAAACCATTGTCGCCGTTATATAAATGTATTACAGATGCTTGAAATTGGCCCACAGTTGAAATGACTAATTGCACAGATAATAAACGGATTACAGCCTACTCGTGTAAGTAGGCTGTTTATTTTTATTGCTAACGCCAAGGTAGCGCTCTATATGAAAATCACTGTGTGCAGTCTGAGGCTGGTCGGCATTGTTGGAATATTCGCTATTGTAGTGTTGGGCAGTTGGATGTGAACAGCGCGTAGCGTTGCGCAGTTGGAGGTGAGCCGCCAGCAGTGGTGGATATGGGGAAGTGAGATGGCGGATTTTTGAGAGTGGATGATTTGGACGTGTGTCCATCAGAAACAGTACATTTGTAAGAATGGATGTCATGAGCTGCTATATATATATATTATGACTTTTGAACACTATTAAGGTAAATACATTGATTGTTCTCTAACAAAATCTTTCATTTGCTAACTATGCCTATCAGTAGTTAGTGCCTTCCGTAGTTTGAATCTTTTATTTAGCTGGCAGTAGTGGCGCTCGCTGTATTGCTGTAATTCGAGTAATGAAGATTTTGTGAGAAGTGATTTGTGAAAGGTATAGGTTAATGTTAGTCAGGGCCATTCTTTTGTAGGGATTTTTGAAAGTCAGATTGCGTTGCGCAAAAAATATTGGGTGTCCGTTTAGTGTTGATCAGAATAGGTAAAGAGCGAAATGTCTGAGTACGTTCAGTTCTGCTCAGCTGTTTGAAAATCAAATAACTTAAAGGATTTACCAGCACAGTAATTCACTAATTTTTCTAAGGGGACGTTTCACTCGGACTATGGTTTCGTTCTCAAATGGCTCTGAGCACTATGGGACTTATGACCTGAGGTCATCAAGTCCCCTAGTACTTAGAACTACTTAAACCTAACGAACCTAAGGACATCACACACATCCATGCCCGAGGCAGGATTCGAGCCTGCGACCGTAGCGATCGCGTGGTTCCAGACTGAAGCGCCTAGAACTGCTCGGTCACAACGGCCGGAATTCTCAAAGTACGGGGAATAAAAGTGCTCCTCTCATTCCCTGGGGGGCTCCTGACGATACATTTGACTGTGACTAGGACAATGTACTGGGTTCTACTACGTAAAAAGGAACTTCAAGCCACTCACATTTCTGGGGACCTAGACTGTATACAGCTGGACCACACTTTGCAGAAAGTCCGCCAGTGCACCACAGTCGGCGATTCGCCTTGCGCCGGCGCGGCTGGTATTAAACGCAGCTGTCAGAGAGATCGCTGTCTGGAGAGGAGGGCGAGACGGGGGATATTGCTCAGCGCCCGTCCGTCTGCCGAGATGCCAGGCCCGGAGGAAGACAGCTCCCCGCGGCCATGACTAATGGCGGCAGACAGGCAGCCAGCCAGCCGCTAATAATATTCCTGCGGGCAGATATTGGCCCGGCCCGTCTCTATCAGCGACTCTTTGTCTCCCCGCGGAAATCAAGCCCGCTAGCCCGGCAGAGACAAGCTCCCGCCGATATTAAGCGAGCATGAATAATGCACGCGCGGGAGTGGGGGCTCGCGATGCTGACGTATTGCCTCTGCTTCCGTCCGCTTCCGCGTGGGTCTCGCGCAGAAACACCTTCTGAGGTCACCAGCTGACTACTGACCCAGAATTAGAGCAGTCGGTTGAAATCTCGTCCGTGGTGCGGTTACGAAGCTTTGACGAGAGTTTCTGGTCGCACTCCAGATGCTATGCCTCATGCGCATCCTCGAACAACACTTTACTTTAGTATGAGAGATAGTCAGTGAAAAATGGCAACCCACCCTCTACCTTAACTACTCTGTCAGTCAGATTAATATTCATATTTTAGGTCATCATCTCCATGTTCCCGAATACTACATTTGGTATACTTTGGCTTGTGACTTTTTTACGTGAAGAAATTGTGAGCAGAATATTCTTATAACTGCATGTGTAGCCTGTAGAAAACGCACCACAGTGGCTGTAATGGAGATGATGGAGAAGAGGGAGAAATATCGATTGTGGGCCAGGACCTTGAAAGCCTTCTACTTACGTTTCAGACCTAGACTTTAATAATAAAATGGGAAGGTACTGTTAATCAGAACTCAGGGAGAAGTAATGATCTAAATGACAATACATTTATTCATCCTTAACATCGCAAGACAACAAAAATGACTAAAGAAACGTCACACAAACATTTTGATTTGACAAACGCTTTCACTAACATAGGGTCAAAAAAATGGTTCGGATGGCTCTGAGCGCTATGGGACTTAACATCTGAGGTCATCAGTCCCTTAGAACTTAGAACTACTTACACCTAACTAACCTAAGGACATCGCACACATCCATGCCCGAGGCAGGGTTCGAACCTGCGACCGTAGCAGTCTCGCGGTTTCGGACTGAAGCGCCTAGAACCGCCCGGCCACACCGGCAGGCAAATATATGGTCTATGGTGGACAAAGTGATCAGCTGGTGATCGACACATGACATTAACCGGAACACTAATCGCTTTATCTGTCTTCATACACGTGAATCCCGGTTATGGCACAAAACTACGCCACCATCACACATCTATGTTCTACCATTCCAAGAAGAGAAAAACATGGTTCGAAAGAACAGGGTGCTGAGAAACATATATTGGAGCCCTACGCCATAGCAGCGAATACTTTACCCTCCTGGTGGTCGGGGCGGCACACCACGATGCGTTCGGCGACTGAAGTCATGGATGGCCACAATCTGTTATTAATGGCGAGCGCCAGATAAATGCAACTACGCGGTTTCGCGTTCGGTTAATTCGGAACGCAGGTACTTTCCTATGAGTCTGTGAAACCCCGGTGGATTCCAGTGTGCAGGTGGACCCGTTTGCTGGTCTGCCAAACCAATCTGACTCCGTGCCACGACTATGTGTGGCAGAATATGTCAAATGTTTAGACGGCCGACTCAAGACAAATAAGTACACCCGCGTGATTCTTCAATTTCTCCAGGCGTATTTTATGATGAAATAATCTCGGGCGAACAGCCTGGTATGAGTGTGCATAGGAGACAATATTTCGGCAATCAGCGCACCTGATGATGGCAACGTGATCGATTGCCGAAATATTGTGTCCTCTACACACTCATACCAGGCTGTTCGCGCGAGATTTATTTCGTCAAGTACACCCACGCATCACTCGTTGTGCGCGTGATGCTAGAAGCAGTACCTCTGATGGTGCAGAAGGTGAACGGCACAGGCTCTAAGTGGCACACTAGCAAAGGACACACGCCCCACCGTATAGAGACCTGCAGTTCTTTACAAGCAAAGAGCCAGTACAAGAATGAGATCTCTTCTCTTTCTGTCCGCTTCCTCCTCAGCTCGGTAGCAAAGCACATTTACATCTTCCCCCACTTTAGCACAAGCCAATCACGAGCTGGAGCCCAACATTTGAAGCTGGGAGAGCGTCCCACGCTCTGCATACTCTGATTTGACCAATTAGACTTTAAAGTTAATTGGGAGAAAAGGAAAAAGATTCAGCTTCACGGCCTCTTTCCCATGCGTTTGCCATATGTTTTGCTAACAAAATGACCAGGATGGAACTACATCCCTCCATAAAAGCTTGTTATTTCCCCTGTCGCGTCCATTTCATTCCAAACAATGGCCATAAACTCACTAAAGGCCTCATGCTTTCGAAAACATGTTTTGTAACAGAGTCTTGACGTCTGGACGCCAGTGGCCCTGGCCCATGGATATTGCCAGAATGCTCACAGTTGTTTCGTCGGCTTCCTGTCTGACAAGGCCCCAACCTCTGCTTTATTGCCAGTCTACAATGCGCTGGCCATTGCAGCGGCGACATCTTGGCTCTAGTCAGTCTACCTGGATGTGGCTGCCTCCCGACCGGCGCCAACCAACATGTCTGCACAATGAGACCACGGAATTTGGCCGTCTGGAAATGTCTGCCCCAGGTTCCGCAGAAGAAGCGCGCTTCCCTCGGCCCACTGTCACCGTATGTTTCTACTGCAGTCGTTTGAATTGGCACCCTAATCGTCTGAACGCAGGTAAAGCTTACCGTTATTCCTTTCCTAGAACGCACAAGCAAGAGCGTACATCATGATATATGAAGTCAAAATCGCAATAAAGATCATATTCCCTAAGAACGTGAAGCGGCGTAACACCAAATTAGAAGTGAGTGTGCTCTGCAATCTCTCAACCTGGCTGTGTGAGTGATTCTGGGAAGCAGTGCTCTGTGGATTGTAGCTGCAGAGGGACCTCAGGCCGTGGCACTCCATTCTTCTGCCGGCCCTAGTGGCCGAGTGGTTCTAGGCGCTTCAGTCCGGAACCGTGCGACTGCAACGGTCGCAGGTTCGAATCCTGCGTCGGGCAAGGATGTGTGTGATGTCCTTAGGTTAGTTAGGTTTAAGTAGATCTACGTTCTAGGGGAGTGATGACTTCAGATGTTAAGTCCCATAGTGCTCAGAGCCATTTGGACACTTCCGAGACGACAGCTAGTCGTGAAGGCGGCCAGAGCGTGGAAAGTGGGCGGGGAAGCCATTTAAGAGTGATTGCTGTAATCTGAGCTTGTGTGCAAATGCTACGGTCGCAGGTTCGAATCCTGCCTCGGGCATGGATGTGTGTGACGTCCTTAGGTTAGCTAGGTTTAAGTTGTTCTACGTTCTAGGGGACTGATGACCTCAGAAGTTAAGTTTGAACCATTTGTGTGCAAATGGTGGGATGGTCATAAAACTATAAGCATTCTCATGTTAGAAGTTGGGACGGTACGATCAGATCGGCTGCTGCACGTGTTTGTTGGAGGCAAGGCTGTGACTCTCCTGACGCCAGAAAGTCGCCAGGTTCTTTTAGCGAGCGGAAAAAAAACATATATTTCGCAGGGACAATGGTCTGAGAACCTTAACAGCCTTTATGGTCGGCCTGCAAAAACTAGATTTCTTCGTAAATGACGGACTGCAGTCTTGTCTAGGTAGACTTTTTTGCCGAAACATGGCCATGCATACCGTGAGAAAGACGCCTCCCTAGTCTGAAATCCTCTTTTTTCAGACGAGAGATATTTTAAGTCACTGATTGTCTCCCCTCAGGATATGCAAAGCAGAGGCTTGCTGCCCCAGCGTGGGAACCCCCGTGCTGTGTCTGGATACGTTACCAAGCCAGCTGAACTGTCAAAGGGGAGATTCAAAAAGTGCAGGATAGTTCGATTCTTTGGCTTCTATACAAGGCTTGGTGGAAAGTGATTGGGATTCTTTGTTTTCTTCATTTAATGTTTCTCACCTGGTGGAGAACTTCAGGTGTTTTCCTAGTGTACGAGACTTGTAGTATGCAGCTTACAGTGGGCTAAGAGCCAGTGGCAGTTTCCAGCCGTACCAACAGTGCAACTGGATAGCATCTAGGACTTATCGTGTGTCACGAGGGTGAAATTCGTCCTGAGTTAGCCGTCTGACGTTTCACAACTCCAGTGTGTCCCACCGTGTCTGTGAGTCAAATTGGTTGGCCAGACGAGTGAACGGGTGTACCTCACACTGAAATATGCTGGTATATCAGGGATCTGATAGGGAAGTTGTTGTGTCTAGACAAGACAGCCTAGACACAATGTGAGGAAGCCGAAAGGCACGCGCTTAAATTCACGCAGGCTGAAGTGAGGTCTGAAACAGGATACGTGATGAATGCTTTAAAGAAAAGTACGTAGCTTCTGAAATACTTAACTTTAATCCACAATCGTAGAACATCGCTCTTGATGATACATGCTTCATAATAATAATTAGCAATTGAATACGGCGCCTTGCTAGGTCGTAGCAATTGACTTAGCTGAAGGCTATGCTAACTATCGTCTCGGCAAATGAGAGCGTATTTGTCAGTGTGGCGTCGCTAGCAAAGTCGGCTGTACAACTGGGGCGAGTGCCAGGACGTCTCTCTAGACCTGCCGTGTGGTGGCGCTCGGTCTACTATCACTGACAGTGGCGACACGCGGGTCCGACGTATACTACCGGACCGCGGCCGATTTAAAAGCTACCACCTAGCAAGTGTGGTGTCTGGCGGTGTCACCACAGAAGTTTCTCGTGTTATAAGAATCAGAACGCCAGGCCGCGTAGTTTTCAAGTTTTCGTAGACGCATCAGAACATTACAGCTGCCGCCGTGCTCCGCTCCTCACCTACAGTGACCTCTTTTCTGCTGCCACCTGAATCAAAGTGAGAGTGAAGTATTCCTGCACCGGCGTAGGGATCTTAAATGATATTCACGGCTTCCTGTTCTCCGTCAACCTCAGTTTGTGGTGTACCTGGCCCTACAGTATGTGATCAGAGTCATCCGGACACACTGAAAAACATGCGTTTATCATATTAGGTGCATTGTGGTGCCACCTACTGCCAGGTACTCCGTATCAGCGACCTCAGAAGTCATTAGACATTGTGGGAGAGCAGAATGGGGCGCTCCGCCGAACTCACGCACTTCGAAAGTGGTCAGGTGACTGGGTGTCACTTGTGTCATACGTCTGTACCCGAGATTTCCAAACCCATAAACACCGCTAGGTCCACTGTTTCCGATGGTGATAGTGAAGTGCAAACTTGAAGGGATACGTACAGCACAAAAGCGTACTGGGCGACCTTGTCTGTTGACTGATAGAGACCGTCGACAGTTGAAGAGGGTCGTAATGTGTGATAGGCAGACATCTGTCCAGACCATCGCAGAGGAATTCCATACTGCATCGGGATCCACTGCACGTACTATGACAGTTAGGCGGGAGGTGACAAGGATTTAATGGTCGAGCGGCTGCTCATAAGCCACACATCACGCCGGTAAATGCCAAACGACGCCTCGCTTGGTGTAAGGAGCGTAAAAATTGGATGATTGAACAGTAGCAAAATGTTGTGTGGATTGACAAGCCGGCAGCTGTGACCGAGCGGTTTTAGGCACTTCAGTCCGGAACCACGCTGCTGCTGCAGTTGCAGGTACGAATCCTGCCTGGGGCGTGGATGTGTGTGATGTCCTTAGGTTAGTTAGGTTTGAGTAGTTCTAGGTCTAGGGGACTGATCACCACAGATGTTAAGTCCCATAGACCTTACATCTGAACCATTTGGTGTGACGGTACACAATGTGGCGATCCGATGGCAGTGTGCGGGTATGGCAAATGACCGTTGAACGTCATCTGCCTGCGTGTGTAGTGCCAACAGTAAAATTGTTAGGCGGCGGTGTTATGGTGTGGTCGTGTTTTTTATGGAGGGGGCTTGCACCACTTGTTGTTTTGTGTGGCACTATTACAGCAAGGACCTACATTGATGTTCTAAGCACCTTCTTGTTCCCCACTGCTGAAGAGCAATTTGGGGACGGCGATTGCATCTTTCAACACGATCGAGCACCTGTTCATAATGCACGGCCTGTGGCGGAGTGATTACACGGCTATAACATCCTTGTAACGGTCTGGCCTGCACAGAGTCCTGACATGAACCCTATAGAACACCTTTGGGATGTTTTGGAACGTCGACTTCGTGCCAGGCCTCACCGACCGACATCGATACCTCTCCTCAGCGCAGCTCTCCGTGACGAATGGGCTGCCATTGCGCAAGAAACCTTCCAGCACCTCCTGATAGATCGTACGCCTGCAACAGTGCAAGTTGTCATCAAGGCTAAGGGTGGGTCAACACCATATTGAATTCCAGCATTACCGAAGGAGGGCGCCACGAACTTGTAAGTCATTTTCAGCTAGTCCGGATACTTTTGGTCACATAGTGTATGTTCAGCACACCCTATCCTGCCACACCATTCCAAGCTTCTCGGACTGTTTCTGACCGCTTTATAAAGGCGTCAATAATCCTCAGCAATTCACAGATCTCTGGTGAACAACCTGCAATGGAGCATCGATTTCAAATGAGTCCCATATTCAGGAAATGAATCCAGGGGAGCAGATGCAGGAATCTTGCACCGCCGTCGTGCACAAAGTCGTGGTGGACGTGGTTTGCCGCTTACGTTACTCCCATCTGCCTTGACGTCTCTGGTGTGTATCTGTATCGTGCATATCGCTCCAATGACTGCTTGTGCAGTTTAGTGTCGGCTTTGTGTTGTTACGGATGAAGGGAAGGGAGGCGGTGAAACCAGATGCCGCACATAGCCTATTCCTCTCATCTACATACTCCGCAAGCCACGTAACGGTGTGTGGAGGAGGGTACTTCTGGTACCACTAACGGATCATCATTTCCCTGTTCCAAAGGCGAATAGCTCGTGGGAAGAATGATTGTCGGTAAGCCCTTGTATTGGTTCAAACTTCCCGAATTTTCTTGTCGTGATCATTATGTCAGATGTACGTGGAAGGAAGTAATATGTTGTCCGACTCTTCTTGAAATTTCAATAGCAAAATTCTCTGTGATGCACAATGCCTCTCTTGTAGCGTCTGCCACTGTAGTTTGGTGAGCATCTGTGTAACACTCTTGTACCAACTAAGCTTCCCAGTGAAGAAACGTGAAGCTCTCCGTTGGATCTTCTCCCTCCCCCCCCCCCTCTCTCTCTCTCTCTCTCTCTCTCTCTCTCTCTCTCTTTCTCTCTCGCTCTCTTCTGTCTTTCCTATTTGGTAAGGATCCCAGACTGATGAACAACACTCAAGAATCGATCGAACAAGCGCCTTGTAAGTCACTTCCTTTGTGGCTGAGTTACATTTGCTTAAGATTCTTCTTATGAATCTGAGTCTGGCATTATCCCACTATTTGTTTCATATGGTCATTCCACTTGAGATCGCTCTCGGTACTTGTTGTTGTTGTGGTCTTCAGTCCTGAGACTGGTTTGATGCAGCTCTCCATGCTACGCTATCCTGTGCAACCTTCTTCATCTCCCAGTACCTACTGCAACCTACATCCTTCTGAATTTGCTTAGTGTACTCATCTCTTGGTCTCCCTCTACCATTTTTACCCTCCACACTGCCCTCCAATACTAAACTGGTGATCCCTTGATGCCTCAACAGATGTCCTACCAACCGATCCCTTCTTCTAGTCAAGTACTTAATCGTAGATATTTTACTCTACATACTGCTTCCAGCAGTTCAGAGTGTAGTTGTGCAGTAGTGGATTTCTTTTCCTGTGTATGCGCCACATGTTATGTTTATTCACGTTCAGGGACGACTACCAGAGCCTGCATCATTCATCAGTCATACTGTCTTCTCGCGTTGCTACTTTGTTATAGAAAAACAGCCTTACGAGAGCTATTTGGAATGTGAGGAACGATCGGTCGCGAAATGGAAACCACCGTGAAAATCCGGCAAGGCTTTTCACAGACGTTTTGGCCAGCATCTCTAGTATGCCCGTCGATCGCGTCAAGAAGCACTTTTGAGTTGTGAGCGCACAGTGAGAGAGGAAAGGTGCCTAGAACAACGATGTCTCCCGCCAAGTAGGAGGGCCCACTGAGAGGCTTCGCCTTAATGAATGCAGCCCACCTAACACAACTGCCACGCACTTCCTTCTTCTCAGCCGCTCTCTGCAGGGGCAGTGAAGACGCTCCTGCAGCCTTTTCGATGGGAAGTGTTCGATCACCCACAACACAGCCATAATTGGTTCGTCCTGAGTATCATCTCTGTTCAAATGAAACGCTGGATACGAAGACAGCACTTAGGTGCAGGCTACGCGCTATAGACCAGCGTAGAGACTTACCGGAAAGCTCAGGTGGCTGCCTTCTATGGCGATGGTGCTGGAAGTTTGGTATAACGCTTCGATAAATGTCGAAGTCGGAGCGACGAGTATGTAGAGAAGTACCTGAAAGGTGTAGCTAAATGTGCAAAGAAAACGGTTTTGATTTTCTCTATAGTTTCCATTTCGCGACCGATCGTTCCTTACTTTCCGAACAACCCTCATAGAAAGTTTCCGACCGTCTCTATTAGATCATTTATATTCATTGTAATCAACAACGATCCTGTCACACTTTCTTGTCCGGAATTTACCTTTACGTCTGTCAGTACAGTTCCGTTAAGAGCGACGTGTTGAGTTCTATTTGCAAGAAAGTCTTGAATCCAGTCGCAAATCTGGTCCGTTGCTCGTATTTTTTGCTCTTAACGGCAGTGTGGTACGGTGTCAAACGCATTCCTGAAGTCAAGGAACACAGCATCAACCTGAGCGCCTTTGTCCACTACCCTGTGGACCTCATGGAGGAACAGAGCAAGCCGAGTTTCGAAAATCTCTGTTCGCGGAATCCATGTTGGAATTTTAGAGATTCTCGTTCTCCAAAAGCGACATAATGCCTGAGCATAAAGCATATTCAGTAATCCAGAATGAAATTTTCACTCTGCAGCGGAGTGTGCGCTGATATGAAACTTCCTGGCAGATTAAAACTGTGTGCTGGACCGAGACGAACTCAGGACTTTTGCCTTTCGCGGGGAAGTGCTCTACGATCTGAGCTACCCAAGCACGGCTCACGCCCCGTCCTCACAGCTTTACTTCTGCCAGTACCTCGTCTCCTACCTTCCAAACTTTACAGAAGCTCTCCTGCGAAACTTGCAGAACTAACACTCGTGAAAGAAAGGATATTGCGGAGACATGGCTTAGCCACAGCCTGGGGGATGTTTCCAGAATGAGATTTTCACTCTGCAGCGGAGTGTGCGCTGATATGAAACTTCCTGGCAGATTAAAAAACTCAGATGGTAGAGCACTTGCCCGCGAAAGGCAAAGGTCCCGAGTTCGAGTCTTGGTCCGGCACATAGTTTTAGTCTGCCAGGAAGTTTCATGTTCCGTAATGCTACAACAGACTGAGTCAAGGCTATAGGTATCCGTCCTACAACTATTCTTGAAAACGGGTGCTGTTTCCCAGTCGTTAGGTACCCTTCGTTGCTCCAGCGGTGTATGATAAACTGCTAGAAGGGGAAGAACTTATTTTTTGTATTTTTTGTAGAGTCTTGTAAGTGTCTAACCTGGTCCTGAAACTCTTCCGCTACTAAGCGACTATAGTTACTTTACTATTCCGCGATCAGTTATCTCAGTATCTGCCATTTCGATGTGTTACGATCTTCCGCGGTGAAAAAATCATGGAAGATCGAATTCAGTATTTCGCCCTTTTCTCTGTTGTCTTCAGTTTCGGTGGCAGTAAGGTCACTGAATAGACCAAAACCTTTCAGAGTTTTTATTCGGATCATTTTACAAAGTTCTGAACGCTTTTGAAAGCTTCTCAAATAGCGCCAGTACGGTCACCGTGCTTAACATTGCTATGCTGTGGACGGATCACCACCAACAGCGTCATATGCCCTCACTTCAAGATACACAGCGGTTTGGGATTTAATCCAGCACATTGCTGCAAGAACTGGCAATGAAGAACTTCACGCCACCACTTTTCCCCCCATGCCGGCCAAATTCTGACACTGAAAATTTTCTAGCACGAGGATTCGACCTGGGTTACATCTAACGCCACTGCGCACGTGTGACCCCCACTACAGAAGCAAATGATAGAGCGTCTGTGAAGTCAGGTAGCTATTAATAAGATACTACGAGGGGCATTCAGTAAGTAATGCAATACTTTTTTTTGTGAAAGCAGGGTGGTTTTCTTCCAGGATTCCAATACACTATACTATTCCCCATTCCTTTTTCTACAGAACCCTATTTTTCATCATAATATCCGTTGAATGCGACAGCCTTACGCCTCCTTACTGGGAGAGGCTGTATGGGCAAGGTATCGCTCTACTGCTCGACGTCGGAGCCAGTCATGCTCCATCAATAACCTCACCATCACCTACGTAGTGCTACATGCGGAGCGCATCTTTCATTGCGCCAAACGGATGGGAAACGAAAGGTGCGACATCCGGGCTGTAGGGTGGATGAGGAAGAAGTCTTGAGTGCTCCTCTCAAATGCGCATTTTCGTGCATGGCCTTGCGTTGTCGTGGACAACAAGAAGTTCGTTTGCATTTTTATGGCAATGAACACGCTGAAGTCCTTTCTTCAATTTCCTGAGGATAGCATAATACACTTTAGAGGTCATCGTTGCACCATAAAGGTAATCAAACAGTTTGGTTGTGATCCGTCGATCACCTCGAATGAGAGTGTCCGCACGTTCCAACATCGCAGGAGCTACAGATGTGTGCGTCCGACCAGCACGGTTCAAATGGCTCTGAGCACTATGGGACTTAACATCTATGGTCATCAGTCCCCTAGAACATAGAACTACTTAAACCTAACTAAACTAAGGACAGCACACAACACCCAGTCATCACGAGGCAGAGAAAATCCCTGACCCCGCCGGGAATCGAACCTGGGAACCCGGGCGTGGGAAGCGAGAACGCAACCGCACGACCACGAGCTGCGGACCCGACCGGCACGCTGGAGATAGGACAGATCTGCGTGGCCTTGTTAGAGTAATGACAGACTCCTCGCCCAACGACTCACCGTGCTTTTGTTCTCTGCCAGGTTTCCGTAGACAATGTGTAAGCGCCTGTGAGTTCCGGCGATGCTCTGGTTTTCCGCTGAAAGAATGTCAATGACAGGTCTGTGCTTGGAACGCACCTCCACTACAGACGACATTTTGCAGGCTACGTGTAGTATAGCCAGCTATCGGAACTTCATGGAAGTAAAAGTGCTGAAGTGGGAATACACCGCGATGTCCCGCAATAAATTCCGCATTTTTTCATCCGATACCGGCCAAGAAAGGAAGAGTGTTGTATTAGTTACTGTACGTCACTCGTACACTGTTTGTATTAGTATTACTAAGTTTTCCACTAACTACATTGTCTATCCACTGCGGCTTCCACGGGTATTTTCATGTTCACCTCACTGCAGGCGGACCACACCCCCATGCAGACGGAGCATCTCGCCCGTAGCAAACAATACATCTCGTTCGCCGCTCTTCCGCCCCCGCATGCGAACGGACTCGCACGCGATGCACGAGAGATAGCGGCAGCAGGAGCGAGGAAAAAGCTCTTTTTCGGGCGAGATAACGCCGGCAGGAAGACGGGGCTCTTTAGTTGAGGCGCTCGCCGCAGGGGGCAGCGGCGTCGCGGTTATCTCTCGGACTACCCAGGGGGTCTTCCCGGAAGCTCCGCGCCGTGTTTTGTTCTGCCGTCAGCGTCTTCTGCGGCGTCTGACGCCTCTCCCAGGCGCCCAGCTTCGCTCTTGCTGCGTGTTGCGAGCAGGCTGTAGAGTGACAGATAACGTTATAGGATTTGATTCCGTAGGAAAACGGTTGTGCCCAGCGATTGTATTCAGTTCTAGTACTAGAGGTTACAGCAGCTAGTCGTAAATGATGTTTATTGAATATCTAGATTTCGGTCACTGTATCGCCATCTTCAGTGCTGAAAAACACGAAAAGAACCAGTTACAATAAGATAACATGCATGTGTCATTAAACATACAGTATGACAATTATTGAACTATCTGAAATAAAATCGTCATAACTTCTGAGCCGGCCGCCGTGGCCGAGCGGTTCTAGGCGCTTCAGTCCGGAACCGCGCTGCTGCTACGGTCCCAGGTTCGAATCCTGCCTCGGGCTTGGATGTGTGTGATGCCCTTGGGTTAGTTAGGTTTAAGTAGTTCTAAGTCTAGGGCACTGATGACCTCAGATGTCAAGTCCCATAGTGCTTACAGCCATTTGAACCATTTGAATAACTTCTGAACGGTTTACATTAGGACTTTCAAATTGCACTGATGGCCGCGATGCATGCTGGGAATTAGTATGTGCATTGTACAGTTTAGTTTTGCGAAGCCTACTTTCATTTGGATGGCTTCGTCAGTAAGCAAAACTGGCGCATTTGGGGGACTGAAAATCCGCATCCTCGACAGGTGACCGTGTGCAGTGTCCAGTCACGGAATAATCGGTGCGGTATTCCTT
Organism: Schistocerca piceifrons; assembly: GCF_021461385.2. Taxonomy (NCBI): domain Eukaryota; kingdom Metazoa; phylum Arthropoda; class Insecta; order Orthoptera; family Acrididae; genus Schistocerca; species Schistocerca piceifrons. The sequence continues at coordinate 79,802,584 of NC_060147.1, read as the reverse complement.
GACGTCACTGTGACTACCGAACGGCACGTGAAGGTTTTGGAAGATGATGTCCTCCCCATTATCCAAAGTGACTCAGATTTTGAATAAGATGTGGTTCATGCAAGACGGAGCTAGACCCCATCGAAACAGGAGAGTGTATGACGTCCTGGAGGAGCGCTTTGGGGACCGCATTCTGACTCTAGGGTACCCAGAGGCCACTGACGTGGGCCTCGATCGGCCGCCATATTCTCCGGATCTGAACACATGCGACTCCTTTCTTTGGGGCCATATTAAAGACAAGGTGTACAGCATTGTTGAGCTGAAAACACCCATTCAGGAGGTCATCGATAGCATTGATGTTCCGATCCTTCAGCGGGTCATGCAGAATTTTGCTATTCGTCTGCGCTACATCATCACCAGGGGTGGCAGACATATCTAACATGTCATAACCTAAATCTCGTCATCTGTAGTGACGTTTACATGTTGAATCAAGTCTTTCCATGCCTTAGTTTGTAACTAATTTACATTTTATTCATATAGTTCAATAATTGTCACCCAGTACACGCTACGTCCTCGGTTATTTGCAGGATGTACGAGGGTAATCCCAAAAGTAAGGTCTCCTATTGTTTTTATAAGTACACAGACCTGTTTATTTCTACAATGGTTTACATCAGTTTACAGCTTGAACATTTAGCTATTTTTCGACAAAATCATCGACTCTTTCGCAACACAAGAGTAGCCGTGTTTGGCGGTGCCGTAGTGTCAGAGGTAGAATGGGCAGATTGACTGTGATCTTAAGGGGAGGTTTACTATCTTTGGCCCGAAAAAAGCATGTTCTTTGAGAATTTTTTTCTCGGGATGTGTTATAGGTATCAATATCAAATTTGGTCAAAATGTTTATTGATATTTCCTCTACAAACTGGAAGTTTTTCGAGCGGAAATGTCGAAGAGCAACGTTGGAAGTGCCGTCGGAACGAAAGAAAATTTCGATGTTGACCTTAACGGGCGGTATGTCATAGGTCAGCCGGCTCGTCTGAAATCAAAATTGAGTTGACGTTAGCGAAGTATATAAGATTCTTTAGGAGTTGTACCTCGCTTAAGTTATATGGACCAGAGAAAACAAAATGGCGATCAATTGAAAAAAATTGGGTTTTTTTCATCGATTTTTCGACTTCGTCGGCCAAGTAAAAATATTTATAGCTGATGGATCGGAATAAAAGTGGTACAACTCCTAGACAGTTTGGTTAGCTTCGTCGGAAACAAAGATTCATGCCAGTCGGTTCAGTAGATTTGAAGTTACTATACAACGCGATAAAAAGCGTCATTTCGAAAAAAACGCGTTTGAAGCTTTGACTACATATAAATGCAATATTATGCAAAGTAAGTTTAATCTGCTATTCCGGGTCCATAAACTAGTCCTTCCTCTTCCTCACAGAGGGCGTTCTGCTCGATCTGGTCCATCCTGCGCTGCTCCAGAGCCGCTCGTACGGCCGGTGACAAGCGGTTTTCGGCCGCTTGAATCCGGTGGTCGTCCGAATGCTTGGCGAACTGCGTCGAATATAGTCCCAGGGTGACGTCCATCTCACACACTCTTTCATATCGATTTGCAACGTTACGCCCAGATATTTAAACAACGTGACTGTGTCAAGCAGGCCACTACTAACGCTATACTAATATAGGCACTGCGACGACTACGGCAGCTGGGAAATACATGGAATGTATTCGCAGTTGTGAATATGGACAACCATCAACTGTACATCGAGGTGCCTGCCGGTGTGGCTGAGCGGTTCTAGGCGCTTCAGTCCGGAACCGCGGTGCTGCTACGGCCGCAGATTCGAATCCTGATCGGGCATGGATGTGTGTGATATGTCCTTAGGTTAATTAGGTTTAAGTAGTTCTAAGTTCTAGGGGACTGATGACCTCAGATGTTAAGTCACATAGTGCTCATTTGAACCATTTTGTACACTGAGGTCACAAAAGTCATGGCATACCTTGTACTATGGTGTCGAACCTCCTATAGCAGGGCGTAGTTCAGCAACTCAACGTGGCATGAACTTGTAAATCTCTTGCAGATGTACCGAGTTATGTTACTTCTATAGCTCTCCATAATCGCGAAGATGCTGCCAGTGCAGGATTTTGTGAACAAAAGTTGCATTTCGATTACGTCCCACAAATGTTCGATGGGATTAATGTCGAGCTATCGGGGTGGGCGAATCATTTGCTCGAACTGTCGAGAATGTTCTTCAGATCAGTCGAGAACAATTGTGGTCTGGTGGCAATTCGATATTTCCCAGAATGAGATTTTCCCTCTGCAGCGGAGTGTGAGCTGATATGAAACTTCCTGGTGGATTAAAACTGTGTGCCGGACCGAGACTCGAACAGTTTTAATCCGCCCGGAAGTTTCAGTTCGATCGTTGTTTGGGAACATGAAATCCATGAACTGTTGCCAATGGTCTCCAAGTAGCCAAACATAACGATTCGTTCGGTTGGATCAGAGAACCCAGTTCATTCCATGTAAACACGGCCTCTAGCATTAAGGGGCCACCAGTAGCTTGCACCAGTGCGTTGTTGATAAAGTATGTCCATGGCTTCGTGGGGTCTTCGCTACACTCACTGAACTCGGGAATCATCTGACCAGGTCGCGATTTTCCAGATTTCTATCGCCCAGTCGATGTGGTCACGAGCCCAAGAGAGGAGCTGCACTGTCCTAACTGATACCTCCGTCGTATGTCACACATTGATTTCTGCTGTAGTTCTACGCGGTGTTGCTTGTCTGTTAGTACTCGCAACTCTACGCAAACGCCGCTGCCCTCGGTCGTTAAGTGAATGCTGTCGGCACTGCGTTGTCCGTGGTGAGAAGTAATACCTGAAAACTAGTATTCTGTTCACAGTCTTAACACTGTGGATCTAGGGATGTTGAATTCCGAAATTTAATGTTTGACACATCTAGTTTTAATTACCACTCGGCGTTCAGAGTGTGTTAATCCCTGTCGTTGCACTATAATCACGTGGGACACCTTTTCACATGAATAACCTGAGCAGAACTAGCAGCTCCGCCAATGCACTACCCTTTTATACCTTGATTTTTAGGTGTGAGGAGGCCTGATGGGATAAAAAAAATTTTAAGGTAGGTTTATAACTCAGGGCAACGGCCTTGCGGCAGTGGATACACCGGTTCCCGTTGAGATCACCGAAGTTAAGCGCTGTCGGGCGTGGTCGGCACTCGTATGGGTGACCATCCAGGCCGCCATGCGCTGTTGCCATTTTTCGGGGTGCACTCAGCCTCGTGATGCCAATTGAGGAGCTGCTCGACCGAACAGTAACGGCTCCCGTCAAAGAAAACCATCGTAACGACCGGGAGAGCGGTGTGCTGACCACATACCCCTCCTATCTGCATCCTCAACTGTGGATGACACGGCGGTCGGATGGTCCCGATGGGCCACTTGTGACCTGAAGACGGAGTGCTTTATAACTCGGGAAGTCTGTATCTTGTATGTCTTTCGCTATAAGGAGGACTATTTTTATCTAGGTTCCTTGTTGTTAGCAGTTGAAAATTGGATAATGCTGTCCCGAAACATGTTCTGGCAATAACCACACCATTGATACCTGGCATGAATATCCTTTATACTGCTTGAACAACACATGAATGATGGCTTCACATAAGTTATCTTATGCCACATGTTGGTTGCTCGTTTCTGTCAGCATTGTTACTAAAATAGCACTGACCTCTTTTCCCATTTTCTATAATAACTCAATATTTTAAAGCAAAGCAAATTTTACGAATAAAAATTACCTGTTCTATAAAATGGGTTTAGTTAAAAACGAAAAATTTTACCTCTGCATCTTTTGTGTTGGCGGAAGAGCCAACACCGCGTTACTAGAGGAGGCAGAAATGCAGGCGTTTTAACTCACGCAGGCTGGCGTGAGGAGGGAAGGACTATACTGACGTGAGGTCTGGAACCTGACAAGGAATGAGAATTCAGAAAGCGGACGTAATTAGTTTGATACTTAACTTTAATCCATTAATGATGAACATCGCTCTTGACGGTACATGATTCACAATATTATCTGTTCAGAATACATTCTTGAATTAATTATAGTAACTGAATATGGCGCCTTGCTTGGTCGTAGCAAATGACGTAGCTGAAGGCTACACTGTCGTCTCTGCAAATGTGAGCGTATGTATACAGTGAACCATCGCTAGCAAAGTCGGCTGTACAACTGGGTCGAGTGCTAGGGAGTCTCTCTAGACCTGCCGTGTGGCGGCGCTCGGTCTGCGATCACTGATAGTGGCGACACGCGGGTCCGACGTATACTAACGGACCGCGGCCGATTTAAAGGCTACCACCTAGCAAGTGTGGTGTCTGGCGGCGACACCACACCATCTGCGGATAATTGATATTGGGTCCTTTTTTTACTCAGTTAGTAGCAAAAAGTAAAAACAACTGTGAGCCGTGCTCGACTCGCGGTCATGCCGTTTATTGCTCGTCATCATGTTTTTATGGTTTTGTCACCTAATTTTCTTTTAATTCGATTTACTGGCGTCACTAGGTTGCTGGTTTGCTTGCCCGTGAGTGGCAGCAGCAGCGCTTATCGATAAGGACACTGTCGTACCATCTCTGGAGCGACCGCTGATATTTACGGGTCGTCATGTGTCTGGAGTTCAGTTGGGGGCGGAGCGCCAGTGAGATGCGGGCAGCCAGTGCTCGCCGACAGCTGGCGATACTCATGATCTGTCCGACGGAAGGAGATTGGAGCGGGACGACAGTTGGTTGGTCGTTCGGTTGGTCGTCTCATCGGCCGATGTGTATTTGGTCTTTTGACCGTTTCTGGGCCTCGTCAATTGGTCATCTTTCAGGACGTGGGTCGGTCCCTTCCTTGTGCAGAGATGTCGTGGCCAATGGGCAAGAGTTACCTCTGCGTGGTTGGGTCCCAGCCAGTGTGCCCGGATCGCCGTGTCTCCGAGTTCCGAACGGACATGGAGTTGAGTCGGGATGGAGCTGCAGTGAGGTGCGGATAGCCAAGACTCGCCCTACCGTTGCTGACACACATGACTTGAGTGGGGACGACATGGGTTGGTCGTTCGGTCGGTCGTCTCATAGGACGACGTGTATTTGGTCGCCGACCGCTTGCGGAAACTCTCTGTGTGTCGAACTGATTCGTCCTTGTTGTTGCACAGTGATTGTTTTTACGATCGTTCAGGTTTCTTGTGAAAGTGTGTTTACGTGGAACTGTGTATAGCTTCTGTAATTTACACTGAGCAGATAATTGCTGTCTGCGTACTGGAGTAGGCAGTTGGTCGGTTGCGACAGAGGGAATTGATTAAGTTGCTGGTTGGTTCTTCAGCCGTCCCTAGGTCGTGTTGCCACCCGATTGTTCAGTGTTACCCTTGGCTGCCTGTCTTACCTTAACCGTTGTTAGAGTTTCCTCTCCAGGCCTAGCTTTGGAACACTTCTGAGCACCAGTGTTCGTTGTTTGTGATTACCATTTTATTTGGTCGCAGGTACTGTGCCAGGTCTTCAGCCGTGTATTAATATTGTCTGTTTTATGTGTAGTATAAAGCCTTCAGCCGAAGTACCGAGTGATCAAAAAGTCAGTATAAATTTGAAAACTTAATAAACCACGGAATAATGTAGATAGAGAGGTAAAAATTGACGCACATGCTTGGAATGACATGGTTTTTTTTGTCAGAACCAAAAAAAAGAAATACACCCCATATTGCTAGACGCGTGAAAGATCTCTCGCGCGCATCGTTTGGTGATGATCGTGTGCTCAGCCGCAACTTTCGTCATGCTTGGCCTCCCAGGTCCCCAGACCTCAGTCCGTGCTATTATTGGCTTTGGGGTTACCTGAAGTCGCAAGGGTATCGTGATCGACCGACATCTCTAGGGATGCTGAAAGACAAGATCCGACGCCAATGCCTCACCATAACTCCGGACATGCTTTACAGTGCTGTTCACAACATTACTCCTCGACTACAGCTATTGCTGGGGAATGATGGTGGACATATTGAGCATTTTCTGTAAAGAACATCATCTTTGCTTTGTCTTACTTTGTTATGCTAATTATTGCTATTCTGATCAGATGAAGCGCCATCTGGCGGACATTTTTTGAACTTTTGTATTATTTTGGTTCTAATAAAACCCCATGTCATTCCAAGCATGTGTGTCAATTTGTATCTCTCTATCTACATTATTTCGTGATTTATTCAGTTTTCAAATTTATACTGACTTTTTGATCACCCGGTACATAATTATTTTAAAATTAATGTCTCTGAGCACTATGGGACTTAACATCCGAGGTCATCAGTCCCCTAGAACTTAGAACTACTTAAATCTAACTAACCTAAGGACATCACACATCCATGCCCCAGGCACGATTCGAACCTGCGACCGTAGCGGTCGCGCAGTTCCAGACTGTAGCGCCTAGAACCGCTCGGCCACCCTGCCCGGCATTTAAGATTACACCTTCAGCCGTGTTTCATTTAAAATTCTTGTTGCTCTGTATTTAGGCATTCAGCCGAGTTTGTTCCAGAATCGATGGCTTTAATATGTAAATCCTAGTCTGTAAGGTTTCTCTTTAATTATTTTGAATTCTTGAAACGGTTTTCAGCCGTGTTCTGTAAATGTTTATCTTAAGGCTGTTTTTAATTATTCTTGAGTAATTGCTTGGGCTTCAGCTGACAAGATACTTCAAATTTTCTAAAGATGTTTTTTTTCTTGTACTGTGTAAAGGCTTATCTTTAAAGTGTCTCTCCTATTATGTAAAGAAATTTGCTTTAATTGGGCTTTCAGCCGAAGAATTAACTTGAATTTTCCGTAATATGGCCTTCAGCCGGGATTTGTAAATGCTTGGCTTTTAAAGATTTTCCTTGCGCTGGTCTGAATTATTATTTCGGTCTTTAGCCGAGAAGACATTGTAATTTTACGCAAGTAAGGCCTTCGGCCGTTACTCTAAATCCTGGTGTTTTAAAAGCAATCATTTACACTTATTCTGGAGAAGTTACTTGGGCGCTCAGGCCTGAATTGATCTTTGTCGTTTTAAAGAGAAAACGGCGAATTGCTTTCAGGAATAAAGTTGTGTGCGTTCTTGTATAGCTAACAGTAACTAACCTTGGCCCCCTTCCACAACCTGACCCGCTCTGTCCTGCGAAACCGGATTTCAAACTGTTACAACCGAAAAATACCGGTTATTCAGAAACAAAATATCGGCATCGGTTTTAAGCGGTTGGTTTTCCCCATCTCAACTTGCGGATACCGTTTCTTCCAAATCCACCACAAACAAATGCAAAATAATTTTATTTAAAAAAGCGGATAAAGTGTCACTAGAAGCCTTCCTAAGAGACAATCTCCAATCCTTCCGAACTGACTATGCAAATGTAGACGAGATGTGGCTCAAATTCATAGTAGCAACAGCAATTGAGAGATTCATACCTCATAAATTGGTAAGAGTTGGAACTGATCCCCCATGGTACACAAAACAGGTCCGAACGCTGTTGCAGAGGCAACGGAAAAAGCATGCGATTTTCAGAAGAACGCGAAATCCCGAAGATAGGCTAAAATTTACAGACGCACGAAATTTGGCACGGACTTCAATGCGAGATGCCTTTAATAGGTTCCACAACGAAACATTGTCTCGAAATTTGATAGAAAATCCCGAGAAATTCTGGTCGTATGTAAAGTACACAACCGGCAAGATGCAGTCAATACCTTCGCTGTGCAGTGCCGATGGTACTGTTACCGATGACTGTGCCGCTAAAGCGGAGTTATTGAACGCAGTTTTCCGAAATTCCTTCACCAGGGAAGACGAATGGAATATTCCAGAATTTGAAACACGAACAGCTGCTAGCATGAGTTTCTTAGAAGTAGATAGCTTAGGGGTTGCGAAGCAACTCAAATCGCTTGATACGGGCAAGTCTTCAGGTCCGGATTGTATACCGATTAGGTTCCTTTCAGATTACGCTGATACAATAACTCCCTACTTAGCAATCATATACAACCGCTCGCTCACCGATAGATCTGTACCTACAGATTGGAAAATTGCGCAGGTCGCACCAGTGTTTAAGAAAGGTAGTAGGAGTAATCCATCGAACTACAGACCTATATCTTTGACGTCGGTTTGCAGTAGGGTTTTGGAGCATATACTGTATTCAAACATTATGAATCACCTCGAAGGGAACGATCTATTGATACGTAATCAGCGTGGTTTCAGAAAACATCGTTCTTGTGCAACGCAGCTAGCTCTTTATTCGCACGAAGTAATGGCCGCTATCGACTGGGGATCTCAAGTTGACTCCGTATTTTTAGATTTCCGGAAAGCTTTTGACACCGTTCCTTACAAGCGACTTCTAATCAGGCTGCGGGCCTATGGGGTATCGTCTCAATTGTGCGACTGGATTCGTAATTTCCTGTCAGGAAGGTCGCAGTTCGTAGTAATAGACGGCAAATCATCGAGTAAAACTGAAGTGATATCAGGTGTTCCCCAGGGAAGCGTCCTAGGACCTCTGCTGCTCCTGATCTATGTAAATGACCTGGGTGACAATCTGAGCAGTTCTCTTAGGTCGTTCGCAGATGATGCTGTAATTTACCGTCTAGTATCATCCGAAGACCAGTATCAGTTGCAAAGCGATTTAGAAAAGATTGCTGTATAGTGTGGCAGGTGGTAGTTGACGCTAAATAACGAAAAGTGTGAAGTGATCCACATGAGTTCCAAAAGAAATCCGTTGGAATTTGATTACTCGATAAATAGTACAATTCTCAAGGCTGTCAATTCAACTAAGTACCTGGGTGTTAAAATTACGAACAACTTCAGTTGGAAAGACCACATAGATAATATTGTGGGGAAGGCGAGCCAAAGGTTGTGTTTCATTGGCAGGACACTTAGAAGATGCAACAAGTCCACTAAAGAGACAGCTTACACTACACTCGTTCGTCCTCTGTTAGAATATTGCTGCGCGCTGTGGGATCCTTACCAGGTGGGATTGACGGAGGACATCGAAAGGGTGCAAAAAAGGGTAGCTCGTTATGTATTATCACGTAATAGGGGAGAGAGTGTGGCAGATATGATACGCGAGTTGGGATGGAAGTCATTAAAGCAAAGACGTTTTTCGTCGCAGCGAGATCTATTTACGAAATTTCAGTCACCAACTTTCTCTTCCGAATGCGAAAATATTTTGTTGAGTCCAACCAACATAGGTAGGGGAATGATCATCAAAATAAAATAAGAGAAATCAGAGCTCGAACAGAAAGGTTTAGGTATTCGTTTTTCCCGCGCGCTGTTGGGGAGTGGAATGGTAGAGAGATGATATGATTGTGGTTCGATGAACCCTCTGCCAAAGCACTTAAATGTGAATTGCAGAGTAGTCATGTAGATGTAGATGTAGATGCGGTGCGCAGCGCTCGTAATGGACTGGCCGATTAGTGTATTAGTTGCCTTTCTCTTTCACGCTTCAGTCCAGAGCGCTCTCCTGACCCACGTGGTTCGCGTCAGAGCCACACACGGAATGCTTTGCGTCAGCTGCTGGGCGGGGCAAGTGGGGGAATCCCCGACGAAAGCCAGGATTTGGCAGTGCCGTCGCCGCCCCTCGGACAGGGGAGTGGATGAAGTGGATGGACCTCGCTGCTCTCGAGTGCGTCCGGGACCGCCCCTGATGACCGCTGAGGGCCCGGCTTTAGCCGGAGCGCTGGCCTGCACTGCACTGCGTCACGGCGAGTGAGAGGAGGGGGAATCCCCCCCGGTGTCCAGCGGCGTAAAGCCTGTAATCTCTCCCGTCCACACAGGTGAGCGGAAAGAGAAATATGGCGCGCTCGTCTTTCCTCATATTTTACTTTTTTTTTAAAAAAAAAAGTTCAGATGTGTGTGAAATCTTACGGGACTTAACTGCTAAGGTAATCAGTCCGCAAGCTTACACACTACTTAACCTAAATTATCCTAAGGACAAACACACACAGCGATGCCCGAGGGAGGACTCGAGCCTCCGCCGGGACCAGCCGCACAGTCCGTGACTGCAGCGCCTAGACCGCTCGGATAATCCCGCGCGGCCACTATAGCTCAATGACTGTCACTGGAAGGATGAAACATACCATTTATTTTGTACCCGTGACTGTGCAGCTTCGCCTCTGAAGCCATTTGAAAATCTTCTTTACAGGAATTACAGTAATAAAATTGTAGAAAGAAGGAGAAATTTCCCGACTTAACTGCATATTTATTATGACTTCTTCTCAGCTCACCTCACTTGGATTAAAAGACCGTTTTCGTGTGTTTACTCAGACGGCAGTGCACTTAATACACACATATCAAAAAAAGTTTAGCATCACCCCAGTTCCGAGAATTCCTGAAGACAGACGTTGACTTTGATTTTATCCATACTGGAGGAGAGGTCGTGGTTGTGAGTGTCAATGTTAAAAAGGCAAGCTATGTAGGCCAAACTGGTAGGTCCTTTAAAGTACGTTACAAAGAACACAGCGATGCTTTCCGGCTTAATAATTTCGAAAAGTCAGCTGTAGCCACGCATATTTGGGAAACGGGACACCTCATGTTGGGAATAGATTAGGATCTCGTTATTTCACATAGACAGAACAAAGGCAAAAAGCTGGATCTACTAGAACAGCTGCAAATTACGATACATAGCGTGGATAATCAGAATACACTGAATGAACAGCTAACTGGTGATACAAATAACTTTTTCAAACATTTCACTGGTTTCTTTTAGTAACTACAATTTTAGCAATTGGCAGGATACCATCATTTCATGAGGTCCTTGGAACATGTATACGTTATCTGTGACTTCCTTGGTTACTTGCACGTGAGCTCACTCGCGTTTCAGTGTCGTGTTTGGCTACGTGGTGTGTGGCATCAACGAAGACGCACGGGCGGTTTACGACGATAGGGGAGAGAGCCATGTGGTTAGATGTTGAACACCATAGGCGACACAATTTTAGGGTTTTTTTATATTTTGATCACTATGTGGAGATGCACCTTGAAAGACACGGCTGCAACAAGGGAAGTAGCCATGATGTTTTAATTTTATTATCAGTTTTATTGTGCCTGGTGCATGTTCCATTTTAGTGAGTTTTAACATGTTCTTTTACTTTTTATTACTCTGATGATGGAAGCTTGACTTCCGAAATGCGTCAATCTTAGTGTTTTACACTATAAACAAGTGGTTGAGCTGATATATTTTTTAACATTGACAGACGTTAACTGTGGATATTGTATCACAGACACAGTCCCTTTGACCAGAGATGTCACTAAACCTGCCCATAGATGTAAATAACCATGCATGAGCAGTGGCCGGCCGCTGTGGCCGACCGGTTCTAGGCGATTCAGTCCGGAACCGCCCTGCTGCTACGGTCGCAGGTTCGAATCCTGCCTCGCGCATGGATGTGTGTGATGTCCTTAGGTTAGTTAGGTTTAAGTAGTTCTAAATCTAGGGGATTGATGACCTCAGATGTTAATTCCCATAGTGCTCAGAGCCATTTGAACCATTTGAACCTCGAATCCTGCCTCGGGCATGGATGTGTGTGATGTCCTTAGGTTAGTTAGGTTTAAGTAGTTCTAAATCTAGGGGATTGATGACCTCAGATGTTAATTCCCATAGTGCTCAGAGCCATTTGAACCATTTGAACCTCGAATCCTGCCTCGGGCATGGATGTGTGTGATGTCCTTAGGTTAGTTAGGTTTAAGTAGTTCTAAGTCTAGGGGACTGATGACCTCAGGAGTTCAGTCCCATAGTGCTCAGAGCCATTTGAACCATTTGAACCTCGAATCCTGCCTCGGGCATGGATGTGTGTGATGTCCTTAGGTTAGTTAGGTTTAAGTAGTTCTAAGTCTAGGGGACTGATGACCTCAGTTCAGTCCCATAGTGCTCAGAGCCATTTGAACCATTTGTGGAGCAGCAACTCGACATGACATGTACTAAACAAGTCGCTGGAAGTCCCCAGCACAAATACTGAAATATGCTGCCTCTGTATCCGTTCATAATTACCAAAGTGTTGCAGTTGCAGGATTTTGTGCACGCACTGACCTCTCCATCACGTTCCATAAGTGCCCGATGGGATTTACACTACTGGCCATTAAAATTGCTACAACACGAAGATGACGAGCTACAGATGCGAAATCTACCCGACAGGAAGAAGATGCTGTGATATGTAAATGATCAGCTTTTCAGAGCGTTCACACAAGGATGCCGCCGGTGGCGACACCTACAACGTGTTGACATGCAGAAAGTTTCCAACCGATTTCTCATTCACAAACAGCGGTTGACCGGCGTTCCCTGGTGAAACGTTGTTGTGATGCCTCGTGTAAGGAGGAGAAATGCGTACCATCACGTGTCCGACTTCGATAAACGTCGGATTGTAGCCTATCTCGTTTCCGGTTTATCGTATCGCGACATTGCTGCTCGTGTTGGTCGAGATCCAATAACTGTTAGCAGAAGATGGAATCGGTGGGTTCAGGAGGGTAATACGGAACGCCGTGCTGGATCCCAAAGGCCTCGTATCACTAGCAGTCGAGATGACAGGCATCCGCATGTCTGTAACGGATCGTGCAGCCACGTCTCGATCCCTGAGTCAACAGACGTGGACGTTTGCAACACAACAACCATCTGCACGAACAATTCGACGACGTTTGCAGCAGCACAGACTATCAGCTCAGAGACCATAGCTGCGGTTACCCTTGACGCTGCATCACAGACAGGAGCGCCTGCGATGGTGTACTCAACGACGAACCTGGGTGCCGAATGGCAAAACGTCACTTTTTCAGTTGAATGCAGGTTCTGTTTACAGAATCATGATGGTCGCATCCGTGTTTATAGACATCGTGGTGAACGCACATCGGAAGCGTGTATTCGACATCGCCATACTGGCGTATCACCCGGAGTGATGTTATGGGGTGCCACTGGTTACACGTCTCGGTCACCTCTTGTTCGCGTAGACGGCACTTTGAACAGTGGACGTTACATTTCAGATGTGTTACGACCCGTGGCTCTACCCTTCATTCGTTCCCTGCGAAACCTTACATTTCAGCAGGATAATGCACGACTGCATGTTGCAGGTGCTGTACGGGCCTTTTTGCATACAGAAAATGTTCGACTGCTGCCCTGGCCAGCACATTCTCCAGATCTCTCACCAATTGAAAACGCCTGGTCAATGGTGGCCAAGCAAGTGGCTGGTCACAATAAGCCAGTCACTACTTTTGATGAACTGTGGTATCGTGCTGAAGCTGCATGGGCAGCTGTACCTGTACACGCCATCCAAGCTCTGTCTGACTCAATGCCGAGGCGTATCAACGCCGTTATTACGGCCAGAGGTGGTTGTTCTGGGTACTGATTTCTCAGAATCTATGCAACCAAATTGCGTGAAAATGTTGTGACGTGTCAGTTCTAATATAACATATTTGTCCAATGGATACCCGTTTATCATCTACATTTTTTCTTGGTGTAGCAATTTTAATGGCCAGTAGTGTATGTCGGTCGATGTGGGTGTCAAATCAGTCCGGTATGTTATTCAAATCAACCGCCAATTGTGACCCTTTGACGTGGCATATCCTTGTTAGGGAACTTGAAGTCCATGAATGGATGCAAATGGTCTCCATCTAGCCGAAGGTAACCATCCTCAGTCATTTAACGTTTCAGTTCGACCAGAGGACTCAGCCCACACCGTTACGGGGCCACCATCAGCTTGCACAGTCCTTGTTGAGAACTGGGGTCTATGGCTTCATGGTGTCTGCTCCACACTCGAACCGTTCCGTAAGCTCTTATTAACTGAAATCAGGAGTCATCTGACCAGGCGACAGTTTTCCAGTCATCTAGGGTCGAACCGATATGGTTAGGGGCCCAGGACAATTGATGGAGGCGATGTCGGGCTCTGAACGAAGGCACTCCCGTCGGTCGTTTGCTGCCAGCGTCCATTAATGCCTAATTTCATCATAGTGTCCTTCCGGATACGTTAGTTGTTCATCTGACATTGATTTCTGCGGTTATTTCCCGCAGTGTCGCTTGTGTGTTATCTCTGGCAACGCTACGCAGACGCCGCTGTTCTCGGTCACATAAGTGCTTATCGCTAAATCTATTACTTCTGTCTCCACATTTCCTGGACTGATTTCAAGCGAACTAGGCGCACTAATCGCTGTCTGGAATGAACCACTGTAGGGGTAAGAACAACCTACACTGGAAGCGTTGGGAGTGAATACGAAGCAACGGCAAATATGAGCACTGTCCGCGAAAAGTGTTGCGAATAGAGTTAGTAGCAACGAAGTAATGAAGTTAAACGTCTTGCACAATGCGGCAGTTTTTCAGGCATTCAGTATTTATGACGTCATCTCTCCTCAACTGAGTGTCGTACAACGACGTAATTTTTCTGGTGCATTCGGAGGTATATGTCAATGCTGTATGCAAAATGTGTATGGAATACCGTCAGCAGCGGGGAACTAATAAATTAAAAGTCATGTGGCGAAAATGTAGCAAGATACAATTTTTTTCCTTTCATCATTTTGTGAGGTCGTCAGAGCGAAAACGGTTCGTAAATGTTCTAAATTACGTGTAAAGTTTGTCGCAAGTCTCTGAGTACTCTCATTTTTAAATACTTTATGACTAAAGCACGGGTACCCTCGCGTCTTTTCTACACTGTCTTTTCACTCCCATCCCAACCTCTTTGATAGGTAGGTGGTTTCTATCCCCACACCGATTCTTTCCAGACAGTAAATGATAAGTTGAATTCGGTCCAGTGGTTTAGGAGGAGATGTGAAACATATTCAGTCTGGAACCACGAGACCACTACAGTCGCAGGTTCGAATCCCGCCTCGTGCATGCATGTGTTGTGATGTCCGTAGGTTAGTTAGTTTTAAGAAGGTCTAAGTTCTAGGGGACTGATGACCATAGAAGTTAAGTCCCATAGTGCTCAGAGCCGTCTGATCCATTTTTGAAACATATTAAATCACCCATATGTATGCAGCGTGGTTTTGCTAAATGGGGACCGTACTGCAGGAAATGATGCCTAGGAGGACAAGCAGTAGAAAGGACGTAGGGACATCGGCCAGGAGTGTATACCAAGTGAAAATGGAAATTAAAGAGGTCTGACAGCGTGTATTTCCATGATCGTAAGTCCACATGAAAACACACTAGGCAAGTGCGAATGTTCTGTCTGTGCTATACATCCACAGTCAAGAGAGCAGTAACGTTGTCAGTAGTTCGGGGCATCATCCACTTCACTGCTGTTGCCGACTCGCTCTGGTCGTAGACAGGATTACTACCCTCATATGTGTTCAGCTGACAGGCTGACCTGCTGTCTTCTCATGTGCAGTGTGTTTTCTAGACTAATCCTAAGAATGTATCTTGGATTTTCTTAAGTCTTGCTACCTCTGTCTGCCTCTCTGTTGCATTTACCATTCCTAAAGCTGAATTAATGGTCATCTAACACTCAGCTTTGCATTCTTCAGTATACTATTCTTGTCAGCAACGTGGATGTATAATCTGTTAAGCTGAGCGACAGTTCTCACTTACCTCCCCTTGCCATCTTCGGGATTTTGTGGATAATATTTTAGTGAAAGGCTAGTAGTATAATACCAGATTCTACACAGGAACATAAATACGAGGGGCGTTTGAAACGTCCGCGCAAAGTCCGAGAGATGGCACCACCGGCTTGTATCGTGGTCATGTTTAATTAGTAGCATCCTTGGAAAGGCTGCACACCAAGTTTCAGCCATATTGGTTTATTTCTTTGTGTTTGGCATTCGTGTGAATCAAGGAAATCGAGTGATTCTCAAAAAATGGACGAAGAAGAATTTCGTGTGGTGACTAAACATTACTTTATGAAAGACAAGACGCCTCAGGAGACTAAAGAGAAGCTTGATAAACATTACGGTGATTCTGCACCTCCGATTGGAAAAGTTTATAAGTGGTTTCAAAATTTTCGGCGTGGTCATATGGGCACAAGTGATGCTGAACGTTCTGGACGCTCTGGGGATAAAATCCATGATATGGTGATGGATGACAGAAGAGTTAAGGTGCGTGAGATTGCTAGTGCTGTGGGCATCTCGAATGAACAGGTACGCAATATTTTGCATAAACATTTGGACATGAGGTAGCTATCCGCAAGATTGGTTCCGCGATTGCTCACGCTTGACCAAAAACGGAATCGTGTGAAGTGTTGCAAGGATGGTTTGCAGCTGTTCAGGAAGAATCCACAGGACTTTAAGCGTCGTTTCGTCACTGTGGATGAAACATGGATACATTACTACACTCTTGAGACCAAACAACAATCAATGGGTTACCAAGGAAGAATCTGCATCAAAAAAGGCGAAGACCATTCCTTCGGCCGGAAAGGCTATGGTGACTGTCTGTTGGCATTCGCAAGGGATAATCCTCACCGACTATCTGGAAAAGGGTAAAACTATTACAGGTGCATATTATTCATCGTTATTGGGCCGTTTGAAAACCGAGCTGCAAGAAAAACGCCTGCGATTGGACCGCAAAAAAGTCCTTTTCCATCACGACAGTGTACCAGCACACACCTCAGCAGTTGTGGTCGCGAAATTAATGGAAATAGGATTCCAAATCGTTTCACAGCCCCTCTATTATCCAGACTTCGCTTCCTCGGACAACTATTTGTTCCCCAATTTGAAGAAATGGCTGGTGGGACAAAGATTTTGTTGAAACGAGCAGGTGACTGCAGCAACTAATAGCTATTTTGCAGACTTGGGCATTTCCTATTATTCGGAAGGGATCAACAAATCAGAACAGCATTGTACGAAGTGCATAAGTCTAAAAGGAGACTATGTCGAAAAATAAAAAAGGTTTACCCCAAACACGTAAGTAGTTTTTATTTTTGCACGGACTTTTCAAACTCCTCTCGTAGTGTCTTCTTTGACACTTTCTCGAATAATTGTAGAAATTTCTAAGGAATTTTATCTATATCTTCCGTCTTGTTTGATTGAAAATCTTCGAAAGCTGTGTTAGATTCCTGCTTTAACACTTAATCCCATACTTCTTCATGATCGACTTCAATTACTTCGTCTGTGCCATCATTAGACAGTTCCTTCCCCTCATAGAGACCTTCAATGCGCTCTTTCCATCCATTCATTCTCCTCATTGCTTATGATAAATTAATTCCTCTTGCATCCTTAAACTTGACATCTTTGTTTTTAACTTCACCCAAGGACGACCACCATTTCTTTTTCCATTTATCAGGATTCTTCCTGCAGCCATTTCGTCTAAGCTTCTCTATGTTTCCTTCTTATTCTATTTCTAATTGCCTCACTTTTTTTCCTATTTTGGACAATTCAGTAGTTTCCATTTCCATCGATCAATTGTATTATTTGTCTGTCCATCTTCAGCAATTGCCCTTCTGAAAAGTATCCTTTACTCTTAAGTTGGACTGACTCTTACTTATTATCGCACTATCTACAGCCTAAGACGTCAAATGCACACTACCTCTCCTCAATATTTCAGTGCGTCATTTATTTGGACATTAAGGCTTGCGGACAACTCTCTTGTACTTCAGTCTAGTCTTCATAATTACTGAATTATGATCATAGTTTACATCTGCTGGACGCAACCTTCGAATATCTGAGTGTAACGTTATAAAGGGATACGAAATGGAACATGTGAGAACGTTAACCGAGAGCTCTAATGCGCTGCTTCGTGGATTCGGGTAGGCGCGCCGGCCCCGGATCGAATCCGTCCGCCGGATTATCAACGACGGTCGGTGTGTTGGCCAGCCTGGATGTGGTTTTTAGGCGGTTTTCCACATCCCCCTAGGTGAATACCGGGCTGGTCCCCACGTCCCGCCTCAGCTACATGGCTCGCAGACATCTGAACACTTTCGCACTATTCCATGGATTACACTAGACACAGACAGCTGGGGTACACTAATTCCGTCCTGGGGGGTACGGGGTGGCGGCAGGAAGGGCATCCGGCCAACCCTTAATCTAACATTGCCAAATCCGATTAACCATGCTGACCCTGCGTACCTCCGGGACAAGGCACAAGGGAAAGAAATGAAACATGTGAGAATCGTCGTAGGGAAGGAGAACGGTCGATTTCGGTTTATGGATGAGGATTTTAGGAAAGTGTGGTTCATGTAGGACCCTAGTGCGATCTATTCTTGAATACTGCTCAAGTGTTTGGGATCCGCACCAGGTCGGATTAAGGGAATACATCGAAGCAATCCAGCGACGGGCTGCTAGATTTGTTACCGGTAGGTTCAAAGAACATACAGGTGTTAAGGGGACGCTTCGGGAACTCAACTGGACTCACTGGAGGTAAGATGACGTTCTTTTCGAGGAACACTATTCAGAAAATTTAGAGAAATGGAATTTGAAGCGACTGCAGAACGATCCTACTGCCGTCAACACACATCTCGCGTAAAGACTACGAAGTAGAGGTACGAGAAATTAGGGCTCATACTGAGGCATATAGACACTATTAGGAAAGTTAATAACAAGCATAAGTTTTCGATTTTTAGCAAACCAGCTTGTACAAATAGTGTCATCAATGCCAGTTCATGGAATCCTCCCCGATACAAAAAAGCTTTCTTCACTTCCATGGTTCACCGGCTCCTTCGTCTGCCTTTGGACGAAAACGAAATACGTGAAGAACTTAGCATTTTAAAGCAGATTGCAGTAGCTAACGGCTTTTCTATAAATGACGTCACACGCCCATACAGTTGGCTAAAGAAACGTTCAACAAACAGCAGGCACACACACACCCACACCCACACACAAAATAGAACCGGCAAAGATTGAATGAAAACCATTCCTAAGAAATTTAACGGCAAAATGTCCCTGCAAATAGAAAAATGTTTTAAAAAGTCTGATGTCAGATGTGGCTTTTAGGTTAACAACACCCTAAAACTGCGAATGAAACATAAACTAAAAGGGAAGTAAGACATATTTGATGGCTCAGGAATATACAGGATTGGCTGCGGTAACTGTGACAAATATTATATCGATCAAACAGGCCGCTCTTTTAAATTAAGGTTTATAGAACACTCACAACCACGAATCAAAACGGCTTTGGAACAGCATTTATCTGATACTGGTCATTCCATAAGGAGAATGACAATTGCATGCGTATTCTTCGCAGAGTGGAAAATGGTCGGCCACTTAATTTGTTGGAGACTCTTGAAATTTATAAAGCAAAAGATAAAGAACCAACTAAACTGATGAACTAGCAGACTGACTTGGTACCCAATGCCTACTTTGCTTTATTTGACAATGTTTTACTCTAATCACTGCTTTTTTTTTCTTTATTGTGTTTCAATTCCCCATCGGGGCGGGCTGGCGGCAGCATATGGGCTGCTCTTCAGCCGAAAGACATAGAAAAAACAAACAGAAGACATTTAAAAATAACAAAGGAGAGAATATGGTGAACATAGATTTAAAAAAGGGGGAACATCACGGAAGGCAATAGACTAAAAAAGGGGTGACTGTAAAATGGAGATAAAAAACTGTTTAAAAGTAGCGCACACAAAAAGCCACACACTACGACACTTAAAAGAACACAAGGCACAGCATGACTGTAGCATAAAAAGTATCGGCGGATGGCGTAGCACATAACAAACACTGACGGCGAACTCCAAGGCAGTACATGATTAAAATCACGCCTCTTGACACACAGGAGAAACAGCACTAAACACAACACTGATGTGGCACACTGACGATGATCAAAACGGAGGATCTGCCAGGCGCAAGGAGATGAGGGAGACCAGAAGAAGGGAGGGAGAGAGGGAGGGAGGGAGGGAGGGATGGAGGGAGGGAGGGAGGGAGGGAGGGGAAGAGAGGGGGGAGATGGGCGGGAGGCAAGCTGCAGAGGGCCAGGTAGGGAGGGATGTGGGAAGGAAAGAGGCAAGTATGGGGTGCAGCGTCTCAGGGGGGAGGGGGGGAAGGAGGAAAATACACTCTGGGAGAAGGAGGGGAGAGGAAAAAGGGGGGCCTGGGGAGGGGGGGGGGACAAGGCCAGGTTATAGTTGGAAGGAAGGGTAGATGTCACGTTGATGTTCGTCATCTGGGAGGGGGAGGCGCTGGAAATTGCCCTGATGAAGGAGATGGAGGGTGTGGAGGTGGAGAGAGGGAGGGATACAGCGATAGAGGCGCGGCAATGGGCGGGGGGTGGAGAGGAAGGAGGAAACCAGAGGGTGGGGGGGATCAAGCCTGCAGACAATATAAAGGATGCGGAGATGTTGGAGGAACAGGAGGAGGTGGGGGAAGGGGATCAGTTCAGACAGGAGCCGTGTGGGGGAAGGAAGGCGGATCCGGAAGGCAAGGTGGAGCGCATGGCGTTCAAGGATTTGGAGGGCCTTGTAATGGCGGGTGGGGGCAGAGATCCAGGCAACACTGGCATAACAGAGGATAGGACGGATGAGAGATTTGTAGGTGTGGAGGATGGTGGAAGGATGCAACCCCCATGTCCGGCCAGACAGGAGTTTGAGAAGGCGGAGGCGGGAATGGGCTTTCTGCTGGACGGTCTGGAGATGAGGGGTCCAGGTGAGGTGTCGGTTGAGGGTGAGGCCAAGGTATCTCAGGGTGGGGGTGAGCTGGATGGGATGACCATAAAGGGTGAGGTAGAACTCATGGAGGTGAAAGGAGCGAGTGGTGCGGCCTATGATGATTGCCTGGGTTTTGGAGGGTTTGAGATGGAGGAACCACTGGTTACACCAAGTGGTGAACTGGTTAAGGTGGGTTTGGAGGGTACGTTGGGACCGTTGAAGGGTAGGATTGAGAGCCAGGAAGGCGGTGTCATCAGCATACTGGAGGAGGTGGACTGGTGGGGGTGGCTTCGGCATATCAGCCGTATACAAGAGATAAAGGAGAGGGGAGAGGACAGAACCCTGGGGGAAGCCAGCCACAGGAGAAAAGATACGGGAGTTGATGTTGTGGAGGGTGACATAGGAAGGACGGTGCGAGAGGAAGGAAGTGACCAGACGGACAAAACTGATAGGCAGGGCGTAGGTTTGGAGTTTAAAGAGGAGACCAGAATGCCTTACACGGTCATAGGCATTTTGGAGGTCAAGGGAAACAAAATTGGTGGAGCGACAGGAGTTGAGATGGAGGGACAGAAGGTGAACGACGTTTAGGAGTTGGTCTTCAACAGAGAAGGAGGGTCGGAAGCCACACTGGGTAAGGGGGAGGAGGTGGTGTTGAGTAAGGTGCTGATGGGTACGTTGGGAGAGGAGGTGAGGCAGATGGGACGATAGGAAGAGGCAGCAGAAGGGGGTTTGTTGGGTTTGAGGAGTAAGAGGACGCGGGAGGTCTTCCACAGGTCAGGGTAGAAGCCAGTAGAGAGGATGACATTATACAGATGGGCGAGGACAGTCAGGAAGGAATAGGGGCTTTCTCGAAGATGGCGGTAGGTGACACAGTCGTGACCAGAGGCCGTGTTGCGTTTGGACTGGAGGATAAGTATAATGTCTTGTGCTGTGATGGGAGTGTTTATGTCGGAGTTGAGCAACTGCCCCAAGTACTGGAGACTAGGAGCAAGTGGAGCGACCGAGGTATCGGCAAGTTTCATGACGGTGGGGAAAAGAGAAAAATCAAATTGGGGATCATATGTGATGGAGAAGACCTCGGAAAGGTGGGAAGTGAAGTGGTTGGCCTTACTGAGGTTGTCAGGAAGGGGGTGGGGGCGATCGTCTAATCATTATTATTATTATTTTTTTTTTCTTTCTTTATTGTATTTCAATTCCCCAACGGGGCGGGCTGGCAACAGCATATGCGACCGTCTAATCACTGCACACCTCTGTTATATATAGTGTGTAGATAATTTCACCTAGTATTGAGTGCCTCATATATTTACTTCGTTTTCGTACGTTTTACGGATGACTTTAGTATGTTGTTGTTCCTTCGCAGTTCACTTCAAAGACTGCATTAATCAGATAATGTGGGTCATCGAATGTTACGGAATTTTATAATTCTTTTCTTGCAACGGAGCGCCGCAGGGTACGAGGGGTCCTCTGCCGGTCACGTTCCTCCAACCACTTCCTGCCTGTGCGGAATTCTGGCGTCAGCGCTAACAGAGGGCGCTGATTATGTGCAGCACTATGTTTCTTTCATTTGTGGCTCCTTTAGCGACTTGTTTTATGGTTGTTTAGTATTACCCGGTACACTATCAACGGTGTTTAATATCTATGTCATTATCTAGAATATTGCCACTAGAGCACACATCAACCACTGTTTCTTAACTCTTCCTCTTTTCAACAATC
The DNA here is from genome assembly GCF_021461385.2 of Schistocerca piceifrons. Lineage (NCBI taxonomy): Eukaryota > Metazoa > Arthropoda > Insecta > Orthoptera > Acrididae > Schistocerca > Schistocerca piceifrons. The sequence goes on along the minus strand of NC_060147.1, from coordinate 79,780,409 downwards.
TTACTTTTGTCGTGTTCTTCTTTTTATTGCTTTTTATTAATGCAGTGCCTGTTATACGTTATAAGCTTATTACAGACTTCACCTTTTGTATCCCCCTCTATTTTCGCTGTTCAATTAATTATTGAAAACATTAGCGACATCTGCTGAACGTACAACACAAACATCTTGTGGCTACTGTACGGCAGCTTGTTTTGAACAGTAGTGCTACTGACAACATGACTCGTTCATGCGATGTTATTTATATATATTTGACGATGCTGGTGTTGATTCCGCATTTAACATTTGACGATGCCACTATGGATGCAGTACATCAGGACTTTGTTTTTATGAAACAGGTATGCCTCTCGTTACTCACAGAGCACAAATGTACACTCCTGGAAATTGAAATAAGAACACCGTGAATTCATTGTCCCAGGAAGGGGAAACTTTATTGACACATTCCTGGGGTCAGATACATCACATGATCACACTGACAGAACCACAGGCACATAGACACAGGCAACAGAGCATGCACAATGTCGGCACTAGTACAGTGTATATCCACCTTTCGCAGCAATGCAGGCTGCTATTCTCCCATGGAGACGATCGTAGAGATGCTGGATGTAGTCCTGTGGAACGGCTTGCCATGCCATTTCCACCTGGCGCCTCAGTTGGACCAGCGTTCGTGCTGGACGTGCAGACCGCGTGAGACGACGCTTCATCCAGTCCCAAACATGCTCAATGGGGGACAGATCCGGAGATCTTGCTGGCCAGGGTAGTTGACTTACACCTTCTAGAGCACGTTGGGTGGCACGGGATACATGCGGACGTGCATTGTCCTGTTGGAACAGCAAGTTCCCTTGCCGGTCTAGGAATGGTAGAACGATGGGTTTGATGACGGTTTGGATGTACTGTGCACTATTCAGTGTCCCCTCGACGATCACCAGTGGTGTACGGCCAGTGTAGGAGATCGCTCCCCACACCATGATGCCGGGTGTTGGCCCTGTGTGCCTCGGTCGTATGCAGTCCTGATTGTGGCGCTCACCTGCACGGCGCCAAACACGCATACGACCATCATTGGCACCAAGGCAGAAGCGACTCTCATCGCTGAAGACGACACGTCTCCATTCGTCCCTCCATTCGCGCCTGTCGCGACACCGCTGGATGCGGGCTGCACGATGTTGGGGCGTGAGCGGAAGACGGCCTAACGGTGTGCGGGACCGTAGCCCAGCTTCATGGAGACGGTTGCGAATGGTCCTCGCCGATACCCCAGGAGCAACAGTGTCCCTAATTTGCTGGGAAGTGGCGGTGCGGTCCCCTACGGCACTGCGTAGGATCCTACGGTCTTGGCGTGCATCCGTGCGTCGCTGCGGTCCGGTCTCAGGTCGACGGGCACGTGCACCTTCCGCCAACCACTGGCGACAACATCGATGTACTGTGGAGACCTCACGCCCCACGTGTTGAGCAATTCGGCGGTACGTCCACCCGGCCTCCCGCATGCCCACTATACGCCCTCGCTCAAAGTCCGTCAACTGCACATACGGTTCACGTCCACGCTGTCGCGGCATGCTACCAGTGTTAAAGACTGCGATGGAGCTGCGTATGCCACGGCAAACTGGCTGACACTGACTGCGGCGGTGCACAAATGCTGCGCAGCTAGCGCCATTCGACGGCCAACACCGCGGTTCCTGGTGTGTCCGCTGTGCCGTGCGTGTGATCATTGCTTGTACAGCCCTCTCGCAGTGTCCGGAGCAAGTATGGTGGGTCTGACACACCGGTGTCAATGTGTTCTTTTTTCCATTTCCAGGAGTGTATATATTGTCAGTACTACTTTTCATTATGGTCTATGTATTGTTTTTAAGCTGTAGACAATCTGCGAGTGTATTTATGTTTTTCCCATTTTCGCTGCAGATCTGATGATGGTGATTAAAGACCGAAAACGGTACTCTGTTAGCAAAAAGTTTGTGACCATAGACGTAAAGGATACTTATATAGACAATCGTTTTCGTCTCACTGTACCTGCGAGTGGAACTGGGAAGGAAACGATTGGCTCTGAGCACTATGGGACTTAACTTCTGAGGTCATTAGTCCCCTAGAACCTAGAACTACGTAAACCTAACTAACCTAAGGGCATCACACAAATCCATGCCCGAGGCAGGATTCGAACCTGCGACAGTAGCGGTCGCACTGTTCCAGACTGAAGCGCCTAGAATCGCTCAGCGACTCCAGCCGGCAAGGAAACGATTATTAGCAGTACAGGGCACTCTCCGCCACACACCGTAGAATGACTTGCGGGATATGTATCTAGATGTAGGAGTAGGTACAATCGAATATCTCATTTTGAAATTCAGCTAGCCGAGCGATGTAAGGCGCTGCAGTCATGGAGCGGGCGGATGGTTCCGGCGGAGGTTCGAGTCCTCCCTCGGTCATGGGTGTGTGTGTTTGTCCTTAGGATAATTTAGGTTAAGTAGTATGTAAGCTTAGGGACTGATGACGTTAGTAGTTAAGTCCCATAAGATTTCACACACATTTGAAATTTTTTTTTTAATTCACCTGTATACTTCCGGTGTCTCCAGGCCTTTTCCAAGCATACATCCTGCTCTTGTGATATATAAACAGCATATTCGCTCTCACTGAGTGTAACAGACATATTTACCTGACAGCAGTGATTTCACTACCGATGAACTGCCCGATATCAGCCCCTACTGGCTCAGGTGTTAATACGGACGTCTCCAGCGCAACCAGCCCGGACAGACTGCGCCTGTTAATCAGACGGTAGCGAGAAGGCGCCGTCTAGACGCTGGAACAGGCGTCGGCGTCGGTGGGCGTCGCGGCGCTGCGGAATGCAATTACGCCGTCCGTCCGGTTAATGCACGCGCCCGCCGCGGCCCACTGTGACAGCACCTCTCTCTCTCTCTCTCTCCTCTCTCTCTCTCTCTCTCTCTCTCTCTCTCCCTCTCTCCCCACTCTCTCCCACAAGTAAATCTCATTCCAGTCGGGGGAATCCGATGCGGTCGTCCGCAGAGGGAGACTGATGAAGCTGCGAAATCCCGCCGGGCTAGCTTCTCAACTCCGCTCATTACCGACACACAGAACCCAATGCAGGCGTCATTGTATCGCTTTTGCCCATGTAAATGGCTCTTTACAGGTTCCATTAAGTGCGCAAAATGAAACCTACAATCTACTCTGCTCCTGCATGTTCCACTGAACCGAAGACAAGACTCTATCCATGCGTAAAAGCTGACACTATTTTTTTCAAAATTTTGAGTTCTCGCTTCACTTCGATTGTAGTGTTTTATCCTTTGGTGTCCTAGACGTGTTAAACTACACAACTGGCCATTAAAATTGCTACACCAAGAAGAAATGCAGATGATAAACGGGTATTCATTGGACAAAGATATTATACTAGAACTGACATGACGTGATTACATTTTCAAGCAGTTTGGGTGCATAGGTCCTGAGAAATCACTACCAAGAACAACACACCTCTGGCCGTAAAACGGCCTTGATACGCCTGGGTATTGAGTCAAACAGAGCTTGCATGGCGAGTACAGGTACAACTGCCCATGCAGCTTCAACACGATACCACAGTTCATCAACAAAAGTGACTGGCGTATTGTGACGAGCTAGCTGCTCGGCCACCATTGACCAGACGTTTTCAGTTGGTGAGAGATGTGGTGAATGTGCTGGGCAGGGCAGCAGCCGAACATTTTCTGTATCCAGAAAGGCCCGTGCAGGACCTGCAACATGCGGTCGTGCATTATCCTGCTGAAATGTAGGGTTTCGCAGGGATCGAATAAAGGGTAGAGGCACGGGTCGCAACACATCCCACATGTAACGTCCACTGTTCAAAGTGCCGTCAATGCGAACATGATGTGACAGAGACGTGTAAGCAATGGCACCCCATACCATCATCACGCCGGGTGATACGCCACTATAGCGATGACGAATACACGCTTCTAACCAGCATACACCGCGATGTCGCCAAACACGGATGCGACCATCATGATGCTGTAAACAGAACCTGGATTCATCCAAAAAAATGACGTTTTGCCATTCGTGCATCCAGGTTCGTCGTCGAGTACACCTTCGCAGGCCCTCCTGTCTGTGATGCAGCGTCAAGGGTAACTGCAGCCATGGTCTCCGAGCTGACAGTTCATGCTGCTGCAAACGTCGTCGAACTGTTTGTGCAGATGTTTGTTGCCTTGCAAACGTTCCCATCTGTTGACTCAGGGATCGAGGCGTGGCTGCACGATCCGTTACAGCCATGCCGATGACATGCCTGTCATCTCGACTGCTAGTGATACGAGGCCGTTGGGATCCAGCACGGCGTTCCGTATTACCCTCCTGAACCCACCGATTCCATAGTCTGCTAACAGTCATTGGATCTGGACCAACGCGAGCAGCAATGTTGCGATACGATAAATCGCAATCGCGATAGGCTACAATCCGACCTTTATCAAAGTCGGAAACGTGATGGTACGCATATCTCCTCCTTACACGAGACATCACAACAACGTTTCATTAGGCAACGCCGGTCAACTGCTGTTTGTGTATGAGAAATCGGTTGGAAACTTTCCTCATGTCAGCAAATTGTAGGTGTCGCCACCGGCGCCAACCTTGTGTGAATGTTCTGAAAAGCTAATCATTTGCATATCACGGCATGTCCTTCCTGTCGGTCAAATGTCGCGTCTGTAGCACGTCATCTTGGTGGTGTATCAATTTTAATGGTCTGTAGTGTAGATGTGCAGCTTTCGGCCAGGTGTTGTCACTCACTACTTACATTGAGCCTGGATTACAGAGAAAATTGGAAACGTCAGTGGCCTTTATTGACCTCTCAGCAGCTTACGACACTGTGTGGAGAGAAGGCATCATGTACAAAATTCTCCGAGTACTTCCTTGGAAATCTATAGCACGGTTAATAGACAGCGTCCTCAATGATAGGGTGTTCCAAAGAACTATGGGCACTGACTACAGCTCCACCAAAAAAACTAAAGAATGGCTTACCACAAGGCTCAATGCTAGCACCTCTGCTGTTTAGCCTCTATATTGCAGACCTGCCGGAAACACAATCAAGAAAGTTCGGGTATGCTGACGATTGGGCCCGGCTACAAGATGTAGCCCAGTTGAAGCATCTGAGGACATCCTAAGGTAAGACCTGAAGATAATGAGTGAATATTTCCGTAAATGGAGATTTCAATCAAATGCTTCCAAAACAGAGGTTGGTTGCTTCCATCTCAACAATAAACTCACTGGAAAGGAACTCCTCAAAATGGTTCAAATGGCACTGAGCACATCTGTGGTCATCAGTCCCCTAGAACTTAGAACTAGTTAAACCTAACTAACCTAAGGACATCACACACATCCATGCCCGAGGCAGGATTGGAACCTGCGACCGTAGCGGTCGGGCGGTTCCAGACTGTAGCGCCTAGACCGCTTGGCCACCCCGACTGGCTCTCAACATTCGATTTGAAAACACCTTTCTCAGGCACAGCATAACTCCGAAGTACTTGGGCATGACACTGGACATAACACTATCTTTTAATGAGGACCTAACAAAGACAGCCGAAAAATTAAAGACAAGAAACAATATTATTCAAAAGCTCTGTGTTTCTACCTGGGGAGCAACGGCCTCCACTCGTCGCACCTGTGCTTCAGCAATTGTATTCTCGGCTCCCGAATACTGTGTTCCGATTTGGCTAAACAGCCCACATGTAAAAAAGGTGGATGTCCAGTTGCATAACACTCTAAGGATGATTTCTGGAGTAATTAAACCCACTCCAACGCAATGGCTCCCAATTTAAGCCACATCCCGCCGCCACGTCTGCGACGTACTGACGCCCTTTTGTGTGAATACAAAAACATCATTAGAAATCGAAGCCTGCCAATCCACCAAGACATTGAGGCTACAAACACTAATAGGCTTCGGTCTAGGAACCCGCCAACAAGAACAGCAAGGACCTATGTACAAGAAGGTTTCAGTATCACAAACGCACGGTCTGAAAAATGGAACGCATGGCAAAATCATAACATGCCTTGCCACCTGGTTTTGACCTACCACTCAAAACGTGGTCCACTCTAAATAGGATTCGAACTCGTCATGGCAGATGTGCTTACTCCCTGTATAAATGGGGCAAAATACCACCCCCACAGTGTCACTGCGGAGAGAATCAGACCATCAGCAACATTGTTGAACAGTGTTCCAGAAGAGCCTAAAATGGGAGCCCAGACGATTTCCTGCTCGCAGATCCAGAGTTGATAGATTATGTTAATAGATTTGATGTTTGTTTGTAATCCCTAAACTTTGTTATATTAGTGATGTTTGTTTGCAATTATTAACGTTTGTTATATTAGTGATCTGTCTGGTTCTTTCGTATGTGTCTGTATTGCCATACGATAAATAAATAAAGTAAATAAGCGGACCCTAACTGGCTGAAAAAAAATTGAAGTTACCAGAGGAGGAGAAGCCGACGACATCAAGCTTCACGGGTTGATAGGGTATGTGATGTTATTTCTGTGATTACAAAATCGACTCAAATTTACAAACAACTTCGCAGTATGAGTCCACTTAGACCTTTGGTGTCACACATATTCTATTAGGGATCTCGCTGGCCACAGACGTACCTCAACATCACGCAGAGAGGTCATTCACTTGCCAAGTCTGGACAGGCATTGTCCTGTTGAAAAATGGTACCACAATACTGTCTGAGGATAACAGTGACGTGTCAGTATGTTATCAGAGTTCCCTTAACCACCAGAAGCCATTACCTATAGCCACAGACGAAGGTTTCCCACACTGTCACACCAGGACTAATGCGTTCTGCAAAATATTGGAAGAATGAGACTTTTCGCTATTTCACCACCACACTTGCCGACGATAGCTATCTGAGGTGGGATAAAACAGCGATTAATTTCTAAACATATTACGACACCATTCATAGGCGGTCCATGCTTCCCATGCAGGGCACCGCTCCAAACACAGGCGTATATGTCGTGGCGTTATCACCAGCTTACCGCTGCGACAGTAATTCCCTGGCCTGACTACGGATACTCTCGGAGCGGGATGACATACAGTGTTCCAGGAAGTTCATTTCTTGTTCTCGGACGGTAGGCCCAAGTGTGAAGGGGTTATGATGTGCTTGGTGCAGAATGCACCGATCCGCCCCTGTGATGGTCAGATGTGGTCGAACGAATCGTTGACGGCGAATACGCCTGTCCTCACGTTCACATATAATCCAGTGTCGGGCCAGCGTCACATCCGATTGTACCACAAACCTCGATATTGCACGATTTCCCTAGCCAGGCATACGGAGACCCATCACAAGGTCTCTTTCAAACACTATCAGGTGCTGATAACTCTGTCTCACATGAGTACGCGGCATTACCGCTCAATAACGAACACTGAAATCGCCCCTTATATAATCTACATGGTGACAATCATTCAACTCTATGAAAAAACACATAAATTAGTTATGCAACATTTAAACGTCACTACAGATATTCGGATTTAGGTTATGACATGTTCGATATGCCTGCCGTGTTTGGCGGTGATGTAGCGCAGACGAATAGCGAAATTCTGCCATGAACCTCTGAAGTGTCGGAACATCGATGCTGAATGGCTGTTTTCAGCTGAGCAATGGTCTTGGGGCTACTGCCGTACGCCTTGACTTTAATATAGCCCCTCGAAAACAAGTCGTATGTGTTCAGATCCGGAGAATATGGCAGCTAATCGAGGCCCCTGCCAGTGGGCTCTGGCTACCCCAGAGCCAGAATTCGGTCCCCAATGTCCTCCTCCTGGACATCAAACACTCTCCTGCTTCGATGGGGTCGAGCTGCGTCTTGCATGAACTACATCTCGTCGAAATCAGCGTCGCTTTGGAGAATGGGGATGAAATCATCTTCCAAAACCTTCACGTACCGGTTGGTAGTCAACCTTGCCATTATGGAATATAGTACCGATTATTTCGTGACCGGACACTGCGTACCACACAGTCACCCCGTTGAGGGTGAAGATACTTCTCGATCGCGAAATGGGGATTCTAAGACCCCCAAATGTGCCAGTTTTCCTTATTGACGAACCGATCCAAGTGATAGTTGGCTTCGCTAAACTGAACCATACCATGCGCATACTAATTCCCATCATGCCTCGTGGCCAACCGTACAGTTTGAACGCAAACCATTGAGACGTTATGATGATTTTATTTCATATAGGTCAATAATTGTCACCGTGCATGTCTACATCTACATCTACACGATTACTCTGCAATTGACAATTAAGTGTCTGGCAGAGGGTTCATCCAACCGCCTTTAAGCTACTTCTCTACCTTTCCACTCTCGAACAGTGCGCGAGATAAACGAATACCTAAACCTTCCCGTACTGGCTCTGATTTCTCTTATTTATTATGATAACCATTTCTACCTACATAGGTGGGCAACAGAAAATTTTTTTCACACTGAAGAGAAAGTGATGATTGAAATTTCATGAGAAGCTCCTGCCGCAGTGAAGAATGTTTTCGTTTTAATGACTACCACCCCAATTCGCGTATCATATCCGTTGCAGTCTCTCCCGTATTTCACGATAATATCAAACGAGCTGCCCTTCTTTAACCTTTCTATGTCCTCCGTTGATTCTATCTGACACGGATCCCACATCGCACAGCAGTACCGAAGAAGAGGGTGGACAAGCGTGGTGTGAGCAGTTTCTTTAGTTTCAAGGTTTTAAACGTGGCTGAAACAGCCTTTGGCACGATTGTTTTATGTATCTCCACTGCAGGATGTGATTTTAGTGTATTTTACTTCTGATGAAGGTATACTCAGATATACCGAAACCGTGGTCAAGGATTTTAATAAATCTTTATCCTTCAACTGTTTGGCTATTATCATTTACCGTGAAGTTTCTTTAGTAGATGAGCTACATTTTCTAAGTATTCCACCAACAAATCGCAGCCTTTGGTTATCTATGTGATCGTTCCATTATAAGTTATTCGTAATTCTAATCCATAAGAATTAATTGATTTTACAGCCATTAGATTTGTGTGATTCACCGTGTAACTGCAATGTACCGGATTCTTTTTTGTGCTCATGTATATGACTTCAAACTTTTCATGATTTAGAGTAAATTCCCACTTTCTGCTCCACACAGGTATCTTATCTAAAATATTTTGTAATTCGTTTTGATCATCTAATAATTTTACATGACAGCGTCACCTGCATACAATCTAAGAGGGCTGCTCATATTGTCTCCTGAATCCTTTATGTAGATCAGTTACAACAGAGGGCCTATAGCACTTCCTTCGAGAACGCCAGATATTACTGGAAATCTAAAAATTTGGAATCCAGTTGACGTCCCCTGTCGATGGCAAGCATTAATTCGAGAGAGTACACAGTTAGTTGTGTTTCACAAGAACCATGTTTTCTGAATCGGTACTGGCTGTTTGTCAATAAACCGTTTCTTCGAGGTGGTTCATAATTTTCAAGTACAGTATATGTTTCAAAATTCTACAGCAAATCGACGTTATTGATATGGGTACGTAATCCAGCGGATTACTCCTACTTGCTTTCCTGGGTATCGGTGCGGCTACTAGGCCTGTTAAAAATAGTAAACACGAATAACACTAAAGCATAGTGATCGCTATAGCAAGTAGAAATCTACTAATGCCAGTATTGCTGACCTCTGTTTTCATAAGAACCGAGGCAGAATCTTCGTAACGTCAGCCATGGGCCTGAAGGTGGCGTTGTAAAACGCTGAAACTGCTAACCAAATAAAATAAGTTGGGAATTAGACGGCTGAAAGGTGTTTAAGGGGGGTAGGAAGTCAAACGGGCCGACGTGGAGCAGGAGAGGCACCACAGGACATTTTATTTTCTACTGTCTATACTTTTACAAATAAACTCATAAAACTTTGTCAGCATGACCAGGAAGGATTCAGGATTCACACTCATAGCAATTGAAGTGCAAAAACATGACAAAATAAATTTTTTTTAGATATGAAATTTCATCATTTTTTCACTTACTGTTGGCTGCATTTGTTGCTATAGGTACATTTTTCTTCACAAGTAAGAAAAATTCTTTTTGCACAGCATACAAACTCTAGAATTTTCCAAATCTATTAAAAACTGTGGTAAAAATTGAGATACTTAACTACAAAATTTGATTTTTTTCCAAACATAAAGTTTAAAACGTAACAGCTCATTCATTTTTTCATAAATTAAATAGATTCTAGAGTTTCATACACCTGTAAGTATGGTTTGTATGCTGTGCAAAATTCATCGGACAGTCTCTCTTACTTATGAAGAAAAGTGTACCTATAGCAACAAATGCAGCCAATAGTAACTGAAAAAATGATGAAATTTCACATGTAAAAACAATTCTCTTGTTATGTTTTTGAACTTCCGCTGCTACGAGTGTGAATCCTGAATCCTTCCTGGTCATGCCGACAAAGTTTTATGAATTTACGTGTAAAAGTATAGACAGTGGAAATTAAAGTGTCCTGCGGTGCCTCTCCTGCTCCAAGTCGGCCCGTTTGACGTCCTACCCCCCTTAATTTGACATCCTATGTCAAACAGCCGAGTCCTGCAACCATCTCTGAAAAGATGGACATTCAGAGACCTAATGCAATCTTGTGGTCATTTTACCTGTCACAGCGAATTGCAACGTTATCATTTATATACCCACCAATGCTGTGAACTAGAGATTAGAAATGAGCCCTGTATACTCGCTTTAAACTGAATTACTGAAAGGTGATCTGTTTTCAAAAGCCAATATCGCACAAAATATCTTTTATTCAAGGAAACCGGTTTCAACAGTCTTTGATGTAATCTTCAGTTCTTAGACTTTTTGTTGTTGTAAAACGTTAGGTTCAGAGAAGGTTACTAGAAGAAGATGTTTAAGCCCTGAAGATGGCAGCAAAGACAGTTGAAATGGTTGTCTTGAATAAAAATATTTTGTGCAATCTTTGCTTCTGGATTATTTTCAACTCGCTTTAAACTCGCCAAAGGGTTCTATGACGTCATATCCGAACTCGCTAGCCTCCTATGCTCGCAGATTCGCCTCGTGAGTATCCACTGCTGCCTGATTAACCAAAATCTGTTCACCTGAGTATGTTGACGGTTACAAGAGGACTATGCCTGTGCAAAAAGGACAGCGAGTCTACTACTTTGCATGTATAACTGAGGACTCGCTTCACTGCCGCTATACACCCAGCTGCTCACCATGACGATTTTTATACCAATACAGTGAATGATTGATATATAGTGAATACTGTTGTTTTTATACATTTGCACTAAACAAACACCGTCTGAACAGGCCTTGAAGGCCCAACGGTACCGACCGGCCATCGTGTCATCCTCAGCCCTTAGGCGTCATCAGTTACAGGTATGGAGGGGCATGTGGTCAGCACACCGCTCTCCCGGCCGATGTCAGTTTTCGTGGCCGCTGCTGCTACCCCTCAATCAAGCAGCTCCTCAACTGGCTTCACAAGGGCTGAGTGCACCCCACTTGTTGACAGCGCTCGGCAGACCCGGAGGGTGACCCATCCAAGTGGTAGCCAAGCCCGACAGTGCTTAGCGTCGGCGATCAGACGGGAATCGGTGTTAGTACCGCGGCAGTGCTGTTGGCATACATTTATGCTACAAGTGGGAAAAAGCAACCGGTTAAAACTTATATTGGTATTATATATATATAAGAAACTATCAGCCTCGATCGCGGTAATGAAACCAACCTTTACCTAGGTTTCACCCCAAGTAATTGAGCCTTTTTCAGAAGATATACCTGATTCTTTAATATGTCTACGAGGGCATGGTCTAGACATGAAACTAAAACACCCTGAGTAGGCGTAGTCACATTTTAAAAATACGGTACATAAGTTTAGTTTTATTTCTAGACCATGCCCTTTGTAGACATGTTGTAGAATCAGGTATATCTTCTGAAGAAGGCTCAATTGCTTGGGCTGAAACCTAGGTAAAGGTTGGTTTCATTGCCGCAATCGAGGCTGATAGTTTCTTATATATTAGATTATCAAGACTGCTGCCTGGGCTGCAATGTTGAAAGTACTAAAATCGGTATTTTAGTTCTCAATAAACGATACTTTTCGGTATTTCCTTGGGCTCTGTTATAACAGTCGTTTTCTACTAATAACCAGATAATAATCAATATATCGATTAGCATAGCACAAGTGCTAAATTCTTTCGTTTTTATAGCAACTTTTTTTGAAAAACGGGTAATTTTTAATCGTAAAATTTGCATTGCTTTGAAATATTGCGTTTTTACAGAAAATGGAAAGCAATCAGTGTTATTTTAATAAGAATGCCAAGGGAAACTAACAACAAAACACACGGCTTAAGAGGTGGTACAGCACTGTTCAGGCAATAATGTATCCATTTCCATGTGGCGTGGCTTATCACATGGTACGCGCGTACCGTATATGCAGTGTGCCACCCTTACCCCTTCTTGTATAGGTGGTAAGCTTTCACTGTCGTCGCGAAACATCCGTCGTATATCAGAGCGTCACCAATCCTAGTCTGGAAATACACTCCTGGAAATTGAAATAAGAACACCGTGAATTCATTGTCCCAGGAAGGGGAAACTTTATTGACACATTCCTGGGGTCAGATACATCACATGATCACACTGACAGAACCACAGGCACATAGACACAGGCAACAGAGCATGCACAATGTCGGCACTAGTACAGTGTATATCCACCTTCCGCAGCAATGCAGGCTGCTATTCTCCCATGGAGACGATCGTAGAGATGCTGGATGTAGTCCTGTGGAACGGCTTGCCATGCCATTTCCACCTGGCGCCTCAGTTGGACCAGCGTTCGTGCTGGACGTGCAGACCGCGTGAGACGACGCTTCATCCAGTCCCAAACATGCTCAATGGGGGACAGATCCGGAGATCTTGCTGGCCGGGGTAGTTGACTTACACCTTCTAGAGCACGTTGGGTGGCACGGGATACATGCGGAAGTGCATTGTCCTGTTGGAACAGCAAGTTCCCTTGCCGGTCTAGGAATGGTAGAACGATGGGTTCGATGACGGTTTGGATGTACCGTGCACTATTCAGTGTCCCCTCGACGATCACCAGTGGTGTACGGCCAGTGTAGGAGATCGCTCCCCACACCATGATGCCGGGTGTTGGCCCTGTGTGCCTCGGTCGTATGCAGTCCTGATTGTGGCGCTCACCTGCACGGCGCCAAACACGCATACGACCATCATTGGCACCAAGGCAGAAGCGACTCTCATCGCTGAAGACGACACGTCTCCATTCGTCCCTCCATTCACACCTGTCGCGACACCACTGGAGGCGGGCTGCACGATGTTGGGGCGTGAGCGGAAGACGGCCTAACGGTGTGCGGGACCGTAGCCCAGCTTCATGGAGACGGTTGCGAATGGTCCTCGCCGATACCCCAGGAGCAACAGTGTCCCTAATTTGCTGGGAAGTGGCGGTGCGGTCCCCTACGGCACTGCGTAGGATCCTACGGTCTTGGCGTGCATCCGTGCATCGCTGCGGTCCGGTCCCAGGTCGACGGGCACGTGCACCTTCCGCCGACCACTGGTGACAACATCGATGTACTGTGGAGACCTCACGCCCCACGTGTTGAGCAATTCGGCGGTACGTCCACCCGGCCTCCCGCATGCCCACTATACGCCCTCGCTCAAAGTCCGTCAACTGCACATACGGTTCACGTCCACGCTGTCGCGGCATGCTACCAGTGTTAAAGATTGCGATGGAGCTCCGTATGCCACGGCAAACTGGCTGACACTGACGGCGGCGGTGCACAAATGCTGCGCAGCTAGCGCCATTCGACGGCCAACACCGCGGTTCCTGGTGTGTCCGCTGTGCCGTGCGTGTGATCATTGCTTGTACAGCCCTCTCGCAGTGTCCGGAGCAAGTATGGTGGGTCTGACACACCGGTGTCAATGTGTTCTTTTTTCCATTTCCAGGAGTGTATTTTACAAGCGACATAGCAATGAAGTACAATGTTATATTTCCAGAACGAGATTTTCACTCTGCAGTGGAGTGTGCGCTGATATGAGACTTCCTGACAGATTAAAACTGTGTGCCGTACCGAGACTCGAACTCGGGACCTTTGCCTTTTGCGGGCGAGTGCTCTACCATCCGAGTTACCCAAGCACGATTCACGACACGCCCTCACAGCGGCAATTCTGCCGGTACCTCGTCTCCTACCTTCCAAACTTCACACAAGCTCTCCTGCGAACCTTGCAGAACTAACACTCTTGGAAGGAAGGATATTGTGGAGACACAGCCTAGCCACAGCCGGGGGAATTTTTCCAGAATGAGATTTTCACTGTGCAGCGAAGTTCGAGTCTCGGTACGGCACACAGTTTTAATCTGTCAGGAAGCTCCAATGTTATATTTGCTTTAAAATATTAAAAATCTGTCTGCCATTCCTATGCAGTAATAAAAGAGGAAGGAATTATGGTAACATTAATAAATTAAAAACTTAACAACAGTTCATTCGTAGTTTATACTAAAAGCAGAAAGTAGCTGAGCTGCTCCCTGTGTTTTCATAATATGCCTTCTTATGCTCTAGCCATTAAAAATGGACAATTAACGCAAAAAATATACTTCTTCAACCTCAGATTTCATCCCTTAACACTGACACTTCGTAATGCCCAAATAGTGCCATGATCACCGATTACAATATGCTTTTTGAGCAGTTTCAAAAACTTAGAATCGGTAGGAGAATATTGATAATATTTGTAGTATTCAGCAACTTATCACTTTTGGGGAAAAGCAGCGAATGGCGGATGGACTATCTTTTCTTTTATATGCTTATATACAGGGTGTCCCAGCTATCTTGTCCACCCAAAATATCTCTTGAACAATAACAGCTATTGGAAAACGACTCTCACCGGTATCAATGTAGGGCTGGGGCCCATGAATGTATATATTTGGAAACATTCTAAAACGAAAGCATATGTGTTTCTTAACACAACCTTATGTTTTTATAAATGACCTCCTATATTTTTTCTTCAGCAATCCGTAGCATGACAAAGCACATACACAATGACGTTGATTGCATCGCAATATTCCCATTACATCCCGAGATATTGAGAGGCGAAGTTGACGCTTGAAACACCCGACATGAGCTGCTAGCGCACGTCCTGAGGCTCAGGCGTGAACCCCATGCTGCCCGTAATCGCGATGTGATTGACATGCGTAATCACACCTCCATACTTATCAAGAGGGACACTTATCTGTCAATTACATCGCGATTACGGGCAGCATGGGGTTCACGCCTGAGCCTCAGGACGTGCGCTAGCAGCGCATGTCGGCTGTTTCAAGCGTCAACTTCGCGTCTCAATATCTCGGGATGTAATGGGAATATTGCGATGCAATCAACGCCATTGTGTATCTGCTTTGTCATGCTATGGATTGTTGAAGAAAAAATATAGGTGATCCATTCAAAAAAACATAAGTTTGTGTTAAAAAACACATATGCTTTCGTTTTAGAATGTTTCCAAATATGTACATTCATGGGCCCCAGCCCTACATTGATACCGGTGAAAGTCGTTTTCCAATAGCTGTTATTGTTGCAGAGATATTTTGCGTGGACAAGATAGCTGGGACACCCTGTATTTTAATATTTTGCTTCTGTGTATCTCGAAATTGACTGAGTCAAAAATTTTCAGTTTTGTTCTCTTTCTACGTTTATTACAGGGAATAATAGGAATAAAAAACCTAAAATACGTATTTAAGAAAGCAGAAATTTTGAGTGGTTTTAATAGTGAGGTTAAAGTGACGTGAAAAGAAAAAGAGACCATGTAATCGAAAACCGGTTCTTTCAGCGATAACTCCCATTCCGGAAATATAGCCCACCCACACCCCCACACAAATATATACATATATATTATTCACATAATTTTTGCCCTTATGGACAGTGTTTGAACTCAAGTATCTCATGATCACACAATTTTCACTTCTGTCCTTCCTTCCTTTTCTTTTCCAAAAATCTCTTCATCCTTTGACTATGCTCTTGGTTCCTTTGCTCTGTCCACAATGCTCCGGTCTTCCTCTTCTCATTTACCATGAATTTTGCGTTCCTAATGTTGTTCCTGAATTCCTTTCTCTCTTTTACCATTTGTTTGTTGATCCCCGGCTCCCTTATGTCTTCCTCTGTTTCGCGATACCAATTTGTTTTAAGGCTTGAATGTTTTACTACATTATGTATGGTGTCTCATATATAATGCGGCTGACGTCAAAGAGTTGTACAGGGCGCCTAGAGGAACAAATCTAGGATAGGAACCCGTTGTCTGGAAACGTCATCCAGCGACGCTACAGAAGTTATAGACCCCGGCGCCTGCCAGTAGGCCACCCCTTCTGCAGCAAACATGACTTTGTACGCTGGCGCTCTGCAGGAGGAACGTCTCGCAATGTTGTTTGTTATCCAATGATCACAACTGATTTCCACGAACGCCTGTGGAGAAGATGGAGCTAGCTGCTGCGTAGACAGACCTTGTCCCCTATAAATGCAATGCCTCGGTGGATGATAGTTTCGGATACACCGAAAAACGTTGGAAAATCGACTTACAAGGGGACCCTCCATACTGTAAATCACGGATTTTGATGCACTTCGAATATGTTGTAGAGGCACTTACCCTGAGTACTTCGGTATCCGGTTTTCTGGGCGAGCCTTGGTTTTTGAGAAAATCGATTTTGAAGTTCATTGCGCTCTTTGTATACCTGTAACATTACATATATTCCCGAGCAAGTCGGCGCGG
This sequence comes from Schistocerca piceifrons, assembly GCF_021461385.2. Lineage (NCBI taxonomy): Eukaryota > Metazoa > Arthropoda > Insecta > Orthoptera > Acrididae > Schistocerca > Schistocerca piceifrons. The sequence continues at coordinate 79,763,684 of NC_060147.1, read as the reverse complement.
CGCAGCGGTAAAGGTTCACGGCTACCACGGTGGAGGTACCGTGTTCGAATCCTGTTCCCATATGTTTTTTTTTTTTTATGTATTCAAGAACCGTCCGGTAAATTTGGTCCTGCCGGCCGAAGTGGCCGAGCGGTTCTAGGCGCTACAGTCTGGAGCCGCGCGACCGCTACGGTCGCAGGTTCGAATCCTGCCTCGGGCATGGGCGTGTGTGATGTCCTTAGGTTAGTTAGGTTTAAATTGTTATAACAATAAGTTCTAGGGGATTGATGACCTCAGAAGTTAAGTCCCATAGTGCTCAGAGCCATTTGAACCATTTTTTGAAATTTGTTCCTAACGTTCAAAAACGAATAGACGAATT